>NC_084548.2:67970000-68067500 GCF_033978685.3 Nerophis lumbriciformis
TATTGAATAAATGACTTGATGAATGAATGAGATCATTAAAAAATTAGTTATTTGATGGAGTTATAGAATCAATTAGTTTATGAATTATTGAACGAGTGAATGAATGAACGATTTCTTGAATAAATGAGTTGATTAATGAATGAGATAGTGAATGAACGAAAATCTCAATGAACATGTTAATGAATGAATAAGTCATTAAATAAGCGTGTAAATTAATGACTAAATAAAAGAGTTGAATGAATGTGTCAACAAATGAAGGAATGAGTTCAGTGTTTGAGTCATTGAATGAATAAAAGAGTTCATGAATACATGTGCTGATTAATGTGTGTATAAATCAGTTGAATGAATGAGTGAATGAATGATTCTTTTGGTTGAATAGAGTCTTGATGCTGTTGCGTTCGTTCGTCACTCGCCTGCCAAATGACGTGTAAAACACCAAAAAGGCTAACAAAATGAAAGTGAAAAGGGGGCGGGGCTTCAGATGGTTATTAGTGAAACTTCTGTAATAAAAAAAAATACTGTTATTTGTTTTGGAGCAGTACACAAACGCTGGAAGAAAAAAAAAACTCTAGAGGTCAAAGGTCACATACATGTACACGTTCAATACAACATTTCAAAGTGAAACAAAATCCCAAATACTTAAAAAGGTTGAAAGTGCTAAGACTCCGATTAGCTCACAGAAACCCAGGGAGGACAAACTTAATACATGCCAACTGCTTTTTTTTTCTAGATTTTCATTCGGCCATTTTTTCTTAAGAGGTATTTGTTACAAAAACATTAAACGCTACAAATTTGGCTTATTTTTCTAAACAACCTTAATCATGATGTACTTTCATCATAATGCAGATCTTTTTTTTTATTTTATTTTTTTATTGTTTTCCACAATTTTCCTGATTCAAAAAGGTGCTAATTCCTTTATAATCAATGCGTCATGTGACTCATTTATAAGAGACACAATATAAGTACGTTGCCGGGGCAAAATCATTTTTAAAAGATTATTTACCAAATTGGAATATGTTGTAGGAGAGATTAATAACTGCGACTAATACTTAAAAAAAAAAAAAAAGTATACACCAATGCTAGCTGACTTTTTGACTGTTCAGCAGTATATATATATATATATATATATATATATATATATATATATATATATATATATATATATATAAAAATTAAAGTGGTCACTATATATACGTATATGTATATATATATATATATATGTATATATATATATATATATATATATATGTATGTATATGTATGTATATATATATATATGTATATATATATATATATATATATATATATATATATATATATATATATATGTATGTATATGTATGTATGTATGTATGTTTATATATATATATATATATATATATTATATTATAGTGGTCACTATATATATGTGTATATATGTATGTATATATATATGTATGTATGTATATATATAATATATATATATACATACATATATATACTGTACTATATATGTATGTATATATGTATGTATATATATATAATATATATAAACATACATATATATACTGTACTATATATGTATGTATATATATGTATGTATGCACATATATATGTATGTATATATGTAAGTATGTATGTATATATATATGTATGTGTGTATATATGTATGTATATATATGTATGTATATATATGTATGTATATACATATATATACACATATATATATATATACACATATCTACATATACCTATATATATACACATACATATATACACATACGTACATATGGTGACCCCTTTAATTGCTATATGTATATATATACACACATACATATATACACATATATGCATACAGTATATATGGTGACCACTTTAACTGCTATAGATATATATATATATATATATATATATATATATATATATTTGTATATATAAATATTCATATTTTTATATGTATTTCTAAATATGAATACAAAGTTGGGACAGCACGTAGCTAAGCGATTGTGCAAAAAGGTAGTTTCTTCTCCCCAGGTTTTGGTAAAAAAAAAAAAAAAAAAAAAAAAAAGAATACAAATGAGGTGATGTGTTGTGTTGTTTTTTTCTCTCGAGGTTTTTTGTACAAACAGACAATAACAACAATATCCACAAAAACAAACAAAAAAATAATACAAATAATAAGCGACAACCTGCGGACGTCGCTGTTGTTTCAGACCCTTTTTGCGTTTTCTTTGACTCTACCAAGCAGCCGAGAGAGAGAGAGAGAGGAGAAAGAGGGCGGGGTTGAGGTTTGCAAAAGGGGGCGTGGCTGATGAACACTGTCAGTTGGGTTGGTTTGTGACATCTTCAACAGAATCAAGAAAAACAAAAGAGCTCATCTGGTGGTCTGCGGTCGTCAGCAACCGCAGCTCCGAGCAGCAAGATGACCTTTGATTTATTGATGTGCGACGTTGTGTTAACATCCTTAAGGGGGCGTGGCCTAAAGCGCGGCCACACCCTTGAAATGACAGCAGCGGCAGTGGAGTAGAAAGTTCAAAGCTCACCTTCAAAATAGCAGCAAAGGAATCCTTCGTACACAAAAGTACATTCGTTACACGCCATGTAATCAGCAGTGACTACTTTATATCATTTATTTGTATTTTATTACCGTATTATAACTGTAATTGATCCAATTAACATCTCCATTTAATCCACTAAAGAGTCCCCTCTTGTCGCCAGGTTGTAAAAACTAATGAGCACCGTGGCTGTAGGCAACCTCCTGATGGATTTTTTTTCTTCCACAAGATGAAATGTGACGAGTCATCAGCATCCAGCAGTTGTATATTGCTCTGCATGCGCTATAAAATGTTGCTACGCCGCCGAAAGTCAAATGTTTACTGTGGCATTATTACAGGGGTGTCCAAACTTTTTGACTTGGGGGCCGTATTGGGCTAAAAATGTGGTTAAAGTCAGAAAGCATGCAAATAAACTTTATATGTGTGTGTATATATATATGTATATAGCCTATACATATATATGTGTACATATTATATTGATACAATGTATAAAGAATTAATATAATTGGATATTGTATTATTGGATTTACTTCCGTGACGACCTTCTTAAAGATTTGTAATCAATCAGAAATATCAAGCAGCTAAAATACGGCAAACATGGATCATAGTTTTGAGAGTCTTTTGCATTTTACCCATAATGCTTTGTATTAGATTTAAACGGGTGTTATTTTGGATTTTTTTATGGTGCCTGGACAATTTTATAACATCCACAAAGTTCAATAAGCAGGTTGTGTGTTATGTGTGATTTTTTGTATTATTATTTTTTTGCACGATGACTAGGGAAGGTTGTTTGCATTGGGTTATATAGGTAATTGCTGCACATAGCTTTGATCTGAGCTTAGTTAAAGGTCATTAAACTGAAGAGAGAGTATTTTGCATTTTACCCATCAAGCTTTGTCCATCCATCCATTTTTGACCACTTGTATTGAATTTAAATGGGAGAGATTTTGGATATTTTTATGGTGCATGGACATTTTTTATAACATCTACAAAGTTCTATCAGCACGTTGTGTTACGTGTGATTTTGTTGGGAGTTTTTTTTTTCACCATGACGAGGGGCGGTTGTTTGCATTGGGTCATATAAGTAAATTTCTGCACGTAGGTTTGATCAAAGTTTATTTTTTTTGCACCATAACTAGGGAAGGTTGTTTGCATTGGGTTATATAGGTAATTGCTCCACATAGCTTTGATCTAAGCTTAGTTAAAGGTCATTAAACTGAAAAGAGAGTATTTTACATTTTACCCATCAGGCTTTGTCCATCCATCCATTTTCGACCACTTGTATTGAATTTAAATGGGAGAGATTTTGGATTTTTTTTTATGGTGCATGGACATTTTTTATAACATCTACAAAGTTCTATCGGCAGGTTGTGTTACGTGGGATTTTGTTGGAGTTTTTTTTTTGCTCCATGACTAGGGGAGGTTGTTTGCATTGGGTCATATAAGTAAATTGCTGCACGTAGGTTTGATCAAAGTTTTTTATTTTTGCACCATGACTTGGGAAGGTTGTTTGCATTGGGTTATATAGGTAATTGCAGCACATAGCTTTGATCTGAGCTTAGTTAAAGGTCATTAAACTGAAGAGAGAGTATTTTGCATTATACCCATCAGGCTTTGTCCATCCATCCATTTTTGACCACTTGTATTGAATTTAAATGGGAGAGATTTTGATTTTTTTTTAATGGTGCATGGACATTTTTTACAACATCCACAAAGTTCTATCAGCAGGTTGTGTTACGTGTGATTTTGTTTTTTTTTTGCACCATGACTCGGGGCGGTTGTTTGCATTGGGTCGTATAAGTAAATTGCTGCACATAGGTTTGATCAAAGTTTTTTTTTTTTTTGCACCATGACTAGGGAAGGTTGTTTGCATTGGGTTATATAGGTAATTGCTTCACATAGCTTTGATCTGAGCTTAGTTAAAGGTCATTAAACTGAAGAGAGAGTATTTTGCATTATACCCATCAGGCTTTGTCCATCCATCCATTTTTGACCACTTGTATTGAATTTAAATGGGAGCGATTTTGGATTTTTTTATGGTGCATGGACATTTTTCATAACATCCACAAAGTTCTATCAGCAGGTTGTGTTACGTGTGATTTTGTTGGAGGTTTTTTTTGTTGCACCATGACTAGGGGAGGTTGTTTGCACATGTGTGTCCGTAAATACAGGACATAAAAATAAAGAACATATTTGAAAATGACTTGTAAAAATGCGTCTTTTAACTTTCTACATCCACTGCTCGTCACTTTTCGAGGTGTCGGGGTTAACTTTGGGCTCAGGGTTCTGAACGGCTTTAAAAACAAAACAAAAAAACAAGCGTAATTCATTCCGGAATAACGTTTTCTCCCCTAAGAAAGTCCACGTTTGGACTCGATCTAGCTGGTCGAAACGTGAGCGACTACGAAGCTAACGCTAACAGCCCCGCTAATAAATACGCTCTCGTCTAGTGATTCCTGGATGCTAATCAAGTACGCTTGAAGACTAACGGAAAGCTGCAGGGTAAAAAAAAAAATAAGCGAATACTTCATCCATGTTTGCAAGATACACACCAAAGTCCAACAGCACGTATTTGACCAGCTAAAATACATATTTACTCAAATCATCCATGAGATATTTCGTACACTGCAATAACATTCTTTAACACATTTTTTTTCCTCCTCAGCTGTCTTTTCTCGTTGTTTTTAAGCATTCACATATATCAGGGATCCTCATCACGTCTTTGTCGCCCAAAGAGGTCGGAATTTAGTCGCAAATTGTACGCAAAAGTTTCAGTATTTATTACAAACTCAAAAACAATATGATTTACTGTAATGATAACATGACAACACGACTGGTGATTTTTCTTACTGATGCGATACCAGGTAAAACAGAGCCACCGATACCAATACCGAAACTGTGGCAAATAAATAATACACTACTGATATCAGATCAAACTTTCTCTTGTCAATTATGCATATAAAATAGAATAAAATGATACTTGCTGATAACTTTCCGGTCTTATACTACATCATAACTGTACTGTCTAGTTGTTATATCTTAATTTCTTACACTTATGATTCTCATTTGCAAGTAGTATACAGTACAAAATCACTTATTTATCACTAGGGATGGGTACTGTTCATATTTGACCGGTACTCAACGAAACCGATTTTTGGCAATTTTTGTGTGTTAATAAATATCAATTGTTTTTGATAGTAAAATCAAATTTTTATTGCAATATTTTAAAATGAGCTGATAATGAAAACGGTTACGTCTTTCTCATTTGCAAGTACTGACTGACATCAAATTGCAATTATAGTCGCAAGTCCAAGACATTAGGTGGCAGTAGTGTACACCTTGGGTGTGTGTTTTGTTGCACCCTAAAAAGTGTTAATACCTTAAGTATTGTACTTATTACGCACCCGCTGTTTGATTGTAACGTGTATCTGAGTTGTAGCTTTCATTAACAAATTAGGTGTTGAAATCGCCATGTAAAATTGCTAATGCTAGCAAAGTCAATGTATATTAGCATCAAGCTAATGCAAAAGTCTTTAAAAATGAGCTGATGATGAAAACTGTTATGTCTTTCTCATTTGCAAGTACTGACTGACATTAAATTGCAATTATGGTCGCAAGTCCAAGACATTTGGCAGTAGTGTATGCCTTGGGTGTGTTTTTTTCATGGTTTTTGTTGCACCCTAAACAGTGTTAATACTGTAAGTATTGTACTTATTACTTATTAATTGTAACGTGTATCTTAGTTGTAGCTTTCATTAACACTTTAGGAGGCGTTGAAATCGCAAAGTAAAATTGCTAATGCTAATCAGTAGCATGTCACTAGCTAAGTCAATGTATATTAGCATCAAGCTAATGCAAACATCTTTAAAAATGAGCTGATAATGAAAACGGTTACGTCTTTCTCATTTGCAAGTACTGACTGACATTAAATTGCAATTATGGTCGCAAGTCCAAGACATTTGGTGGCAGTAGTGTACACCTTGGGTGTGTGTTTTGTTGCACCCTAAAAAGTGTTAATACTGTAAGTATTGTACTTATTACGCACACGCTGTTTGATTGTAACGTGTATCTGAGTTGTAGCTTTCATTAACAAATTAGGTGTTGAAATCGCCATGTAAAATTGCTAATGCTAGCAAAGTCAGTGTATATTAGCATCAAGCTAATGCAAAAGTCTTTAAAAATGAGCTGATGATGAAAACTGTTATGTCTTTCTCATTTGCAAGTACTGACTGACATTAAATTGCAATTATGGTCGCAAGTCCAAGACATTTGGCAGTAGTGTATGCCTTGGGTGTGTTTTTTTCATGGTTTTTGTTGCACCCTAAAAAATGTTAATACTGTAAGTATATCACTTATTACTTATTAATTGTAACGTGTATCTTAGTTGTAGCTTTCATTAACACTTTAGGAGGCGTTGAAATCGCAATGTAAAATTGCTAATGCTAATCAGTAGCATGTCACTAGCAAAGCCAATTTATATTAGCATCAAGCTAATGCAAACGTGGAGCCTTGCTTTACTTTTTGAGGCCAATTTCTCTGTTGATGCTGAAAGTTGCAACATTACCGAGAGGTAGTTTGGTACCAACCTTGGTACCATTGGATTTTACGTGAGTCGGTGCCCATTTAGACCACTCAGATTTGGTCGGTGCCAAAAAAGTACTGGATTTGGTACCCATCCCTATTAACTGTTGTGAATTATTTCCAGTAAATTCCTTTTTACGGGGTAGGAATTCGCTACACATCTTAAAATGTGTAAAAGTCTGTTTGCAGAATAGGAGCTGTGCATATAGTAGGCTTAGATGTATTATGTCTTTTAAGGCTGTCAAATTTAACGAGTTAACTTATGTGATTAATCACAAAAATATTAAAATAATCATGTATATGAGCAAATTAATTTCTCATTTTATTTTGACCCCCCATGCTCCTTTACCTGAATAGAGGCACAGTTTGCATTTGTGTCCAAATATTGGGCTCTTATTTATGGTTAATTTAAATATATATACTGTGATTAATCATCATTAAGCCAAATTTAAAAGTGTGATTAATCTGATTAAAATAAAATAAAAAAAATGGTGTTTCTTATTGACAAATGTTGAATTAGATAACGTCACATGATTGGTAACTGCTTAACTTTAACACACACATTTGCCTAAATATCGATATTATAGTCGGAGAAAAGACGGCAGTATCGGACATATTGGTATCGGTGGTATGGCAGTTTGATATCGAACTGTTGTAAGGTGTAATGTTGTAATTAGGGTTGATTTTAATCACTGGTAATAAAAATAAAAATAAAACTTGGCGAAAAATCCGCATTTTGTACAAAATGCTTGTAAGGGACAACTATTAATGCAGTTTAGTAAACGTATTTCTGTTTCGTTATGTAACATATGACTGTTATTTTGAAGGTTGCGCACGCGGATATGCTTTTATTGTGTTAAGGAGCTCACGAATGAAAACGGAAACGGAAGTTGTTGCTTTTCAATGTCACGGTTAAGACGACGCGATGGTAAAGCGTATATTTAAAGGTGAAATAGAAAACTTAAACATTTAAAAGGGTTCTAGCGCCAGTTGAAAGGGAAACAAGTTCTTACTGTAGCGGCTCAGTCGAATTTAAGGTCTGGAACTGATGGTCGAATTGAACTTTATTTTGCATTCTTCACCGTCTGCCCAATGACCAACGTAAGCGCTAACGAGCAAGCATACAAGATAAACGGTACATTAAAATACATTTAAAACAAATTAAACAACTGCAACAATTTACCGTGTTTCCCTTTCAACTGGCGCTAGAATCCTTTTAACTGTTAGTTTTCTAAATCATCAAAGCAACAACTTCCTTTTCCGCTTTCATTCGCGAGTTCCTTAACACAATAAAAGCACATCCGCTTGCGCAACCTTCAAAATAACAAGTCATATATTACATTACAAAACAGAAATACATTTACCAAAGAGCATTTTAACAGTTGTCCCCTCACGACGCTACTAAATTCCGTGTCTTTTCAGGGCGAGTAAGCAAGAAGTGTAACGAGGAAGTGTAAAGTGTATTCTGGGGAATCTAAACCTCCACAATTCGAGGAAACAAAAGCAGTAAAGATGAAGTGCCTTCTGCTAGGGGGAAAAAAAAAAAAAAAAAAAGTGCTTCTCTTGAGGAAAAGTAAAAAAAAAAAGTATATTTAAAAAAAAAAAAAAAAAAAACACTTCACATTTCTTTCTCCTTTTTTTTGTATCCCGTTCAAACTTTCAAAATGACCACGTGCTTTTCTTTTCCCGACCAAATTTTCCTATCCGCGCAAAAGAGCACTTTTTTTTTTCCAGAAGGGGGGCTTTTTCTTTTTGAGGTCGTTTTTCCTGGACTTTCGAGTTTTTTTCGTCTCAAGGCCGAGACGTTCGAGCGCGATTCTTACAATTACATCAAAGAAACACAAGAAAATATCCACTTCAAACGCTAGTTGTTTTTTTTTGTTTTTTGTATCCAGGTCACAACAATACAGATCATCTTCACTAAACTTTATCTTTGATATATTTTTCTTCTAATATTGCTTTAGAGAGTAACGCAGAACCACGCCTTTTGGCCTACTGGTTCTGCCCGCTATACACTACTAAATAGGGGGTATAAATGGCGAAAAAGGGGGTTAATATGCGGTTATAACTACGGGGGGGGGGAAAGGAGGGAAATCCCAAATAAAAGCGATTTTCTTTGTCGTTTTGCTTAAACGGGCCTTGAGCTTCCTTTTGAGGAAGAATGACAAGCTTCCGTGCGCGGGAACAAGCGCTCACTGGAAGGCCTGGTGGAAGCGTGGCAGCGTGGTGCTGCTGAGGCTGGAGCTGAACACTGGTGGGAGGGGGTGCAGGGGTCCGAGACCCAGGCCCCCGCCGGAGCTCTGCTGCTCCTGAGGTTGCGGTTGCAAAGAGGTAAGAGGCGCCGGCTCGGCGGCGTGCAGAGTCGAGGAAGACGAGGACGAGGAGGAGGGAGTCGCCGACGAGGTGTAGCCCATCACCAGCCCTCCGGCGCTCATGGGGGCGCTGTAGGGGGGCAGGTTGAGCGGGAGGAAGCCCAGCAGGCTGGAGAAGTCAACGTTAGCAGCACACAGAGACTCGGCGATCACCGCGGGGCTCTTGGACAGCAGGGGATCGCCGCACAGTTCTTCCGTCAGGCCGGCAGGGGGCCCCAGTCCGTCCTTCGGCGGGGAAACAGCAGCGTGGGGCTCCGCCGAGGACCCCGGGCCCGGCAGGCCGCTCTGCAGATCCATGAGGAAGCTCTCCATCTCCACCTTCAAGGGTTTGTCCAGCAGGTATGAGGTAGATCCCAGCTGGTACTTGGGCGCCTGCTGGGGGTGGTGCTGCTGCTGCTGGTGGGGCGGGGAATGGTGGTGGTGGTGGTGGTGGTGATGGTGGTGGTGGTGGTGGGAGTGCGGGTGCAGGGATCCAGTGGGTTCCATGTGGCAGCTCATGGCCGCCGAGAGGGGCGCGGATATGAGCGGTGGGTGAGGGTGAGGGTGAGGGTGAGGGTGGGCAACCCCGGAGTTGGACATGGCCTGCAGGTGGTGGGGGTTATACACGCCCATGGGGAAGGGGCCCCCGCTCGGGAAGGGCTTGCCCATCATGGGGTCCTTGTTGGAGGCCATGCTGCACATCATGGGGCTGAGCTCCTCCTTCACCGAGCAAGGAGGCGACCCCGAGGTGAGGAGGCCCAGCATGTCCGGCGGCTCCGTCTTGATCTTCAGCAGCTCCTGCGAGTGGCTCTTCTTCACGTGGCGCGTCAGGTGGTCCTTCCTGCCGAAGCGCTGGGCGCAGTACTGGCAGAGGAAGTCCTTGCGGCCGGTGTGCACCACCATGTGGCGCCGCACGTCCTTCCGCGTGTAGAAGCGGCGGTCGCAGTGGTCGCACGGGTGCTTCTTCTCCTTGGTGCCGCCCGACGACTTCCCCGAGTGGCTCTTGAGGTGCTCCAGCAGGACGGGCGTGCTCTCGTACCGCTGCATGCACACCTTGCAGGTGAGGTCGCCCGCCGTGGCCGAGTGCATGGCCACGTGGCGCTTGTAGCCGAGCTTGGTGTTGTAGTGCTTGCCGCACTCCTCGCACTTGAAGGCCTCCTTGTTGGGGTCGTGGGTCTGCAGGTGGTTCTTCAGGTGGTCTTTGCGGTGGAACATCTTCTCACAAAACGAGCACTGGTGGGTCTTCTGCGGAGAATGCGTGGCCATATGCCTGCAGGGGGCGACCACATGTCTTTTAGTGAAGAGAATCAATAGGACAAATATTCTTACAGCAGTTACTTGAACTATATACCGTATTTTTTCGGAGTATAAGTCGCACCGGAGTATAAGGCGCACCTGCCGAAAATGCATAATAAAGAGGGGAAAAAAACATATATAAGTCGCATTTTTGGGGGAAATTTATTTGCTAAAACCCATTTGAAAGGCAATTTAAAATAAATAAAGAATAGTGAACAACTGGCTGAATAAGTGTACGTTATATGAGGCATAAATAACCAACTGAGAACGTGCCTGGTATGTTAACGTAACATATTATGGTAAGAGTCATTCATATAGAACATGCTATACGTTTACCAAACAATCTCTCACTCCTGATCGCTAAATCCCACGAAATCGTATCCGTCTAGTCTCTTACGTGAATGAGCGAAATAATATTATTTGATATTTTACGGTAATGTGTTAATAATGTCACACATAAGTCGCTCCTGAGTATAAGTCGCACCCCCGGCCAAACTATGAAAAAAAACTGCGACTTATAGTCCGAAAAATACGGTCTACAATATACTGCCAATTCCACTCTATAAGCCGCAACTTTTTTCCTACGCTAAAAACCCTGCGGCTTATAAAACGGTGCGGCTAATTTATAGATTTTTCTTCGCTGACGGCCATAAGGGAAATAGTTAAAGGGAAAAAAACAATCTTTTGGATGAGTTTACTCACTGCAGGTGCTGCGGTGCCCTTCTGTTTAGACCGAGCTTTCAACCGGACGTTCCGTCTTCTAGCCGTCCATAGCGTTTCTGCTCGTATGGATTCTTCATTCAATCACTCCAAGCAACGTTTGTAAGTTTTACAAAATGGTAAATGGGTTATACTTCTATAGCGCTTTTACACCTTCATGGTACTCAAAGCGCTTTGACACTTATTTCCAAATTCACACATTCACACACACAAGGCCCTAACCACGACCCATCGGGAGCAAGAGTGAAGTGTCTTGCCAAGGACTAGGATGGCGGAAGCCGTGGATCGAACCAGGAACCCTGCCGCGCCGACCCGAATATATCTAAAACAATCTTCTGTTTATTGATTTTACCCGGAAGTACAAGTGCCGTTCCGTCTTCGAGTCATCTGTAGCGTTTCTACTTGTATGGATTCTTCATGTATCACTCCAAGCAACGTTTGTTAGTTTTACAATATAACTACAACTATTCATACTCGCTAAACCGTCCCATGTGTGATGTCTGTAGGAGTGTTTTCATGCATATTTGTACATGCTATTGTTATGTACTGAAAATAGTGCCGTTAGCATTAGCCAATAAGCGAACAAGTTTACAAGTGTCTGTGTTAGTATTATTAACTTACAGTGGCATTCTTTTTTGAATTGTTTCAGTTTCGTAAAATCACCAAAACGTCACCGTGGACTTGTTGAGTCTGTTTAGCTGATTGGAGAGCTGGCTTCCGCAGCTAGTGGGTCCATGGCGATGACTTCTGTTTTGTTTGATCAGCTGCTTTACTGCCGTGTTATTAACACCATTTGGAAACAATTAGGTGCATATAACATATAATATGGATAAATACCATCGATCCATCCATCCATCTTCTTCCGCTTATCCGAGGTCGGGTCGCGGGGGCAGCAGCCTAAGCAGGGAAGCCCAGACTTCCCTCTCCCCAGCCACTTCGTCCAGCTCCTCCCGGGGGATCCCGAGGCGTTCCCAGGCCAGCCAGGATATATAGTCTTCCCAACGTGTCCTGGGTCTTCCCCGTGGCCTCCTACCGGTGGGATGTGCCCTAAACACCTCCCTAGGGAGGCGTTCGGGTGGCATCCTGACCAGATGCCCGAACCACCTCATCTGGCTCCTCTCGATGTGGAGGAGCAGCGGCTTTACTTTGAGCTCCCCCCGGATGACAGAGCTTCTCACCCTATCTCTAAGGGAGAGCCCCGCCACCCGGCGGAGGAAACTCATTTCGGCCGCTTGTACCCGTGATCTTGTCCTTTCGGTCATGACCCAAAGCTCATGACCATAGGTGAGGATGGGAACGTAGATCGACCGGTAAATCGAGAGCTTTGCCTTCCGGCTCAGATCCTTCTTCACCACAACGGATCGATACAGCGTCCGCATTACTGAAGACGCCGCACCGATCCGCCTGTCGATCTCACGATCCACTCTTCCCTCACTCGTGAACAAGACTCCAAGGTACTTGAACTCCTCCACTTGGGGCAAGATCTCCTCCCAACCCGGAGATGGCACTCCACCCTTCTCCGGGCGAGAACCATGGATTCGGACTTGGAGGTGCTGATTCCCATCCCAGTCGCTTCACACTCGGCTGCGAACCGATCCAGTGAGAGCTGAAGATCTTGGCCAGATGAAGCCATCAGGACCACATCATCTGCAAAAAGCAGAGACCTAATCCTGCAGCCACCAAACCAGATACCCTCAACGCCCTGACTGCGCCTAGAAATTCTGTCCATAAAGGTTATGAACAGAATCGGTGACAAAGGGCAGCCTTGGCGGAGTCCAACCCTCACTGGAAACGGGTCCGACTTACTGCCAGCAATGCGGACCAAGCTCTGACACTGATCATACAGGGAGCGAACCGCCACAATAAGACAGTCCGATACCCCATACTCTCTGAGCACTCCCCACAGGACTTCTCGGGGTACACGGTCGAATGCCTTCTCCAAGTCCACAAAGCACATGTAGACTGGTTGGGCAAACTCCCATGCACCCTCAAGGACCCTGCCGAGAGTATAGAGCTGGTCCACAGTTCCACGACCAGGACGAAAACCACACTGTTCCTCCTGAATCCGAGGATAAATACATGTTGAATAAATGTATAATTACATGTACACTAGGAAGTAAATGTTTATATACTACATTACCCAGAATGCTTAGCGCCATAGACCGGAACCGGAAGTAGGTCTGAGCAATGCGGGAGGACGACAATTGTGTATTACGATGAACAAAAAGTTCATATATTGTTACAAAATGTTGTTCCTGCTTCACCTACACAAGAAACATAAGTTCTGATTAGACAGTTGACGCGCACGTTTGAGCAAAAATGACACTGATTGGCCGAGATATGCGGGAAAGATGTGGGCTTCGACCAAAATCGCAATGCTGTGCATAAGTTGCGGAGATTGGTCTGAATTTGTTTAAATTGGCAACATTGCGAATTCCTGTAGGCACTAATAAATGATCATATGGTCAAAGAGGACCCGGTTTTGCTTTGCACTTTCTCATGTACTCCGAAGCCTTATCAAAGTAAAAAATTGAGTTATGTACAACAGAAGTGTGACAGTCGGAGTACCTGAAGAGTTTGTATTTGGAGCTGAAGGCCTTCGCACAGTGGGGCTGCGAGCAGTGAAAAGGTTTCTCTCCCGCGTGCGTCGCGGCGTGGAGGCGGAGCTTCTCCTGAGAGGCGAACAGAGCCCCGCACACCAAACACTCCTTCCCTCTTGCCCCCTCGTCTTCCTCGTCGTCCCTCTCTCTCCCGGCGCTCCCGAACAACTTGGCGGCGGTGGCGGTCCGTCGTCCCTCTTCCTCCGGCGTCAGTGCGGTAATACGTTGTGAGGCATCGGCGGCAGCAGCTGCCATGGCAGCCTTAGAGTGCCGCGGCCATGAAAGTCAGCTTGGGGGGGGGGGCTCCCCCGCCTTGCAGGCGCAACGTCGGGCGGTCGGAGGGCGAGCTGGCGGGCGTGGTCAGAGGAGGCTTGGATGATGTCGCAGAAACATGGAGGTGATGAAGAATCTGCCGGAGGACACAAAGTACACGTTGTCTTTCCTTACTGGACTCACGCTAAAAGAAGCAAGGCGTCTTATATTCGGGGTCTAGATGGGCAAACCAACAGGTGGCGCCAAATGCAACAGCTCCAGCAGAGACCCCCAGACTTCCCTCTCCAGAGCAACATTAGCAACTCCCTCCTGGGGGATCCCAAAGCGTTCCCAGGCCAGAGAGGAGATATAATTTCCACCATCTGGTCCTTGGCCTGCCCCGGGGTCTCCTCCCAGTGGGACGTGCAACGAGGACCTCCCTAGGGAGACGCTCGTGAGGCATCCGCACGAGATGACCGAATCACCTAAGCCGGCTCCTTTCCAAGCAAAGGAGCAGCAGCTCTACTCCGAGTCTCTCTCGGGTGACTGAACTTCTCACCCTATCTATAAGGGAGATGCCAGCCACCCTTCTGAGGAAACTCATTTCGGCCGCTTGTACCCACGATCTTATTCTTTCGGCCATGACCCACACTTCATGACCATAGGTGAGAGTAGGAATGTAGATAGCTCGAAAGACCGAAAGCTCTGCCTTCTGGTTTAGCTCTCGTTTTTGTCTCAACGGTGCAACAGTTCCAGTAGAGACCCCCAGACTTCCCTCTCCAGAGCAACATTAGCAACTTCCTCCTGGGGGATCCCGAAGCGTTCCCAGGTCAGAGAGGAGATGTAATCCCCCCATCTGGTCCTTGGCCTGCCGCGGGGTCTCCTCCCAGTGGGACGTGTAACGAGGACCTCCCTAGGGAGACGCTCGTGAGGCATCCGCACGAGATGCCCGAACCACCTAAGCCGGCTCCTTTCCAAGCGAAGGAGCAGTGGCTCTACTCCGAGTCTCTCTCAGGTGACTGAACTTCTCAACCTATCTCTAAGGGAGATGCCAGCCACCCTTCTGAGGAAACTAATTTCGGCTGCTTGTACCCACGATCTTATTCTTTCGGTCATGACCCACACTTCATGACCATAGGTGAGAGTAGGAATGTAGATAGCTCGAAAGACCGAAAGCTCTGCCTTCTGGTTTAGCTCTCGTTTTTGTCTCAACGGTGCAACAGTTCCAGTAGAGACCCCCAGACTTCCCTCTCCAGAGCAACATTAGCAACTTCCTCCTGGGGAATCCCAAAGTGTTCCCAGGCCAGAGAGGAGATGTAATCCCCCCATCTGGTCCTTGGCCTGCCCCGGGGTCTCCTCCCTGTGGGATGTGCAACGAGGACCTCCCTAGGGAGACGCTCGTGAGGCATCCGCACGAAATGACCGAACCACCTAAGCCGGCTCCTTTCCAAGCGAAGGAGCAGCGGCTCTACTCCGAGTCTCTCTCAGGTGACTGAACTTCTCAACCTATCTCTAAGGGAGATGCCAGCCACCCTTCTGAGGAAACTCATTTCGGCCGCTTGTACCCACGATCTTATTCTTTCGGTCATGACCCACACTTCATGACCATAGGTGAGAGTAGGAATGTAGATAGCTCGAAGGACCGAAAGCTTTGCCTTCTGGTTTAGCTGTCGTTTTCGTCTCAACGGTGCAACAGCTCCAGCAGAGACCCCCAGACTTCCCTCCCCAGAGCAACATTAGCAACTTCCTCCTGGGGAATCCCAAAGTGTTCCCAGGCCAGAGAGGAGATGTAATCCCCCCATCTGGTCCTTGGCCTGCCCCGCGGTCTCCTCCCAGTGGGACGTGTAACGAGGACCTCCCTAGGGAGACGCTCGTGAGGCATCCGCACGAGATGACCGAATCACCTAAGCCGGCTCCTTTCCAAGCGAAGGAGCAGCGGCTCTACTCCGAGTCTCTCTCGGGTGACTGAACTTCTCACCCTATCTCTAAGGGCAATGCCAGCCACCCTTCTGAGGAAACTCATTTCGGCCGCTTGTACCCACGATCTTATTCTTTCGGTCATGACCCACACTTCGTGACCATAGGTGAGAGTAGGAATGTAGATAGCTCGAAAGACCGAAAGCTTTGCCTTCTGGTTTAGCTCTCGTTTCGTCACAACGGTGCGGCAGAGAGACTGCAATACTGCCCCAGCTGTTCCGATTCTCCGGCTGATTTCCTTCTCCATCTTTCCCTCACTCGTGAACAAGACCCCGAGATACTTACCACCTGGGACAGAGTCTCGCTCTCTACCTGGACTGTACAAATCATCGGTTTTCTGCTGAGGACCATGGCCTCAGATTTGGAGATGCTGATCTTCATTCCAGCCGCTGAACACTCGGCTGCGAACCGATCCAGTGAGAGCTGAAAGTCACGAACCGATGGTGCCATCAGGACCACGTCATCTGCAAACAGCAGTGACGCAACCTTTAGCCCCCCGAGACGTATACCCTCTCCGCCATGGTCACGACTCTGCCTAGAAATCCTGTTCATGAAAATCCCAATCAGGATAGGTGACAGAGCGCAGCCCTGGCGGAGACCAACCCCCACTGGAAACGGATCCGACTTACATCCAAGCACCCGGACACAACTCTCGCTTTGGTTGTACAGAGATTGGATGGCCCTCAGCAGGGTCCCCTTCACCCCATACTCCCTCAGCACCTCCTACAGGATCTCCCGGGGGACTCGGTCATATGTCTTCTCCAAATCAACAAAGCACATGTAGACTGGATAGGCATACTCCCAGGCCTTCTCCAGGATTCCCGCAAGAGTAAAGAGCTGGTCAGTTGTTCCACGACCAGGACGGAATCCACATTGCTCCTCTTGAATCTGAGGTTCGACTATCGGCCGGACCCTCCTTTCCAGTACCTTGGCGTAAACTTTCCCAGGAAGGCTGAGTAGTGTGTTACCCCTGTAATTAGCACAGACCTTCTGGGGAACCACCACCCCAGTCTGCCACTCACTGTCCCAGACTTCCACGCAATGTTGAAAAAGCGTATCAACCAAGACAGCCCCTCAACACCCAGAGCCTTCAGCATTTCTGGACGGATCTCGTCAACCCCCGGAGCTTTGCCACTGCCACAGCAAAAAAAATGCATATATAATTAATTGTCATTATGAAATTTTATATTTACAGTATATAACAATAATCATCATGTATTTATTTTAAATTAAATTGCAGTATATTTTGGAACATTACATATATTTGCATTTATTCATTTAAAAAATGATTGAACTCTATTTTAGAAAAAATATATTTAAAAATCATTATGCGAAGCGTTTATGGGTGTTGTTGATAAATGGCTTCGGTTTTGCATAGTAGTACTTGCACTTACAGGTGAAGCGACAAACTGTAGTTACTGACAGTGGTTTTCTGAAGTGTTCCTGAGCCCATGTGGTGATATCCTTTTAAGATTGATGTTGGTTTCTGATGCAGTACCGCCTGAGGGATCGAAGGTCACGGGCCTTGTTGCTTACGTGCAGTGATTTCTCCAGATTCTCTGAACCTTTTGATGATATTACGGACCGTAGATGGTGATATCCCTAAATTCCTTGCAATAGCTCATTAAGAAATGTTGTTCTTAAACAATTTGCTAAGGCATTTGTTGACAAAGTGGTGACCCTCACCCCGTCCTTGTTTGTGAATGACTGAGCATTTCATGGAAGCTGCTTTTATACCCAATCATGGCACCCACCTGTTCCCAATCAGCCTGTTCACCTGTGGGATGTTCCAAATAAGTGTAGGATGAGAATACCTCAACTTTCTCAGTCTTTTTTGCCACTTGTGCCAGCTTTTTTGAAACATGTTGCGTTGTTTGAATCCACTCCTTTTCTCGGTTAACTGCTCTTTTGCGTTGTTGATCTTGTTCCCCGTGCATCGTATTCTTTCTCTCACCAAGGCATTCCGTGCTTTTCTTACAATTCGTCCCGCGTTCATCGTCGGAATTAGGTTTTTTGATCCCCGAGCTTGTTGGAACAACTCCTGCATTCTCGTTGTGAATCTCAGGTGGTTGCGGAAGCGGGGCAGTTTGTGTTCCAGTTGTTCCAAACAACGGAATTCTTTGACACTACACTGTCCATGACTTATACGTAATATGTTTACTATTTTATTAGCATTTTTTAATTCATTTGATCTATTTTGAAGCTTGTTTTTAAATGTGTTTTTTTTTACAAATAGTTTAATCTTGTCATAATTATGGGTATTTAAAGTGATTATTTGTGCATTTTTACACAAACAAACACGAAAGAAAAAACGACTATAAAAAGCTAAGTTAATTTATTTTTAAAATTGAAGAAAAAATACAAATATGGTTCATAATATTTAATTATTATTTTAAAAGGTTTAGTCAACAAATAAACAAATCAATAAGTGTTTGTTGCTATAAAAAATGTTTTTTTCTATTTTATTTTTATTATTACTTTTTAATTGATCTATTTTGAAGCTTGTTTTATATGTATTTTTACAAATAGTTTAATCTTGTCATAATTATGGGTATTTAGAGTGATTATTTGTGCATTTTTACACAAACACAAAAGAAAAAAACGACTATAAAAAGCCAACTTTTTTCCCGTTAATTTCTTTTTAAAATTGAAAAAAAAACAACAAATATGGTTCATAATATTTTATTATTATTTTAAAAGGTTTAGTCAACAAATAAACAAATCAATAAGTGTTTGTTGCTATAAATTAAAATATTTTTCTATTTGATTATTTATTTATTTTTTAATTTATCTATTTTGAAGCTTGTTTTTATATGTATTTTTTACAAATAGTTTAATCTTGTCATAATTATGGGTATTTAAAGTGATTATTTGTGCATTTTTACACAAGCAAACACAAAAGAAAAAAACGACTATAAAAAGCCAACTTTTTCCCCGTTAATTTCTTTTTAAAATTTAAAAAACAAAAACAAATATGGTTCATAATATTTAATTATTATTTTAAAAGGTTTAGTCAACAAATAAACAAATCAATAAGTGTTTGTTGGTATAAAAATTTTTTCTTCTATTTTATTATTATTATTATTTTTTTAATTGATCTATTTTGAAGCTTGTTTTTAATATGTATTTTTACAAATAGTTTAATCTTGTCATAATTATGGGTATTTGGAGTGATTTGTGCATTCTTACACAAACACGAAAGAAAAAACAATTATAAAAAGACAACTTTTTTCCCGTTAATTTCTTTTTCAAATTGAAGAAAAAAATACAAATATGGTTCATAATATTTTATAATTATTTTAAAAGGTTTAGTCAACAAATAAACAAACCAATAAGTGTTTGTTGCTATAAATGTAAAAAAAAATTAAAAATTTTTTTTTTTTTTTTTTTTAATTGATCTATTTTGAAGCTTGTTTTTATATGTATTTTTACAAATAGTTTAATCTTGTCATAATTATGGGTATTTAGAGTGATTATTTGTGCATTTTTACACAAACACGAAAGAAAAAAACGACTATAAAAAGCCAACTTTTTTCCCGTTAATTTCTTTTTAAAATTGAAAAAAAAAATACAAATATGGTTCATAATATTTTATTATTATTTTAAAAGGTTTAGTCAACAAATAAACAAATCAATAAGTGTTTGTTGCTATAAATTAAAATATTTTTCTATTTGATTATTTATTTATTTTTTAATTGATCTATTTTGAAGCTTGTTTTATATGTATTTTTACAAATAGTTTAATCTTGTCATAATTATGGGTATTTAGAGTGATTATTTGTGCATTTTTACACAAACACGAAAGAAAAAAACGACTATAAAAAGCCAACTTTTTTCCCGTTAATTTCTTTTTAAAATTGAAAAAAAAAATAC
This sequence comes from Nerophis lumbriciformis, assembly GCF_033978685.3. Lineage (NCBI taxonomy): Eukaryota > Metazoa > Chordata > Actinopteri > Syngnathiformes > Syngnathidae > Nerophis > Nerophis lumbriciformis. Next base: position 67,990,185 of record NC_084548.2, read on the forward strand.
AAATATGGTTCATAATATTTAATTATTATTTTAAAAGGTTTAGTCAACAAATAAACAAATCAATAAGTGTTTGTTGCTATAAAAAATGTTTTTTCTATTTTATTTTTATTATTACTTTTTAATTGATCTATTTTTAAGCTTGTTTTTATATGTATTTTTACAAATAGTTTAATCTTGTCATAATTATGGTTATTTAAAGTGATTATTTGTGCATTTTTACACAAACAAACACGAAAGAAAAAACGACTAAAAAGCTAAGTTAATTTATTTTTAAAATTGTAGAAAAAAATACAAATATGGTTCATAATATTTTATTATTATTTTAAAAGGTTTAGTCAACAAATAAACAAATCAATAAGTGTTTGTTGCTATAAATTAAAATATTTTTCTATTTGATTATTTATTTATTTTTTAATTTATCTATTTTGAAGCTTGTTTTTATATGTATTTTTTACAAATAGTTTAATCTTGTCATAATTATGGGTATTTAAAGTGATTATTTGTGCATTTTTACACAAGCAAACACAAAAGAAAAAAACGACTATAAAAAGCCAACTTTTTCCCCGTTAATTTCTTTTTAAAATTGAAAAAACAAAAACAAATATGGTTCATAATATTTAATTATTATTTTAAAAGGTTTAGTCAACAAATAAACAAATCAATAAGTGTTTGTTGGTATAAATTTTTCTTCTCTATTTTATTATTATTTTTATTTTTTTAATTGATCTATTTTGAAGCTTGTTTTTAATATGTATTTTTACAAATAGTTTAATCTTGTCATAATTATGGGTATTTGGAGTGATTTGTGCATTCTTACACAAACACGAAAGAAAAAACAATTATAAAAAGACAACTTTTTTCCCGTTAATTTCTTTTTCAAATTGAAGAAAAAAATACAAATATGGTTCATAATATTTTATAATTATTTTAAAAGGTTTAGTCAACAAATAAACAAACCAATAAGTGTTTGTTGCTATAAATGTAAAAAAAAATTTAAAAAAATTTTTTTTTATTTTTTTAATTGATCTATTTTGAAGCTTGTTTTTATATGTATTTTTACAAATAGTTTAATCTTGTCATAATTATGGGTATTTAAAGTGATTATTTGTGCATTCTTACACAAACACGAAAGAAAAAACAATTATAAAAAGACAACTTTTTTCCCGTTAATTTCTTTTTAAAATTGAAGAAAAAAATACAAATATGGTTCATAATATTTAATAATTATTTTAAAAGGTTTAGTCAACAAATAAACAAATCAATAAGTGTTTGTTGCTATAAATTACAATATTTTTCTATTTGATTATTTATTTATTTTTTAATTTATCTCTTTTGAAGCTTGTTTTTATATGTATTTTTTACAAATAGTTTAATCTTGTCATAATTATGGGTATTTAAAGTGATTATTTGTGCATTTTTACACAAGCAAACACAAAAGAAAAAAACGACTATAAAAAGCCAACTTTTTCCCCGTTAATTTCTTTTTAAAATTGAAAAAACAAAAACAAATATGGTTCATAATATTTAATTATTATTTTAAAAGGTTTAGTCAACAAATAAAGAAATTTTTGTTGGTATAAAAAAAATAATAAAAAAATTCTATTTTATTATTATTATTATTTTTTAATTGATCTATTTTGAAGCTTGTTTTTAATATGTATTTTTACAAATAGTTTAATCTTGTCATAATTATGGGTATTTGGAGTGATTATTTGTGCATTCTTACACAAACACGAAAGAAAAAACAATTATAAAAAGACAACTTTTTTCCCGTTAATTTCTTTTTCAAATTGAAGAAAAAAATACAAATATGGTTCATAATATTTTATAATTATTTTAAAAGGTTTAGTCAACAAATAAACAAACCAATAAGTGTTTGTTGCTATAAATGTAAAAAATTTTTTTATTTTTTATTTTTTTTAATTGATCTATTTTGAAGCTTGTTTTTATATGTATTTTTACAAATAGTTTAATCTTGTCATAATTATGGGTATTTAAAGTGATTATTTGTGCATTCTTACACAAACACGAAAGAAAAAACAATTATAAAAAGACAACTTTTTTCCCGTTAATTTCTTTTTAAAATTGAAGAAAAAAATACAAATATGGTTCATAATATTTAATAATTATTTTAAAAGGTTTAGTCAACAAATAAACAAACCAATAAGTGTTTGTTGCTATAAATGTAAAAAAAAATATTTTTTTTAATTTTTTTTAATTGATCTATTTTGAAGCTTGTTTTTATATGTATTTTTACAAATAGTTTAATCTTGTCATAATTATGGGTACTTAAAGTGATTATTTGTGCATTTTTACACAAACAAAAACGAAAGAAAAAAACGACTATAAAAAGCCAACAAATAAACAAATCAATAAGTGTTTGTTGCTATAAATTAATTTTTTTCTTTCTATTTTATTATTATTATTTATTTTAATTGATCTATTTTGAAGCTTGTTTTTATAAGTGTTTTTACAAATAGTTTAATATTGTCAAAATTATGGGTATTTCAAGTGATTATTTGTGCATTTTTACAGTAATAAAATAGTCCGTTCCAGGGTCAAGCTGTGTCCATTATAATTACATTATTATTTTATAAGGCAATGTTTCAAGTCACTTTTGAACATCCTTGACAGTTTTACAAGTGTAAAAAGAAACCAAAAGTGTGTCTCACTCGACTACAGCTGTATAAGTCCTAATACAACACTCTTGACTTTAAGACGTGTAGCGAAGATGCTCCTCAAGCGCTCACACAAGCAAACACTGCAAAAAAAAACGACTAACTGTGAAAAGCCAACTTTTTTCCTGTTAATTTCTTTTTAAAATTGAAGAAAAAAATACAAATATGGTTCATAATATTTTAATATTATTTTAAAAGGTTTAGTCAACAAATAAACAAATCAATAAGTGTTTGTTGCTATAAATTAATTATTTTTTTCTATTTCATTATTATTATTATTATTTTTAATTGATCTATTTTCACAGTTTTGCAAGTGTAAAGAGAAACCAAAGTGTGTCTCATTCGGCTGTTTCAAGATGCATAATAAGGAGGCACTTGAAGAAAAATGGGCTGCAAGGTCGAGTGGCCAAAAAGTTCAATTTTCCCATCACTCCAAATTACTTTGTTCCAGAAGTTTTGAGGCTTGTCTCTGTGCTGTTTGGCGTAATGTAAGCGGGGATACTTTGTGACATTTGCGCAGAAATGGCTTTCTTCTGGCGACTCGACCATGCAGCCCATTTGTCTTCAAGTGCCTCCTTATTGTGCATCTTGAAACAGCTGAAGTTATTTGTGGATTTCCCTTTGCATCTCGAACAATTTTCCTGGCAGTTGTGGCTGAAATCTTTGCTGGTCTACCTAAAATCCCTTATTTTCCACTTCTTAATCAGCGTTTGAACACTGTTGATTGGCATTCTCAATTCCTTGGATATCTTTTTATACCCCTTTCCTGTTTTATGCAGTTCAATTACCTTTTCTCGCAGATCCTTTGACAATTATTTTGACTTCCCCATGACTCAGAATCCAGAAACATCTGTGCAGCACTGGATGAAAGATGCAATGGTCTGTCAGAAGCCCAGAAACTCACTGACCTTTTGAGGATTGGGACCTTGATTAGCCATTGAAACCTGTTTGTGTCAACTTGTGTGCATGTTTGTGTCAACTTGTGTGCATGTTATCAGGTCAAAGTCACTGGGGTATGTAAACTTTTGATCAGGGTCATTTGGGTACTTTCTTTTGTCATTTTGACTTAAAAAGAGTAAACAGTTGTTTGCCAATAAATAGCTTCACACAACCATTAAGCTTGAGTGGAAGAAAGGTTTTTGTGTTATGCGCTGACTTTAACTGGTTAGTTTGAGCTTTATCGTCATATTAGTTATGAAATAATACTCACAATCCGGCTTGTCTGGCGCTTCTCTTACGTCGCCTCCTCAGCCGGTCCCAACAGCCACGCTTGGCGGCGAGCGACACCAAATATTCTTCTGCATCCTGACTCTTCTGCGGGACGCCGACACAAACAAAAGACAGCTGAGCAAAAAACCTCTCAGATGATGCCAAATATACTTTTTTTTAAAAATGTTGTAGTATGTGACAAAAAAATCTAGCCTATTCACTATTGAAAGATAAGTCGCTCAAACGCACTTATACTGTATAATGTATGTCAAAAATGCTTGCTGGGAACACAGTGTCTGAGACACAAAAACAACTTATTAGCATTAAAGCCACACACACACACACACACACACACACACACACACACACACACACACACACACACACACAGATAGGGAGATGTGTTTATTAAAACACATAAACTGTCAACATTCCATGGGTCAATGTTAACACACTAACAGTCCACTATTGTGTACCTTCTACTTGTTTAAAATACTATCATTTACTTTCAATAAGGAACATATTTTGATTTGTAACTTCCCCCCTTAATATTAGGTATTTCAAAGATGTAAAGGAAAATATATTTTTTAAGAAAGAAAAAAAACAAAAAACAAATATAAAGATAATCTCCTTTAAAAAAAAAAAGTATCAATCGCAACAGAGCAAAATAAAAATTTAAATCCACGGTATTTCTTCATTAAAAATACTGTATTTTCAAAACATAAGTTATTCACAAAAAATATATTTTCAAAATAAGGTCCGACAGAAAGTTGCAGGTAATGTAAGATGCCACTAGAGGGAGCTCAATGATAAATAATTCAAGATGTCTTTATATATACGCGTGTGTGCGTGTCCTGTAACCCTTTAGAAAAAAAGTGTAAAATATATATATAAATGTGTATGTATAGATATATATATACATATATATATATATATATATATATATATATATATATATATATATATATATATATATATATGTGTGTATATATATGTATATATATATATAAATGTGTATATATATATATATATATATATATATATATATATATATATATATATATATATAAAACAATGTGCATATATATATGTATAACAATGTGCATATATATATATGTATAAAAATGTATATATATACATACATATATATATATAAATGTGTGTATATATATATACATATGTGTATATATATATATATATATATGTGTATATATAAATATATATATATATATATATATAAATGTGCATATATATATATATATATATATATATAAAACAATGTGCATATATATGTATAAAAATATATAATATATATACCTACATATAAGCAGACATATATACACACACATATATATATGCATATATATATATATATATATATATACATATGTGTATATATATATATATATATAAATGTGTGTATATATATATATATATATATAAATGTGCATATATATATATATATATATATATATATATATTTATATATATATAACAATGTGCATATATATATATACATACATATATATAAATGTGTGTGTGTATATATACATATGTGTATATATATATATATATATATATATGTGTATATATAAATATATATATATATATATATAAATGTGCATATATATATATATATATATATATATAAAACAATGTGCATATATATGTATAAAAATGTATAATATATATACCTACATATATACAGACATATATATATATATATATATATATATATATATGTATGTATATGTATATATATATATATATATATATATATATATATATATATATATATATATATGGGTATGTATATATACTGTGTGTGTGTATATATATGTGTGTGTGTGTCATATATATATATATATATATATATATATATATATATATATACACACACACACATATATATATATATATACATACATATATGTATACATACATACTGTGTGTATATATATATATATATATATATATATATATATATATATATATGACACACACACACACATATATATACACACACATATCCTTAGCCCCACCCCCTGGTGTCCTCTGTTACCTCTGTTATTGACTGACACAACCTTCAAATCCAAGGTTGAGCGGACACAACTAAGTCACGTGTCTACAGAGTGTACACTTGTGTAGTAGTAGTAGTAGTTTGTGAGTGACAGTTAATGTTGTATTTTAGCGTACGTTTAACATTTTTACTTTTGTGTACCAACATACAGTGTGTGTGTATACATACTCACAGTATCCATAATAAAATACAATACATGTATACATTTGACACAAAAACACAAACATATACAGTACTGAATAAATACAATGCACACAGTATACGTACACGTAGTATAAGCACACACAAACGTGTGTTTTCTTTCCACTCCAGCCGGAATGGTGCATTCAAGTACACTTTATACACAACACATAAACATATATACAGTATGCAGGCTGCATGTACTATGTAAAATTGCTGCACACCAAAGGGTATCAAACCCAATAAGTCAGATAGACTTGAAATTTCTCAGCACTCTGCAACACACACACTGTAACTTTGGGGTGTTTAGTCCAATCAGCATGATATTTTGTACACACCTTTATAGGAGTTAAAAATATTTTTTGCAAACCAGTAATTATAGTCTGCAAATGATGTGTTGTTGTTCAGTGTCGGTGCTGTCTAGAGCTCGGCAGAGTGACCGTGTAATACTCTTCCATATCAGTAGGTGGCAGCCAGTAGCTAATTGCTTTGTGGATGTCGGAAACAGCGGGAGGCAGTGTGCAGGTAAAAAGGTGTCTATGCTTAAACCAAAAATAAACAAAAGGTGAGTGTCCCTAAGAAAAGGCATTAAAGCTTAGGGAAGGCTATGCAGAACGCAACTAAAACTGAACTGGCTACAAAGTAAACAAAAACAGAATGCTGGACGACAGCAAAGACTTACTGTGGAGCAAAGACGGCGTCCACAATGTACATGACAGTCAACAATGTCCCCACAAAGAAGGATAAAAACAACTGAAATATTCTTGACTGCTGAAACAAAGTTTATACAGGAAATATCGCTCAAAGGAAGACATGAAACTGCTACTGGAAAATACCCCAAAAAAAGAGAAAAAGCCACCAAAATAGGAGCGCAAGACAAGAACTAAAACACTACACACAGGAAAACAGCAATAAACTCCAAATAGGTCAGGGCGTGATGCATACTTGCCAACCCTCCCGGATTTTCCGGGAGACTCCCGAAATTCAGCGCCTCTCCCGAAAACCTCCCAGGACAAATTTTCTCCCGAAAATCTCCCGAAATTCAGGCGGAGCTGGAGGCCACGCCCCCTCCAGGTTTATTGTTAGGCAGTTTCATTAACGTCCTCCCAGCACGGCAACGACACACAACAACAGCAGTCACGTTTTCGTCTACCGTAAAGCAGTTTGTCTGCCGTAAACAGCAATGTTGTGACACTCTTAAACAGGACAACACTGCCATCTACTGTACATGCATATGTGACATTAACATCTAGGGCTTTTAGAGAGGGCAGTGCACAACTGCGCACACAACAAGGAGACGAAGCAGAATGCATCATCAGAGAGGGTGTTCAGCATGGTTAGAAAAATAGTGACAGAGAATAGAACAAGGATGGACAATTCAACCCTTAACTCAACAATGAGTAGATGAGTGTTATGTGTGTGTATATGTGTAAATAATTATTTATATATATATATATATATATATATATATATATATATATATAGCTAGAATTCACTGAAAGTCAAGTAGTCAAGTATTTCTTTTATATATATATATATATATATATATATATATATATATATATATATATATATATATATATATATATATATATATATATATATATATATATATATATATTCTAGCTGTAAATATACTCCTCCCCTCTTAACCACGCCCCCAACCACGCCCCCCGCCACCCCCACCCCCCACCTCCCGAAATCGGAGGTCTCAAGGTTGGCAAGTATGGCGAGTGATGTGACAGGTGGTGACAGTACACCTACTTTGAGACAAGAGCTATATTGATGCATGCTTGGTTATGGTTTAAAGTCATATACAACACTTGCGACAACGACTTTTTACTGTCAACTGAGTTTAGTTTTTTAATGATTTCTGCTGGTGGTGTGCCTCCGCAATTTTTCTACGCAAAAAATGTGCCTTGGCTCAAATAAGGTTGAAAAACACTGCTATGGATAATAAAACATTCAATCTGATAAATCTATGGATAAAAAGCAGAGCCTGGCGACGCATGCGCGTTTATCATAACTCTCTCTCTGTCTCTGTCTCTGCCCCTCCCTCACCAATGCTGCTGCGTGTTAAAGTTCACACCTTCGCAATTTGTTTTGTTTTCAACCCCTTCTTAACCCTGGACGCACATTGAAAATACCACGCAACCCTAACTCAAAATGCCGGACATTTGAGGCATTTAAGAAACTCCGCCCCGCAAAAGAGGACATGTCAGGGGAAAAGAGGAGGTATGGTCAGTCTACCATATATCAGCTACTGTGTGGAAGTGTGGGGGAACACATATAAGAGTACCGGTAACATAAAGGCATTGCATCAACTACAGAAAAGAGCTATAAGGATTATTCATAAAGAAGATTATCTAGAACACACTGACATATTATTTATTAATTCCGGTTTATTGAAACTACAGGAGCTGGTAAAGTTACAGACATTACCAGCAAATTTTACATTACTTCTGGGAAAAGGTCATTTCCAACATCAGTATTCAAGGACAACTTTAAAACAAATGTGCATATCAGTGGTGGGGGTTAAACTATGGAATTCTCTTTACAATGAGATAAAAGATTGTAGAATTATATTCCAATTGAAAAAATATATAGTGGACATTTTGCTTTATATTTATTATTTTACTTGTTTTTTGCCTGGTTTTGTATTTGTTTTGTATCATCCCGTGAGGTGTATATTACTTATTTATGTTCGGTTTGTACGTCATGAAGTTTTGCACTTGTTGGTAGAGATGTCCGATAATATCGGCCGATAAATGCTTTAAAATGTAATATCGGAAATTATCGGTATCGTCTTTTTTATTATCGGTATCGGTTTTTTTCTTTTCTTTTTTTTTTCTGTTTTTTTTATTAAATCAACATAAAAAACACAAGATACTAGGGATGTCCGATAATGGCTTTTTGCCGATATTGTCCAACTCTTTAATTACCGATGCCGATATATACAGTCGTGGAATTAACACATTATTATGCCTAATTTGGACAACCAGGCATGGTGAAGATAAGGTACTTTTTAAAAAAAAATTAATAAAATAAGATAAATAAATTTAAAAAAAATTCTTGAATAAAAAAGAAAGTAAAACAATATAAAAACAGTTACATAGAAACTAGTAATTAATGCAAATGAGTAAAATTTAAGGATGTCCGATAATGGCTTTTTGCCGATATACGATATTCCGATATTGTCCAACTCTTTAATTACCGATACCGATATCAACCGATACCGATATATACAGTCGTGGAATTAACACATTATTATGCCTAATTTGGACAACCAGGCATGGTGAAGATAAGGTACTTTTAAAAAAAAAATTAATAAAATAAAATAAGATAAATAAATTAAAAACATTTTCTTGAATAAAAAAGAAAGTAAAACAATATAAAAACAGTTACATAGAAACTAGTAATTAATGCAAATGTGTAAAATTTAAGGATGTCCGATAATGGTTTTTTGCCGATATACGATATTCCGATATTGTCCAACTCTTTAAATACCGATACCAGTATCAACCGATACCGATATATACAGTCGTGGAATTAACACATTATTATGCCTATTTTTGGACAACCAGGTATGGTGAAGATAAGGTCCTTTTTTTTAAGAAATTAATAAAATAAAATAAGATAAATTAATTAAAAACATTTTCTTGAATAAAAAAGAAAGTAAAACAATATAAAAACAGTTACATAGAAACTAGTAATTAATGAAAATGAGTAAAATTTAGGGATGTCCGATAATGGCTTTTTGCCGATATCCGATATTCCGATATTGTCCAACTCTTTAATTACCGATACCAATATCAACCGATGCCGATATCAACCGATACCGATATATACAGTTGTGGAATTAAGACATTATTATGCCTACTTTGGACAACCAGGTATGGTGAAGATAAGGTACTTTTTAAAAAAAATTATAAAATAAAATAAGATAAATAAATTAAAAACATTTTCTTGAATAAAAAAGGAAGTAAAACAATATAAAAACAGTTACATAGAAACTAGTAATTAATGAAAATCAGTAAAATTTAGGGATGTCCGATAATGGCTTTTTGCCGATATCTGATATTCCGATATTGTCCAACTCTTTAATTACCGATACCAATATCAACCGATACCGATATCAACCGATACCGATATATACAGTCGTGGAATTAACACATTATTATGCCTATTTTTGGACAACCAAGTATGGTGAAGATAAGGTCCTTTTTTTAAAGAAATTAATAAAATAAAAAAAGATAAATAAATTAAAAACATTTTCTTAAATAAAAAAGAAAGTAAAACAATATAAAAACAGTTACATAGAAACTAGTAATGAATGAAAATGAGCAAAATTAACTGTTAAAGGTTAGTACTATTAGTGGACCAGCAGCACGCACAATCATGTGTGCTTACGGACTGTATCCCTTGCAGACTGTATTGATATATATTGATATATAATGTAGGAACCAGAATTTTAACAACAGAAAGAAACAACCCTTCTGTGTGAATGAGTGTGACTATTTGCACTAATTGTAAGTGTATCTTGTGTTTTTTCATGTTGATTTAATTAAAAAAAACAAAAACAAAAAAAACGATACTGATAATAAAAAACCGATACCGACAATTTCCGATATTACATTTTAACGCATTTATCATATCTCTACAAGATACACTTACCCACCAACCCAAAAAACCTTGTTTCTTTGTGTTATTAATATTCTGGTTCCTACATTATATATCAATATATATCAATACAGTCTGCAAGGGATACAGTCCGTAAGCACACATGATTGTCCACTAATAGTACTAACCTTTAACACTTCATTTTACTCATTTTCATTCATTACTAGTTTCTATGGAACTGTTTTTATATTGTTTTACTTTCTTTTTTAATCAAGAAAATGTTTTTAATTAATTTATCTTTTTTTATTTTTATTTTTTATTTTTTTAAAGGACCTTATCTTCACCATACCTGATTGTCCAAATTAGGCATAATAATGTGTTAATTCCACGACTGTATATATCGGTATCGGTTGGTATCGGTATCGGTAATTAAGAGTTGGACAATATCGGATATCGGCAAAAAGCCATTATCGGACATGCCTACTTGTTGTTTTTTTTGTGTGTGTGTTTTTTGTTTGTTTTCATTATAATTGGATGTATTTGTTTGGTTTGTATGCTTGTGAATCTGGGCTATCCATTAAGATACCGTATTTTTCGGAGTATAAGTCGCTCTGGAGTATAAGTCGCACCGGCCGAATATGCATGATAAAGAAGGGGAAAAAACATATATAAGCCGCACTGGAGTATAAGTCGCATTTTTGGGGGAAATGTATTTGCTAAAAGCCAACACCAAGAATAGACATTTGAAGGGCAATTTAAAATAAATAAAGAATAGTGAACAACAGGCTGAATAAGTGTACGTTATATGAGGCATAAATAACCAACTGAGAACGTGCCTGGTATGTTAACGTAACGTATTATGGTAAGAGTCATTCAAATAACTATAACATATAGAACATGCTATACGTTTACCAAACAATCTCTCACTCCTAATCAATAAATCCCATGAAATCTTATACGTCTAGTCTCTTACGTGAATGAGATAAATAATATTATTTGATATTTTACGGTAATGGGTTAATAATTTCACACATAAGTCGCTCCTGGGTATAAGTAGCACCCCCGGCCAAACTATGAAAAAAACTGCGACTTATAGTCCGAAAAATACGGTAGATAGATGGATAGTACTTTATTGATTCCTTCAGGAGAGTTCCCTCAGGAAAATAAAAATTCCAGCAGCAGTGTACAGAATTGAGATCGAATTTGAAAAGTGAATAATGGGGGAATAAATGGAAACAAAATAGAAAAATATTACAATAAGAATAAAAATAAAAAGCAACAATGAGAATAAAAGTGTAACAGTAAAAATACGATTATAACAAGAGAAACTAGGCAGTAGTGACCATGTTATGAAAAAGTATTGCACTGTTGTTGTTTTGAGTTAAGTAAGACTACTTATTAGAGATGTCCGATAATGGCTTTTTTTTGCCGATATCCGATATTTCCGATATTGTCCAACTCTTAATTACCGACTCCGATATCAACCGATATATACGGTCGTGGAATTAACACATTATTATGCCTAATTTTGTTGTGATGCCCCGCTGGATGCATTAAACAATGTAACAAGGTTTTCCAAAATAAATCAACTCAACTTATGGAAAAAAAGTGCCATATTTATTATTATTGAAGTCACAAAGTGCATTATTTTTTTTAACATGCCTCAAAACAGCAGCTTGGAATTTAGGACATGCTCTCCCCCCTGAGCATGAGGAGGTTGTGGTGGGCAGGGGTAGCGAGGGGTGTATATTGTAGCGTCCCGGAAGAGTTAGTGCTGCAAGGGCTTCTGGGTATTTGTTCTGTTGTGTTTATGTTGTGTTACGGTGCGGGTGTTCTCCCGAAATGTGTGTTGTCACTCTTGTTTGGTGTGGGTTCACAGTGTGGCGCATATTTGTCACAGTGTTAAAGTTGTTTATACGGCCACCCTCAGTGTGACCTGTATGGCTGTTTTACCAAGTATGCATTGCATTCACTTGTGTGAGTGTGTGAAGAGACGTAGGTATTATGTGACTGGGCCGGCACGCAAAGGCGGTGCCTTTAAGGTTTATTGGCACTCTGTACTTTTGTTATTTTACTTTTTGAAACCGATACCGATAATTTCCGACATTACATTTTAAAGCATTTATCGGCCGATAGTATCTCTACTACTAATTATGTTGAAGGGGGCAGGAAATATACGATTTTAATTTGACTCATTTTCATTCATTACTAGTTTCTATGTAACTGTTTTTATATTGTTTTACTTTCTTTTTTATTCAAGAAAATGTTTTTAATTTATTTATCTTATTTTATTTTATTAATTTTTTTTTTAAAAAGTACCTTATCTTCACCATACCTGGTTGCCCAAATTAGGCATAATAATGTGTTAATTCCACGACTGTATATATCGGTATCGGTTGATATCGGCATCGGTTGATATTGGTATCGGTAATTAAAGAGTTGGACAATATCGGAATATCGGATATCGGCAAAAAGCCATTATCGGACATCCCTAAATTTTACTCATTTTCATTAATTACTAGTTTCTATGTAACTGTTTTTATATTGTTTTACTTTCTTTTTTATTCAAGAAAATGTTTTTAATTTATTTATCTTATTTTATTTTATTAATTTTTTAAAAAAAGTACCTTATGAAGATAAGGTACTTTTTTTCACCATACCTGGTTGCCCAAATTAGGCATAATAATGTGTTAATTCCACGACTGTATGTATCGGTATCGGTTGATATCGGTATCGGTAATTAAAGAGTTGGACAATATCGGAATATCGGCAAAAAGCCATTATCGGACATCCCTAGTATCTTGTGTTTTTTATGTTGATTTAATAAAAAAACAGAAAAAAAAAACAAAAAAAAACCCGATACCGATAATAAAAAAGACGATACCGATAATTTCCGATATTACATTTTAAAGCATTTATCGGCCGATAGTATCTCTACTACTAATTATGTTGAAGGGGGCAGGAAATATACGATTTTCTTCATCCTGTTCCTTCTCAAGCTAGTGTGTTTAGTTGCTAAAGTTTAATTGTCTATAAATAAAAAATGCACATCAATGAAGCAGATAAATAAAAATTGAATGAATGAATGAATGAATGAATGAATGTGCGCCAAATTTGATGAAGATTGTTTGAAAAACATGGTTGTCGTCAAGCAAAATGTGGGCGGGACTTAGCGAGTAATTGCCCACAAGTCACCGACACGCAACGTTACAACAACACCCGTATTACGTCATGAATGCAAGCTTTGTCAACACAACCCGTAGGGGGCGCCGCCACAGGTCAAGCGATTAAAAATGAGCACCTTTGTTGCACTGTACATACTGTAAGGGTAAACAAACTGGGGTCAATAGCAAGTACCATGAAGACTTTGTGTCATCGTCGACATGTTGTGTGTCACATATGTCACATGTGTGTGTGTTTCCACCAGGGCTTAAGGGGACCTGACAGCTGTACATTGTGCGCTGTACATCACCCAGCAGGGGGGCTGCCTGGGCGGGGGGGGCGACACCCATCCCATTGACCACCCTCAGGGAGCCCGGCTCCATTGTTGCAGGCTACCCACGTCGCACATTCCTGGCCTGAACCAACACAACATGCGACACACATAGTTGGGCTCACACACACACACACATTGGGTATGCTTTACATTTAATGGTACCCAATTTAATCACAAGTGTATTACACACACACACACACACATAAAATGATCAAACAACACATTAAAACGTCAACATAAAAAAAACACACACAAAAACACACTTACACACACACACACACACACACACACACACACACACACACACACACACACACACACACACACACACACACAGTGGATATGCTTTACATTTAATAGTACACAATTGAATCACAAACGCATTACACATAAAACGATAAAACAACACATTAAAACGTCAACATAAAAAAAACACACACAAAAACACACTTACACACACAAAAAAACAACACACAAAAAAAAAAACCATGACTCCAGTAACTATGATTTATTTCGTTTACAAAACATTTCATTTTTGAATGTTTTGACATGCATTTTTGTGAATTACCTCAAATAATAAGATATATAATAAAAAAACATGTTTTCCCCTCTTAAGGTCAAAAGCAAAGAGACGTATCGCCGTCACACGCTGGATACCAATTGGATGCCATTGGATACAACATTCGATCACACATTTCGATCCCGCTGGATCCCGAAATTAATCACATTGGATCCCCATTGGATCACATGGAATCGGACATTGACACATACGGGAGTGGATCACGTTGTATTCCAAATTCAATCGCAGTGGATCAACATTCAATCCCATTAGATCCCACATTGGATCCCATTGGATACCACATTCGATCACATTAGATCACACATTTCGATCCCGCTGGATCCCGAAATTAATCGCACTGGATCCCCATTTGATCACATGGAATTGGACATTGACACATACAGGAGTGGATCACGTTGGATTCCAAATTCAATCCCAGTGGATCAACATTCAATCCCATTAGATCCCACATTGGATCCCATTGGATACCACATTCGATCACATTAGATCACACATTTCGATCCCGCTGGATCCCGAAATTAATCACATTGGATCCCCATTGGATCACATGGAATCGGACATTGACACATACGGGAGTGGATCACGTTGAAATTCCAAATTCAATCCCAGTGGATCAAACATTCGATCCCATCAGATCCCACATTTAGTCACATTTGATCCCGTTGGATCCAAATATCAATCTAATTGGATCGACATTGGATCACATGGAATCACACATTGGATCCCACATTTAGTCACATTAGAGCTCACATTTTATCCCATTGGGTTCAAAAATCTATCAAATGTGATCTACATTGGATCACATGGAATCACACATTGACACATACAGGAGTGGATCACGTTGGATTCCAAATTCAATCCCAGTGGATCAAACATACAATCCCATTAGATCCCACATTGGATCCCACATTCGATCACTTTAGATCACACATTTCGACCCCACTGGATCCCGAAATTAATCACATTGGATCCCCATTGGATCACATGGAATCGGACGTTGACACATACGGGAGTGGATCACATTGGATTCCAAATTCAATCCCAGTGGATCAAACATTAAATCCCATTAGATCCCACATTTAGTCACATTTTATCCCATTGGATCCAAATATCAATCAAATTAGATCTACATTGGATCACACGGAATCACACATTGACACATACAGGAGTGGATCACGTTGGATTCCAAATTCAATCCCAGTGAATCAAACATTAAATCCCATTAGATCCCACATTTAGTCACATTTTATCCCGTTGGATCCAAATATCAATCAAATAGGATCTACATTGGATCACATGGAATCGGACATTGACACATACGGGAGTGGATCACGTTGTATTTCCAATTCAATCTCAGAGGATCAAACATGAAATCCCATTAGATCCCACATTTAGTCACATTTGATCCCGTTGGATCCAAATATCAATCAAATTGGATCTACATTGGATCACATGGAATCACACATTGGATCCCACATTTAGTCACATTAGGTCTCACATTTGATCCCGTTGGATCCAAATATCAATCAAATTGGATCTACATTGGATCACACGGAATCACACATTGACACTACAGGAGTGGATCACATTGGATTCCAAATTCAATCCCAGTGGATCAAACATTCAGTCCCATTAAATCCCACATTTAGTCACATTTGATCCTGTTGGATCCAAATATCAATCACATTGGATCTACATTGGATCACATGGAATCACACATTGGATCCTGCATTGGATCCCACATTTAGTCACATTAGATCTCACATTTTAGCCCATTGGGTCCAAAAATCTATCAAATGTGATCTAAATTGTATCACATGGAATCACACATTGACACATACAAGAGTGGATCACATTGTATTCCAAATTCAATCCCAGTGAATCAAAAATTCAGTCCCATTAAATCCCACATGTAGTCACATTTGATCCCGTTGGATCCAAATATCAATCAAATTGGATCTACATTGGATCACATGGAATCACACATTGACACATACAGGAGTGGATCACATTGGATTCCAAATTCAATCCCAGTGGATCAAACATTCAGTCCCATTAGATCCAACATTTAGTCACATTTGATCCCGTTGGATCCAGAAATCAAGCAAATTGGATCTACATTGGATCACATGGAATCACACATTGACACATACAGGAGTGGATCACAATGGATTCAAAATTCAATCGCAGTGGATCAAACATTCAATCCCACATTGGATCCCACATTTAGTCACATTAGATATCACATTTTACCCCATTGGATGCAACAGTCAATCAAATTGGATCTACATTGAATCACATGGAATCAGACATTGACACATACAGGAGTAGATCACATTGTATTCCAAATTAAATCCCATTGGATCCTGCATTGGATCCCACATTTAGTCACATTAGATATCACATTTTATCCCATTGGATGCAACAGTCAATCAAATTGGATCTACATTGAATCACATGGAATCAGACATTGACACATACAGGAGTGGATCACATTGTTTTCCAAATTAAATCCCATTGGATCCTGCATTGGATCCCACATTTTGTCACATTAGGTCTCACATTCGATCCCTATGGATCCAAAAATCAAGCAAATTGGATCTACATTGGATCACATGGAATCACACATTGACACATACAGGAGTGGATCACATTGTATTCCAAATTCAATCCCAGTGGAGCAAACATTCAATCCCATTTGATCCCACATTGGATCCTGCATTGGATCCCACATTTAGTCACATTAGGTCTCACATTTGATCCCATTGGATCCAAAAACCAAGCAAATTGGATCTACATTGGATCACATGGAATCACACATTGACACATACATAAGTGGATCACAATGGATTCCAAATTTAATCCCAGTGGATCAAACAATCAATCCCACTAGATCCCACATTGGATCCTGCATTGTACCCCACATTTAGTCACATTAGGTCTCACATTTGATCCCATTGGATCCAAATACCAATCAAATTGAAACTACATTGAATCACACATTTACACATGCAGGAATGGATCACATTGTATTCTAAATTAAATCCTATTTGATCCTGCATTGGATCCCACATTTAGTCACATTAGGTCTCACATTTGATCCCATTGGATCAAAAAAATCAAGCAAATTGGATCTACATTGGATCACATGGAATCACACATTGACACATACAGCAGTGTATCACATTGTATTCCAAATTCAATCCCAGTGGATCAATCATTCAATCCCACTAGATCCCACATTGGACCCTGCATTGGATCCCACATTTAGTCACATTAGGTCTCACATTTGATCCCATTGGATCAAAAAATCAAGCAAATTTGATCTACATTGGATCACATGGAATCACACATTGACACATACAGGAGTGGATCACATTGTATTCCAAATTCAATCCCAGTGGATCAAACAATCAATCCCACTAGATCCCACATTGGATCCTGCATTGTATCCCACATTTAGTCACATTAGGTCTCACATTTGATCCCATTGGATCCAAATACCAATCAAATTGAAACTACATTGAATCACACATTTACACATGCAGGAATGGATCACATTGTATTCTAAATTAAATCCTATTTGATCCTGCATTGGATCCCACATTTAGTCACATTAGGTCTCACATTTGATCCCATTGGATCAAAAAAATCAAGCAAATTGGATCTACATTGGATCACATGGAATCACACATTGACACATACAGCAGTGTATCACATTGTATTCCAAATTCAATCCCAGTGGATCAATCATTCAATCCCACTAGATCCCACATTGGACCCTGCATTGGATCCCACATTTAGTCACATTAGGTCTCACATTTGATCCCAGTGGATCAAAAAAATCAAGCAAATTTGATCTACATTGGATCACATGGAATCACACATTGACACATACAGGAGTGGATCACATTGTATTCCAAATTCAATCCCAGTGGATCAAACAATCAATCCCACTAGATCCCACATTGGATCCTGCATTGTATCCCACATTTAGTCACATTAGGTCTCACATTTGATCCCATTGGATCCAAATACCAATCAAATTGAAACTACATTGAATCACACATTTACACATGCAGGAGTGGATCACATTATATTCTAAATTAAATCCTATTTGATCCTGCATTGCATCCCACATTTAGTCACATTAGGTCTCACATTTGATCCCATTGCATCCAAAAATCAAGCAAATTGGATCTACATTGGATCACATGGAATCACACATTGACACATACAGCAGTGTATCACATTGTATTCCAAATTCAATCCCAGTGGATCAATCATTCAATCCCACTAGATCCCACATTGGACCCTGCATTGGATCCCACATTTAGTCACATTAGGTCTCACATTTGATCCCATTGGATCAAAAAATCAAGCAAATTTGATCTACATTGGATCACATGGAATCACACATTGACACATACAGGAGTGGATCACATTGTATTCCAAATTCAATCCCAGTGGATCAAACAATCAATCCCACTAGATCCCACATTGGATCCTGCATTGTATCCCACATTTAGTCACATTAGGTCTCACATTTGATCCCATTGCATCCAAAAATCAAGCAAATTGGATCTACATTGGATCACATGGAATCACACATTGACACATACAGCAGTGTATCACATTGTATTCCAAATTCAATCCCAGTGGATCAATCATTCAATCCCACTAGATCCCACATTGGACCCTGCATTGGATCCCACATTTAGTCACATTAGGTCTCACATTTGATCCCATTGGATCAAAAAATCAAGCAAATTTGATCTACATTGGATCACATGGAATCACACATTGACACATACAGGAGTGGATCACATTGTATTCCAAATTCAATCCCAGTGGATCAAACAATCAATCCCACTAGATCCCACATTGGATCCTGCATTGTATCCCACATTTAGTCACATTAGGTCTCACATTTGATCCCATTGGATCCAAATACCAATCAAATTGAAACTACATTGAATCACACATTTACACATGCAGGAATGGATCACATTGTATTCTAAATTAAATCCTATTTGATCCTGCATTGGATCCCACATTTAGTCACATTAGGTCTCACATTTGATCCCATTGGATCAAAAAAATCAAGCAAATTGGATCTACATTGGATCACATGGAATCACACATTGACACATACAGCAGTGTATCACATTGTATTCCAAATTCAATCCCAGTGGATCAATCATTCAATCCCACTAGATCCCACATTGGACCCTGCATTGGATCCCACATTTAGTCACATTAGGTCTCACATTTGATCCCATTGGATCAAAAAATCAAGCAAATTTGATCTACATTGGATCACATGGAATCACACATTGACACATACAGGAGTGGATCACATTGTATTCCAAATTCAATCCCAGTGGATCAATCATTCAATCCCACTAGATCCCACATTGGACCCTGCATTGGATCACACATTTAGTCACATTAGGTCTCACATTTGATCCCATTGGATCAAAAAATCAAGCAAATTTGATCTACATTGGATCACATGGAATCACACATTGACACATACAGGAGTGGATCACATTGTATTCCAAATTCAATCCCAGTGGATCAAACATTCAATCCCACTAGATCCCACATTGGATCCTGCATTGGATCCCACATTGGATCCTGCATTGGATCCCACATTTCGTCACATTAGGTCTCACATTTTATCCCATTGGATGCAACAGTCAATCAAATTGGATCTCCATTGAATCACATGGAATCAGACATTGACACATACAGGAGTGGATCACATTGTATTCCAAATTAAATCCCATTGGATCCTGCATTGGATCCCACATTTAGTCACATTAGGTCTCACATTTTATCCCAATGGATCAAAAAATCAAGCAAATTGGATCTACATTGGATCACATGGAATCACACATTGACACATACAGGAGTGGATCACATTGTATTCCAAATTCAATCCTATTTGATCCTGCATTGGATCCCACATTAACTCACAATAGGTCTCACATTTGATCCCATTGGATCCAAATACCAATCAAATTGAAACTACATTGAATCACACATTTACCCATGCAGGAGTGGATCACATTATATTCTAAATTAAATCCTATTTGATCCTGCATTGCATCCCACATTTAGTCACATTAGGTCTCACATTTGATCCCATTGGATCAAAAAATCAAGCAAATTTGATCTACATTGGATCACATGGAATCACACATTGACACATACAGGAGTGGATCACATTGTATTCCAAATTCAATCCCAGTGGATCAAACATTCAATCCCACTAGATCCCACATTGGACCCTGCATTGGATCCCACATTTAGTCACATTAGGTCTCACATTTGATCCCATTGGATCAAAAAATCAAGCAAATTTGATCTACATTGGATCACATGGAATCACACATTGACACATACAGGAGTGGATCACATTGTATTCCAAATTCAATCCCAGTGGATCAAACAATCAATCCCACTAGATCCCACATTGGATCCTGCATTGTATCCCACATTTAGTCACATTAGGTCTCACATTTGATCCCATTGGATCCAAATACCAATCAAATTGAAACTACATTGAATCACACATTTACACATGCAGGAGTGGATCACATTATATTCTAAATTAAATCCTATTTGATCCTGCATTGCATCCCACATTTAGTCACATTAGGTCTCACATTTGATCCCATTGCATCCAAAAATCAAGCAAATTGGATCTACATTGGATCACATGGAATCACACATTGACACATACAGCAGTGTATCACATTGTATTCCAAATTCAATCCCAGTGGATCAATCATTCAATCCCACTAGATCCCACATTGGACCCTGCATTGGATCACACATTTAGTCACATTAGGTCTCACATTTGATCCCATTGGATCACATGGAATCACACATTGACACATACAGGAGTGGATCACATTGTATTCCAAATTCAATCCCAGTGGATCAAACAATCAATCCCACTAGATCCCACATTGGATCCTGCATTGGATCCCACATTGGATCCTGCATTGGATCCTGCATTGGATCCCACATTTCGTCACATTAGGTCTCACATTTTATCCCATTGGATGCAACAGTCAATCAAATTGGATCTCCATTGAATCACATGGAATCAGACATTGACACATACAGGAGTGGATCACATTGTATTCCAAATTAAATCCCATTGGATCCCGCATTGGATCCCACATTTAGTCACATTAGGTCTCACATTTTATCCCAATGGATCAAAAAAACAAGCAAATTGGATCTACATTGGATCACATGGAATCACACATTGACACATACAGGAGTGGATCACATTGTATTCCAAATTCAATCCTATTTGATCCTGCATTGGATCCCACATTAACTCACAATAGGTCTCACATTTGATCCCATTGGATCCAAAATACAGACATATTTTTTTTTACACACAGAAAAATCCTAACGCATACAGACATTTATGTTATTACTCACAGACAAATCATAATATGGACAGATAAATATATATATATTTTTTTACACAAATCATAGTACGGACAGACAAATATATTTTTTTACACACAGACATAACACGGATGGACAGATATATTTTTTACACACAAACAAATCATAATACAGATGCAGAGATATTTTTTTGCACACAGACAAATCATAATACTGACAGACAGATGCTTTTTTTGTACACAAACAAATCATAATACAGACAGACAGGTATTTGTTTACACACAAAAAAATCATAGTACGGACAGACAAATATTTTTTTACACCTACACAGAAATCATAATACGGACAGACATATATATATATATATTTTTAACACCTACACACAAATCAAACAACAGACAGACATATATATTTTTTACACACAGACAAATAATAATATGGACAGACATATATGTTTTACACACAGACAAATAACACAGACGGACATTTTTTTTTTTTACAAACAGACAAATCATAATACGGACAAACAGATACTTTTTTTTTTACACACAAACAAATCATACTACGGACAGACAGATATATTTTTTTTTACACACAAACAAATCATAGTACGGACAGACATATATTTTTTTAACACCTACACACAAATCAAACAGACAGATATTTTTTACACACAGACAAATCATAATACAGACAGACATTTTTTTTTTTTTACACACAAACAAATCATAATACGGACAGACATATGGGGTTTTTTTTTACACACAAACAAATCATGATACAGACAGACAGATTTTTTTTTTTTTTACACACAGACATATCATAATACTGACAGACAGATATTTTTTGTTTACACACAAACAAATCATAATACGTACAGACAGACATTTTTTTACAAACAGACAAATCATAGTACAGACAGCCAGATACTTTTTTACACACAAACAAATCATAATACTGATAGACAGATATTATTTTTTTTACACACAAACAAATCATAGTACGGACAGACAGATATTTTTTAACACCTACACACAAATCGAACAACAGACAGATTTTTACACACAGACAAATCATAATACAGACAGATATATATATTTTTTTACACACAGACGAATCATAATACGAAGCCACGTTGATGTAACACGTGGCTTGGCATTGTCTTGCTGAAATAAGCAGGGGCGTCCATGGTAACGTTGCTTGGATGGCAACATATGTTGCTCCAAAACCTGTATGTACCTTTCAGCATTAATGGTGCCTTCACAGAAGTGTAAGTTACCCATGTCTTGGGCACTAATACACCCCCATACCATCACACATGCTGGCTTTTACACTTTGCGCCTATAACAATCCGGATGGTTCTTTTCCTCTTTGGTCCGGAGGACACGACGTCCACAGTTTCCAAAAACAATTTGAAATGTGGACTCGTCAGACCACAGAACACTTTTCCACTTTGTATCAGTCCATCTTAGATGAGCTCAGGCCCATTGAAGCCGACGGCGTTTCTGGGTGTTGTTGATAAACGGTTTACGCCTTGCATAGGAGAGTTTTAACTTGCACTTACAGACGTAGCGACCAACTGTAGTTACTGACAGTGGGTTTCTGAAGTGTTCAGAGCCCATGTGGTGATATCCTTTACACACTGATGTCGCTTGTTGATGCAGTACAGCCTGAGGGATGGAAGGTCACGGGCTTAGCTGCTTACGTGCAGTGATTTCTCCAGATTCTCTCAACCCTTTGATGATATTACGTACCGTAGATGGTGAAATGCCTAAATTCCTTGCAATAGCTGGTTGAGAAAGGTTTTTCTTAAACTGTTCAACAATTTGCTCACGCATTTGTTGACAAAGTGGTGACCCTCGCCCCATCCTTGTTTGTGAATGACTGAGCATTTCATGGAATCCACTTTTATACCCAATCATGGCACCCACCTGTTCCCAATTTGCCTGCACACCTGTGGGATGTTCCAAATAAGTGTTTGATGAGCATTCCTCAACTTTATCAGTATTTATTGCCACCTTTCCCAACTTCTTTGTCACGTGTTGCTGGCATCAAATCCTAAAGTTAATGATTATTTGCAAGTTTGAACATCAAATATGTTGTCTTTGTAGCATATTCAACTGAATATGGGTTGAAAAGGATTTGCAAATCATTGTATTCCGTTTATATTTACATCTAACACAATTTCCCAACTCATATGGAAACGGGGTTTGTATTTACGATTTCAAAAGCATAAGAAAAGCCAAGCATATTTCTAAATTACATTTCACCTTTAAGCTTTTTTATTTCACTTTTGTTATGTTTTTGTTTATTTGAATAGTATTTTTTTAGAATGTGCCGTGGGCCTTTAAAACATGCTATAGATAATAAAAAATTAAATCTGATAAATCTATGGATAAAAAGCAGAGCCTGGCGACGCATGCGCGTTTATCATAACTCTCTCTCTCTCTCTCTCTGTCTCTGCCACTCCTTCACCAATGCTGCTGCGTGCGCACACCTTCACAATTTGTTTTGTTTTCAACCCCTTCTTAACCCTGGACGTACATTGAAAATACACGCAACCCTGACTCAAAATGCCGGACATTTGAGGTATTTAAGAAACTCCGCCTAGTGCTTAGTGATGTATCAGATTGTATATTGTATTTTTACCCTTTGCGTTCATATTTCGCTGTTTGTCGCGTTTTGCTTGATTGTAAAATATGTCGATCGAGAGGGGGTGTGACGTCCATATGTTGTCAATATTCAGTGTTTTATCGTTCATAGAAAAATGTAAAATTCCATTCCGTTTTTTAAGGCGGTCTGTCAAAACGTTTTTAGCATTCAATCAGACATTATTGTGAGGTTTTGTATTAGTGTTCCTAAAATTAGATATACCGGCCCTCAGACACATTTCTTTCTCTAAATTTGGCCCCCCAGTCAAAATAATTGCCCAGGCCTGACCTAAAGCAATGCCAATTATTGGTATAGTTCAGGGGTCGGCAACCCGCGGCTCTAGAGCCGCCATGCGGCTCTTTAGCGCCGCCCTAGTGGCTCTCTGGAGCTTTTTCAGAAATGTATGAAAAATGGAAAAAGATGAGGGGAAAACAATCTATTTTTTGTTTTAATATGGTTTCTGTAGGAGGACAAACATGACACAAACCTCCCTAATTGTTATAAAGCACACTGTTTATATTAAACATGCTTCACTGATTCGAGTATTTGGCGAGCGCCGTTTTGTCCTACTAATTTTGGCAGTCCTTGAACTCACCGTAGTTTGTTTACATGTATAACTTTCTAGGACGTGTTTTATGCCACTTCTTTTTCTGTCTCATTTTGTCCACCAAACTTTTAAGGTTGTGCATGAAAGGTGAGTTTTGTTGATGTTATTGACTTGTTGGAGTGCTAATCAGACATATTTGGTCACTGCATGACTGCAAGCTAATCGATGCTAACATGCTATATAGGCTAGCTATATGTACATATTGCATCATTATGCCTCATTTGTAGCTATATTTGAGGTCATTTAGTTTCCTTTAAGTCCTCTTAATTCAATTTATATCTCATGACACACTATCTGTATGTAATATGGCTTTTAATTTTTTGCGGCTCCAGACAGATTTTTTTGTTGTACTTTTGGTCCAATATGGCTCTTTCAACATTTTGGGTTGCCGACCCCTGCTCTATGTTAAACATTTTAACACATTTTTAACGACCCCAGAAAACATGACAGTGAATTTGTTGGCCAGAAACGAAGAGGGGAGAGTGAAGAACATGTTTATATTTGCACATTTGTTTCACTTTTATGAAGTTATGAGGGGCCGCTTTGGTCTGAACAGTGTGACTTCAGGACGCCAACGTGTTTGTTTACGTTGCTGCAAAGACGCGGGTGGTCCCCGGCGGCGGCGGCGGCGTATCGGACGCACAAAGATGGCGAAGGCACCAATGGCACGTGTCGAAAAAGCGTCAGAGGGAACGCTTTGCCTTCAAAATGGCTCCTGTGTGTTTTGCTGGAAAGCGCCGCTTTCACTTCCCCTCGCCACGGAGGCTGAAAGCAGCATTGAACGGGGCCGCTTTCCGCCTGGGTGTCTTTGCTTTCTGTCCTGGATGAAAGAGCTTCCACATTCCTTTCCAGCAGGGTCAGAGGTCACCCTCTGCACAGCTCCCGCATGCTGAGTGGCTGCTTTTAACCCTCGCCGTGCCAAACCTCGCCATGCAGCGGGGGGGGGGGGGGCTGAAGGGGGTTTGTTTGTCACATTTTAACGGCGGCCGCCGCCGAAAAAACCGAGTACACTGCAAAAACTGAAATCTAAGTAAGATGAAATATCTCAAATAATTTGTTTTCTATTTGATAAGATAATTCTTCTCACTAAGCAGATTTTAAGTTCGAGTGTTTTACTTGTTTTAAGGGTTTTGGTCCGAAATGATCTCAGTAAGATATTACGGCTTGCTGCTGAGATTTTATGACCTACATTGAGTAAAACATGCTTGAAACTAGAATATCAACTGTTGCACTGCAAAAAAGTCAGTGTTCAAAAACAAGAAAATCTGGAGAAATCACTGCACGTAAGCAGCTAAGCCCGTGACCTTCGATCCCTCAGGCTGTACTGCATCAAAAAGCGACATCGGTGTGTAAAGGATATCACCACATGGGCTCAGGAACACTTCAAAAAACCCACTGTCAGTAACTACAGTTGGTCGCTACATCTGTAAGTGCAAGTTAAAACTCTCCTATGCAAGGCGAAAACCGTTTATCAACAACACCCAGAAACGCCGCCGGCTTCGCTGGGCCTGAGCTCGTCTAAGATGGACTGATACAAAGTGGAAAAGTGTTCTGTGGTCTGACGAGTCCACATTTCAAATAGTTTTTGGAAACTGTGGACGTCCTGTCCTCCGGACCAAAGAGGAAAAGAACCATCCGGATTGTTATAGGCGCAAAGTTGAAAAGCCAGCATCTGTGATGGTATGTGGGTGTATTAGTGCCCAAGACATGGGTAACTTACACATCTGTGAAGGCGCCATTAATGCTGAAAGGTACATACAGGTTTTGGAGCAACATATGTTGCCATCCAAGCAACGTTACCATGGACGCCCCTGCTTATTTCAGCAAGACAATGCCAAGCCACGTGTTACATCAACGTGGCTTCATAGTAAAAGAGTGCGGGTACTAGACTGGCCTGCCTGTAGTCCAGACCTGTCTCCCATTGAAAAAGCGTGTGTCTCCTCAGTTTCCAAATGTTTACTGAGTGTTGTTAAAAGGAAAGGCCATGTAACACAGTGGTGAACATGCCCTTTCCCAACTACTTTGGCATGTGTTGCAGCCATGAAATTCTAAGTTAATAATTATTATTTGCAAAAAAAAAAAAAAGTTTCTGAGTTTGAACTTCAAGTATGTTGTCTTTGTAGCATATTCAACTGAATATGGGTTGAAAAGGATTTGCAAATCATTGTATTCCGTTTATATTTACATCTAACACAATTTCCCAACTCATATGGAAACGGGGTTTGTACATACATATTCACAGCCTTTGCTCAATACTTTGTCGATGCACCTTTGGCAGCAATTATAGCCTCACGTATTTATGAATACGATGCTACAAGCTTGGCACACCTATTTGTGGACAGTTTCGCCCATTCCTCTTTGCAGCACTTCTCTAGCTCCATCAGGTTGGATTTAGGGCTGAGCTATATGGACGAAAAAGTATATCTCGATATATTTTTATGACGCTGCAAAAAGTCAGTGTTCAAAAACAAGAAACAAAAATACAAAAATGAGGGGTGTTTTATTTGAACTAAGCAAAATTATCTGCCAATAGAACAAGAAAATTTGGCTTGTCAAGACTTTCCAAAACAAGTAAAATTAAGCTGCAAGCAGCGATGGACGGGACCGACTTTGAGGGCTCATAAAATCCAAACCGAAGCAGTAATTAAAACTCTTTCATTAACTTTTAATCAGAAGGGTTCAATCTCTCTCCTGTGCTAATTTGAAGCCGACACGACAAACGCGCTCAGAGGAGATAATGTTTGAAAAAAGGTGACTGTTTTTACACAACGTTTGTTTTGAAGGGGGAATTGCAAACTTCCTGTTGATTTTTGCTAGGAGTTGTCAGTTTCTGAAATATAGGTCTAAGTGAGACCTACATAGAGGTTTTTGTTTCATGTCTCTACGACATTCCTACTGGGAGTTACAGGCAGTTTTGTCTGTGTTTTCTTCCTAGGGGGCGCTAGAGCGCAATTTTGAGTTTTGGGGTTTGTTTTTTTTGATTAGATCACAATTTTCGCCAGGCCTGATGTGTGTGTCCAATTTGGTGAGTTTTGAAGCATGTTAAGGGGGTCAAATTACAGCTCAAAGAGGCGGCGGTATAATAATAAAACGCTAGAAATACAATAGGGTCCTCTGTCCCAAAGGGACTCGGTCCCTAATTAAAGCTGCAAGCAGCGATGGACGGGACCGACTTTGAGGGCTCATAAAATCCAAACCGGAGCAGTAATTAAAACTCTTTCATCAACTCTTAATCAGAAGGGTTCAATCTCTCTCCTGTGCTAATTTGAAGCCGACACGACAAACGCGCTCAGAGGAGATAATGTTTGAAAAAAGGTGACTGTTTTTACACAACTTTTGTTTTGAAGGGGGAATTGCAAACTTCTTGTTGATTTTTGCTGGGGGTTGTCAGTAAGGCTGCAGCTAACGATTATTTTCTATCGATTAATCTATAGATAATTTTTTTCGATTAATCGGTTAATCTATAGATTATTTTTTTCGATTAATCTATAGATTATTTTTCCTTTTACCGATTAGTTTTTTTAATTTAAAATGAAGTTGGAAAAATAAATGTAGGCCCGTTTTTTCAAAAGGCATGGCTTTTATCTACAAAAAAAAAAGTATGGCCACTCAGTCAACATTGACAACAACATGACAAAATATTCTGTAACAATGTAAACATTTAAAACGTTTAACATTTAACAAAATTAAAAGTAGCTTATTTGCTTTTTAATGTGCAAATATAAAATAAACATACAGTGCAAATCTTAATATTCTGCAATAATATAAGCATTTCAAAAGTAAAAGTATTGCTTATTTTGCTTTAAAATGTGCAAAAATAAAGATAAACATCCAATACAAAAAAGTGCGTATTTCCTTGAATTGGCCTTACCGCCGGCTCAGGATTAACGCCGGATCAAACTCGTTTCACAAAATATTAATATTATTAGTGCATGTCTGGAATTTTCGCCGGGTCAAACTCGTTTCGCAAAATAATTAGCATATGTCTAGAACTTCCGCCGGGTCAAACTCGTCACGTCATGAGTGACACTTCACCTGTCATCATTTTCAAAATGGAGGAGGCTGATTTCAATAATTTGAAATCGCATGAAGGGAAGAAGATTAATCAATCAATCAATCAATGTTTATTTATATAGCCCTAAATCACAAGTGTCTCAAAGGGCTGCACAAGCCACAACGACATCCTCGGTACAAAGCCCACATAAGGGCAAGGAAAAACTCACCCCAGTGGGACGTCGATGTGAATGACTATGAGAAACCTTGGAGAGGACCGCATATGTGGGTAACCCCCCCCCCCCCCCCCTCTAAGAGCTATTCAGTAGGATTTAAGGTCCAAGCTATTGAATATGCTAAAAAGAACAGTAAGCAGCTATGTTTTATTAATATACCGCATACTTGCCAACCTTGAGACCTCCGATTTCGGGAGGTGGGGGGTGGGGGCGTGGTCGGGGCGGGGCGGGGCGTGGTTGGGGGCGTGGTTAAGAGGGGAGGAGTATATTGACAGCTAGAATTCACCAAGTCAAGTATTTCATACATATATATATATATATATATATATATATATATATATATATATATATATATATATATATATGCCTTTGAAGGGGGAATTGCAAATGATCTGTGTTCAGATCATTTGAAGTATCAATGATCTGAACACAGTTTTGTTTGCATATTTTCAGGATGTAGATATATATATATATATATATATATATATATATATATATATATATATATATATATATATGTATATATATATATATATATATATATATATATATATGTATATATATATACTTCAAACGTGCATAAATAAATATTAAGGAATATAAAATAACTTGGCTTCTGAGAGTTTCAAAATGTAATGAATAAAATGCTAAAGTTGTTGATAAACAAGCAATTATATTAATAATTAAATATGGTCATTTTAAATGAATTATTATGATAATTTAAAATTAATTATTTCAAATATGTTTATTTTAATGTATAATTCTATGGCTGGATGTAATAAGGAGTCACGAAAAAATGCAAATAAAAATACAATTAATTTTGTTGTTTTTAGCAAAATATAGTAAAAATGTATTTAGTTTTTTTTTGTTTTTTTTTAATTAATAAATATATTTATTTTTAGGTAAGATAAACATAATAATACAATTTATCTATAGTCTGGATGATTTAGTTCTTGTCACCCTGTTGTCCTCCTGTCATGAAAAAAGGCTGTCCTCACTCAGGTCCGCGTGGAAGCCACGCCCCCTCCAGCTCCGGCTGAAAATCGGGAGATTTTCGGGAGAATATTTGTCCCGGGAGGTTTTCGGGAGAGGTGCTGAATTTCGGGAGTCTCCCGGAAAATTCGGGAGGGTTGGCAAGTATGATATACCGTAGCTGCGTGTGCCAAATATGAGTCATTAAATGACTCCCGCCTCCTGGTGGTAGAGGGCGCTAGTGATCCTTCTTGCGACTACCGGTACTGCAGAAGACCGGTGCTGCAGAAGAAGACAACAAGCCTCAAGAGTGAGCAGTGATTGTTTGCTTGCACTTTTAACATGGAGGATTACATATCTAAAATAAAACAGTTTTCTAAACTGGACTTTCAATCGAAGCAGGAGGTAATAAAGGAATATCTCCATCGAGACAGAGAGTTTTAAAACTGAAGAAAGATAAGGAAGACTTCTATAAACAAGTTATCGATGCTTTTGATCAGAAGCAGCTGCGCATGGACTCATAAGTAAAGGTAAGACCATAATAACGTTTTTTTTTTTATTATTAAATGTGCTTTTCATGATGGTATCCTTACATCACTCAAATTTATAAGCGCAGGCCTAAATTTACCCCACGCCTTTTGGTAAGCGCAGGAGTGAGAAGAGGTTTTAAATTAATTAGCACCCCGGCGGCTATTCAAGGAAATAAGCAGTGACGTGCAGTCACTAGAGGCCCCGCCTCACCTGCCATCATGGAAAGAAAAAAAATGTAAAAGGAAAACATTTTTATTAAATTGTTATATGTATCCAGTGATTATACTATAAAGTTATTTTCCATTTAACTTCACCAGTTTTAGATTATTTTTATCTAAAATCGCTGAATTTTCACATTTGCCGTTCAAATACTGAGAAGAGACGGTGCGGTGAACAGCAGCCAGTTGAGGCACGTCACTCAGTGCCTCAACATGGATTGCGCAATGACTCAGCTAACTGCTGGCCTGCTGTGCAGTGAGACCGTATTGCTGTATGAACTATATTATACATTTCCATAGTTTAGTTAGCTGAGGTATATAATGTACAGTGTATTTTGTCAACAACTGTATGTGTGTAACGTATTTCTTGTGCTGAGCGATCATAAAACGGCTGCAAAAGACGCACTGGCTGAGGCTCCAGTAACCCCGCCTCCTGCACCCCCGCTGTAGATTGCAACCCCTGACGGGAGTGTTATATCAACTAAAGCCCACACTTAAACTTTCCACTTGCAA
Organism: Nerophis lumbriciformis; assembly: GCF_033978685.3. Taxonomy (NCBI): domain Eukaryota; kingdom Metazoa; phylum Chordata; class Actinopteri; order Syngnathiformes; family Syngnathidae; genus Nerophis; species Nerophis lumbriciformis. Next base: position 68,022,187 of record NC_084548.2, read on the forward strand.
GATTGAATCTATTTAAAAAAGTTATTTCATAAGAAGCCAAAAAGTGCAAAAACAATAATGTTCGTGTTGGAGGAGTTGTGAATGACTGCAGGGCCACAACATTAGGTACACCTGCAGACTGCAGGTGTACCTAATTCACAACTCCTCCAACACGAACATTATTGTTTTTGCACTTTTTGGCTTCTTATTAAATAACTTTTGTAACCTATTTTCATGGGCTTTCCTCTTTGTGATTTTAAGTTCCTGTTATGCGCTGTTATACAGTATATGCCTTGAGCTCTTATTTTGAAGGCGCCAAGAGCGGAAGTGATGACATGTTGTAGTGGAGCGGAGGTTTTTGAAAGAAGGTAAATAAAGTGGTCCTCGTGTAAACTGGAGCCTCCGTGTTTGTTATTTTGTAGTTTCATACAGTATAGGCGACATTTATAAACCCTCGGTTACACTTTTTTAAATAGATTCAATCTTGCACGTGGAAAGTTGAAGTGAGGGCTCTAGTTGATATAACACTACCGTCAGGAGGTGCATTAATCCAGCACAACAGCGGTGAATGGACTTCATTTATAACTTAGTAAAGGTAAGACCATAATAACGTTTTTTTTATTAAATGTGCTTTTTTGTGTGCTACAGTTTGTATGTTTAAAGTTAAAGTTAAGTTAAAGTACCAATGATTGTCACACACACACTCGGTGTAATGAAATTTGTCCTCTGCATTTGACCCATCCCTTGATCACCCCCTGGGAGGTGAGGGGAGCAGTGGGCAGCAGCGGCACCGCGCCCGGGAATAATTTTTGGTAATTTAACCCCCAATTCCAAGCCTTGATGCTGAGTGCCAAGCAGGGAAGAATGCTGGTATGAGCTTTTAAACATAACCCGTTAACTGCTGCCAATCAAATGGTGAATAAGATACTCTTTAGGGTTCATATGTTTGTAAATCTGACTGTGATGAAGTCAGTGCCTCACCAGCCATCAACCTCACCGCAGGTCACTGGAAATAAGGATGCGACGCGTCGACGCCGTTTTACGTAATCGATGACATCGACTACGTAGCCGCGTCATTTCAGCCTTAGTTCAATCTCTCTCCTGTGCTAATTTGAAGCCGACACGACAAACGCGCTCAGAGGAGATAATGTTTGAAAAAAGGTGACTGTTTTTACACAACTTTTGTTTTGAAGGGGGAATTGCAAACTTCCTGTTGATTTTTGCCGGGGGTTGTCAGTGTATGAAATATAGGTCTAAATGAGACCTACATAGAGGTTTTCGTTTCATGTCTCTACGACATTCCTACTGGGAGTTACAGGCAGTTTTGTCTGTGTTTTCTTCCTAGGGGGCGCTAGAGCGCAATTTTGAGTTTTGGGTTTTTTTTTTTTTTTATTAGATCGCAATTTTCGCCAGTCCTGATGTGTGTGTCCAATTTGGTGAGTTTTGAAGCATGTTAAGGGGGTCAAATTACAGCTCAAAGAGGCGGCGGTATAATAATAAAACGCTAGAAATACAATAGGGTCCTCTGTCCCAAAGGGACTCGGTCCCTAATTAAAGCTGCAAGCAGCGATGGACGGGACCGACTTTGAGGGCTCATAAAATCCAAACCGGAGCAATAATTAAAACTCTTTCATCAACTCTTAATCAGAAGGGTTCAATCTCTCTCCTGTGCTAATTTGAAGCCGACACGACAAACGCGCTCAGAGGGGATAATATTTGATAAAAGGTGACTGTTTTTACACAACTTTTGTTTTGAAGGGGGAATTGCAAACTTCCTGTTGATTTTTGCTGGGGGTTGTCAGTGTATGAAATATAGGTCTAAGTGAGACCTACATAGAGGTTTTCGTTTCATGTCTCTACGACATTCCTACTGGGAGTTACAGGCAGTTTTGTCTGTGTTTTCTCCCTAGGGGGCGCTAGAGCGTAATTTTGAGTTTTGGGGTTTGGTTTTTTAGATTAGATCGCAATTTTCGCCAGTCCTGATGTGTGTGTCCAATTTGGTGAGTTTTGAAGCATGTTAAGGGGGTCAAATTACAGCTCAAAGAGGCGGCGGTATAATAATAAAACGCTAGAAATACAATAGGGTCCTCTGTCCCAAAGGGACTCGGTCCCTAATTAAAGCTGCAAGCAGCGATGGACGGGACCGACTTTGAGGGCTCATAAAATCCAAACCGGAGCAGTAATTAAAACTCTTTCATCAACTCTTAATCAGAAGGGTTCAATCTCTCTCCTGTGCTAATTTGAAGCCGACACGACAAACGCGCTCAGAGGAGATAATGTTTGAAAAAAAGGTGACTTGTTTTTACACAACTTTTGTTTTGAAGGGGGAATTGCAAACTTCCTGTTGATTTTTGCTGGGGGTTGTCAGTGTATGAAATATACCGGTAGGTCTAAATGAGACCTACATAGAGGTTTGCGTTTCATGTCTCTACGACATTCCTACTGGGAGTTACAGGCAGTTTTGTCTGTGTTTTCTCCCTAGGGGGCGCTAGAGCGTAATTTTGAGTTTTGGGGTTTGTTTTTTTTGATTAGATCACAATTTTCGCCAGGCCTGATGTGTGTGTCCAATTTGGTGAGTTTTGAAGCATGTTAAGGGGGTCAAATTACAGCTCAAAGAGGCGGCGGTATAATAATAAAACGCTAGGGTCCTCTGTCCCAAAGGGACTCGGTCCCTAATTAAAGCTGCAAGCAGCGATGGACGGGACCGACTTTGAGGGCTCATAAAATCCAAACCGGAGCAGTAATTAAAACTCTTTCATCAACTCTTAATCAGAAGGGTTCAATCTCTCTCCTGTGCTAATTTGAAGCCGACACGACAAACGCGCTCAGAGGAGATAATGTTTGAAAAAAAGGTGACTTGTTTTTACACAACTTTTGTTTTGAAGGGGGAATTGCAAACTTCCTGTTGATTTTTGCTGGGGGTTGTCAGTGTATGAAATATACCGGTAGGTCTAAATGAGACCTACATAGAGGTTTGCGTTTCATGTCTCTACGACATTCCTACTGGGAGTTACAGGCAGTTTTGTCTGTGTTTTCTCACTAGGGGGCGCTAGAGCGCAATTTTGAGTTTTGGGGTTTGGTTTTTTTGATTAGATCGCAATTTTCGCCAGTCCTGATGTGAGTGAGTTTTGAAGCATGTTAAGGGGGTCAAATTACAGCTCAAAGAGGCGGCGGTATAATAATAAAACGCTAGGGTCCTCTGTCCCAAAGGGACTCGGTCCCTAATTAAAGCTGCAAGCAGCGATGGACGGGACCGACTTTGAGGGCTCATAAAATCCAAACCGGAGCAGTAATTAAAACTCTTTCATCAACTCTTAATCAGAAGGGTTCAATCTCTCTCCTGTGCTAATTTGAAGCCGACACGACAAACGCACTCAGAGGAGATAATGTTTGAAAAAAAGGTGACTTGTTTTTACACAACTTCTGTTTTGAAGGGGGAATTGCAAACTTCCTGTTGATTTTTGCTGGGGGTTGTCAGTGTATGAAATATACCGGTAGGTCTAAATGAGACCTACATAGAGGTTTGCGTTTCATGTCTCTACGACATTCCTACTGGGAGTTACAGGCAGTTTTGTCTGTGTTTTCTCACTAGGGGGCGCTAGAGCGCAATTTTGAGTTTTGGGGTTTGGTTTTTTTGATTAGATCGCAATTTTCGCCAGTCCTGATGTGAGTGAGTTTTGAAGCATGTTAAGGGGGTCAAATTACAGCTCAAAGAGGCGGCGGTATAATAATAAAACGCTAGAAATACAATAGGGTCCTCTGTCCCAAAGGGACTCGGTCCCTAATTAAAGCTGCAAGCAGCGATGGGCGGTCCCTAATTAGCTAACCTCAATGAACCCAAAAATACCTTAAAATAAGTATATTCTCACTAATAACAAGTGCACTTTTCTTGGTAGAAAAAACAAATATGAGACATTTTTGCTCAATATGTTGAAAAATATTCTTAAATGAAGTAAATTCTAGTGCCATTATCTTGACATAATGATATGCGCTCGGCATTACATTTCTTGAAACCAGCAAACTTATACTAAAAAGTAATTTATTGTTCTTAATGGAAAGGCAACAAGGCAAGCGCTTGTTACTCTCGGGGTCTTCGAGCCGCTCAGGCAAATCATATTGTCTAAAAATGCATTTTTCCATGGATAACATGACATCATCGCGCCAAGTGCGTGCTCTTTCAGTCAATTAGTGCGCATATATACAAATTTTTTTTATTGTAATTTTGAAGAATTTATCTGAATGTGCATGAACTATTTCTGTTCAAAATTGTTTGAAATGTCACATGTTTAAATATTAACTGTCAGTTTGCTGTACTGTGCCAACTGTACTACTATATGAGTACCTATTTTCTATTGTTTCATTGAAAATAAAACAGCAAAGTCCATTTGGCTGTCATCTGTTTTAATTATGAGACAACAATTGTGTCAAAGTCATGATTTTTTTTTTTCATGCTTGAAATAAGAAATGATGACTTTAAAAAAGTAGTTTTATACTTGTGAGTGTTGATGACACAGCTTTGCAACAGTTGATATTTTAGTTTCAAGCATGTTTTACTCAATATAGGTCATCAAATCTCAGCAACAAGCTGCAATATCTTACTGAGATCATTTAGGACCAAAAACACTTAAAACAAGTAAAACACTCTAAAATAAAATCTGCTTAGTGAGAAGAATTATCTTATCAGAGCGTAAATTGAGATATTTAATCTTAATTAGATTTCAGTTTTTGCAGTGTGCAAAGCTGTGTCATCAACACTCACAAGTATAAAACTACCTTTTCAAAGTAATCATTTCTTACTTCATGCATGAAAATAAAAATCATGATGCCGAGCGCTTATCATTACGTCAAGATAATGGCACTAGCATTTACTTACAAACCCCGTTTCCATATGAGTTGGGAAATTGTGTTAGATGTAAATATAAACGGAATACAATGATTTGCAAATCCTTTTCAACCCATATTCAGTTGAATGCACTACAAAGACAACATATTTGATGTTCAAACTTTTTTTTTGCAAATAATAATTAACTTAGAATTTCATGGCTGCAACACGTGCCAGAGTAGTTGAGAAAGGGCATGTTGACCACTGTGTTACATGGCCTTTCCTTTTAACAACACTCTGAGGAGACACATTTTTGAAGCTTCTCAGGTGGAATTCTTTCCCATTCTTGCTTGATGTACAGCTTAAGTTGTTCAACAGTCCGGGGGTCTCCGTTGTGCTATTTTAGGCTTCATAATGCGCCACACATTTTCAATGGGAGACAGGTCTGGACTACAGGCAGGCCAGTCTTGTACCCGCACTCTTTTACTATGAAGCCACCTTGATGTAACACGTGGCTTGGCATTGTCTTGCTGAAATAAGCAGGGGCGTCCATGATAACGTTGCTTGGATGGCAACATATGTTGCTCCAAAACCTGTATGTACCTTTCAGCATTAATGGCGCCTTCACAGGTGTGTAAGTTACCCATGTCTTGGGCACTAATACACCCCCATACCATCACACATGCTGGCTTTTCATCTTTCAATTCCGGATGGTTCTTTTCCTTTTTGGTCCGGAGGACACGACGTCCACAGTTTCCAAAAACAATTTGAAATGTGGACTCGTCAGACCACAGAACACTTTTCCACTTTGTATCAGTCCATCTTAGATGAGCTCAGGCCCAGCGAACCCGACGCCGTTTCTGGGTGTTGTTGATAAACGGTTTTCGCCTTGCATAGGAGAGTTTTAACTTGCACTTACAGATGTAGCGACCAACTGTAGTTACTGACAGTGGGTTTCTGAAGTGTTCCTGAGCCCATGTGGTGATACCCTTTACACACTGATGTCGCTTGTTGATGCAGTACAGCCTGAGGGATCGAAGGTCACGGGCTTAGCTGCTTAAGTGCAGTGATTTCTCCAGATTCTCTGAACCCTTTGATGATATTACGGACCGTAGATGGTGAAATCCCTAAATTCCTTGCAATAGCTGGTTGAGAAAGGTTTTTCTTAAACCGTTCAACAATTTGCTCACGCATTTGTTGACAAAGTGGTGACCCTCGCCCCCATCCTTGTTTGTGAATGACTGAGCATTTCATGGTATCTACTTTTATACCCAATCATGGCACCCACCTGTTCTCAATTTGCCTGTTCACCTGTGGGATGTTCCAAATAAGTGTTTGATGAGCATTCCTCAACTTTATCAGTATTTATTGCCACCTTTCCCAACTTCTTTGTCACGTGTTGCTGGCATCAAATTCTAAAGTTAATGATTATTTGCCAAAAATGTTTATGAGTTTGAACATCAAATATGTTGTCTTTGTAGCATATTCAACTGAATATGGGTTGAAAATGATTTGCAAATCATTGTATTCCGTTTATATTTACATCTAACACAATTTCCCAACTTATATGGAAACGGGGTTTGTACTTATTTAAGAATATTTTTCAACATATTGAGCAAAAAGGTCTAATTTTTTTTCTACCAAGAAAAGTGCACTTGTTAGTAGTGAGAATATACTTATTTTAAGGTACTTTTGTCAGCTAATTTTACTTGTTTTGGAAAGTCTTGACAAGCCGAATTTTCTTGTTCTATTAGCAGATGATTTTGCTTAATTCAAGTAAAATACCCCTAATTTTTTTTTTTTTTTTTTCTTGTTTTTGAACACTGACTTTTTGCAGTGTAGCCGGCGTCTGTGAGGCAGAACTTTTAGCGAGGGTCTAAAAATAGAGGCCGACTTCATCGTGTGGCGTTTAGGTGACAACAGCCGCTCTTGTGAGAAGCATGGAGAGGAGGTGGGGGTCGTGTCGTTGGACACGCTGCACAAACACGCCAGTTTAGGCACATTCGTGCACACTCCCGATGTTTTCGGTCGAGAAAGCAACGCAAATCGTTCTGGCGTTTCCGAGTTAGAGAGATCACGCAAAAACTACAACAACAAAAAAATTGCACGTCCCAATTTTTAGTTACAAAACCCAGAACCAGTGAAGTTGGCACATTGTGTAATTCGTAAATAAAAAGAGAATACATCCATCCATCCATCCATCTTCTTCCGCTTGTCCGAGGTCGGGTCGCGGGGGCAGCAGCCTAAGCAGGAAAGCCCAGACTTCCCTCTCCCCAGCCACTTCGTCCAGCTCCTCCCGGGGGATCCCGAGGCGTTCCCAGGCCAGCCGGGAGACATAGTCTTCCCAACGTGTCCTGGGTCTTCCCCGTGGCCTCCTACCGGTCGTACGTGCCCTAAACACCTCCCTAGGGAGGCGTTCGGGTGGCATCCTGACCAGATGCCCGAACCACCTCATCTGGCTCCTCTCCATGTGGAGGAGCAGCGGATTTTTTTTTAATTTAATTGTTTTTATTATTATTATTATTATTATTGTTATTATTATTATTATTTTTGCTTTGTTTATTTCCCTATGTACTGTGCTGAGTCTTTGATTTGTTTTGTACAATTTTCCATTTTGTCTATTATTTGTGCACTTTCATTTTTGAAGTTGTTCTTGATTTCTTATATCAATTGCTTGACCACAGCTGTGACTATTTAAGTTTATTCATTTACTTATGTATTTAATTGTAAATGTTTAAAAATATGTATATTTCATTGTTATTATTATTATTATTAGTATTATTATTTATTTATTTATTTATTTTTATTGCTTTTATTTATTTATTTTGTCATTTTAAATGTTACTTCTTTTTTTTTATAATTGTTTTTATTATTATTATTATTCATCCATCCATCCATCTTCTTCCGCTTATCCAAGGTTGGGTTGCGGGGGCAGCAGCCTAAGCAGGAAAGCCCAGACTTCTCTCTCCCCAGCCCCTTCGTCTAGCTATTATTATTATTATTATTATTATTATTATTATTATTATTATTATTGTTATTATTATTAATTTTTTATTGCTTTGTATATTTTTCTATATACTGTGCTGAGTCTTTGATTTGTTTTGTACAATTTTCCATTTTGTCTATTATTTGTGCACTTTCATTTTTGAAGTTGTTCTTGATTTCTTATATCAATTGATTGACCACAGCTGTGACTATTTAAGTGTATTCATTTATTTATGTATTTAATTGTAAATGTTTAAAAATATATATATTTAATTGTTTTTATTATTAGTATTAGTATTATTATTTATTTATTTATTTATTTTTATTGCTTTTATTTATTTATTTTGTCATTTTAAATGTTAAATTTTTCTTTTCATTTAATTGTTTTTATTATTATTATTATTCATCCATCCGTCCATCTTCTTCCGCTTATCCGAGGTCGGGTCGCGGGGGCAGCAGCCTAAGCAGGAAAGCCCAGACTTGTCGAGCCCCTTCGTCTAGCTATTATTATTATTATTGTTATTATTATATATTTTTTATTGCTTTGTATATTTTTCTATATACTGTGCTGAGTCTTTGATTTGTTTTGTACAATTTTCCACTTTGTCTATTTTTTGTGCACTTTCATTTTTGAAGTTGTTCGGTTGGGGATGGCACACTGACGAAGACATTGTCGAAAGCGGTCTGTTTGGTAGCGCCTGTCATGTTTAAAATTATTAGAAGGACACGAGTGTTGCTGGCCTTGCTTTTTCTTTAAGTACACTCTTTATTTTTGTTTTATTACGTGTTTTGGACAGTGCGTGTGCGTGTTTTTCCTGTATTTTGTAGCAAGTGCAGGGGGAAAACCACGTATCTCCAAACTTGTTGTTTGGAACGAAAACAACAATACATTTTCTTTGTGTTTTTGAAATTTTGCATAAAGGGTGAAGGTCTTTTTGTACACTGTTAGTTTGTCGACACGTTTAAAAAAAAAAAAAAAATGTAAAATTTTTTTTTTTTTTAAATAAAAAATGTAAATAGAAAAAATAAAAACAAACAAAACAATATTTAAAAAAATAAAAAAAATAAAAAATAAAAATAATAATAATAAAAACATTGTTATTTGAGGGATTTTTTTTATCACTGCAAAGCCTTAAAAAGTACAGGTATTTTCATCGTAAATATATGTCGAGATTATCATAACAGAAGTAAGGAGTTGGACTATTTTACTCCACTCACGGTAAAAACACATGACTCGAATGTTGCCTACAGCCGCAGCTGTTGATGCTCAAATTTGCTCATTCGAGCGCCTAACTTCTTTTTACACTTGAGTGACGCCAGTCCAGTGAAATCTCCACAACTGACTTAAAAACACCAGAAGACGACCGTCGCGACTTTAAAAGGCGGAAGGGAGACATTTGCCGTTGTTGAGGTCAGGAAGTGCCCCTCCCCCCGCCCCTTCACCCACCCAGGTTTCACTTCCTCTCCCCATCCCTCGCATCCTCTGACCGCGGGTGGCGCGCCGCACACCCGCCAAGAGGAAGAGCGTGCGGTCGTTCCACGCTAAAACTCTTTACGAGCCCGCCAGCGCTGTAGCCTAAAGTTCATCCGTGAGGGCGGGGCTAACTGTCACACTTCCTGCCCACGGGTGTGAACATGTTGTGTTAACTGACGCTGTTGTTGACAAAGAATTTGGGCACAAAAACGAGGAATAACACGCCATTTCTGGACGCTGCATTGAAATTAATAAACATTTTATAGGTTTTTGGTCAACATCATAATAAATCAATAAGTAATTAAATAGATATAAATAATAATTAAATAAATATAAATAAATGATAATGTTGTCTACTATTTAACAGTGCTAATTTAGTATTGTTTGTCATTTTAAAAATGTTTTTCTCAAATATTTGTCATTTTAAGTTATATTTACACCATTTCAAATGAAATTATTATAACTATTCAATAATATGTTCTAAAAAAAAATCAGAATAATGAGCATAACAATTTTAAAATAGAAACAAATTAGCTATCTTACAGTTTCTTTTTTGACTACATGTTTTCCCATATTTATAAAGTAAAGTTAAATTATTGTAAAATTATTAATATTTAAATTATTTTATTTATGTATGATTTTCTACTACATTTTTCTCCAATATATATAAATCAAAGTTACATTTGTGTAAAATTATTTATTATTTACTTATTTTGTATACGTATAATCATCTAATACATTTTGTGTTAATAATTATTTATGAATTAAAGTTAGATTTGTGTAAAGTTATTCATAATTCAATTATTTCGTTTTTGTATGCTTTTCTACTATAGTTCTCCTATATTTATTTATAAATTAAAATAATACAAAATTCTTATACTAATTAATCCGGTATTAAATATTTGTTCTGTCTTAAAGTTTATTTTACTTGAATTTGTCATTTGAAATAACGCGTTTGAAAGTATGTTGAAAAAAATGTTATAAAAATTACCAAAAAAACAACAACACACAATTAGTTTAAATAAAATCTATAAAAAAGGTTATTTCGTTTTTTAACTTGTACGTTTTTTTATTCTAATATTTAAAAACATTCTAAATAAATTAAAGAAAAGACCACGTTCTGCAAATTAAATTAAATTATGAAATACAATGAAATTTTAATTAAACAAATACATAAAAAAAATAATATATATATATATATATATACAGTATGTATATATAAATATATATATATATATATATATATATATATATATATATATATATTAGATTAGATTAGATTTATTGGTCCCCTTGGGGAAATTCATTGTCACTGCCGTACATTTAAACACTAGACATTACACATCACACAAAAAAAAAAAAAAGAAAAAAAAAAGACATATATATATATATATATATATATATATATATATATATATATATATATATATATATATATATATATATATATATATATATAAAGAAGATACAACATTTTCAATTTGAAAATACCTTTAATAATAAAAGAAAAATCATGAGAAACTTTTTTAACAATATAATAAATTACACTGATTAAAAAAAATATATATATATACATATTTATATTTATATGTATGTATATATATATATATATATATATATATATATATATATATATATATATATGTATATATATATATATATATATATATGTTATAACTATTCAATTATATGGCATTTGACAAAAATATATAAATTAAACACAAATACATGGAGAGTAATATATTCATAATTCATTATGATTTTGTTTATATATATATATATATATATATATGATTTTATATATGATTTATATATACATATATATATATATATATATATATATAAAGAAGATACAACATTTTCAATTTGAAAATACCTTTAATAATAAAAGAAAAATCATGAGAAACTTTTTTAACAATATAATAAATTACACTGATTAAAAAAAATATATATATATATACATATTTATATTTATATGTATGTATATATATATATATATATATATATATATATATATATATATATATATATATATATATATATATATGTATATATATATATATATATATATATATATATATATATATATATATATATGTATATATATATATATGTTATAACTATTCAATTATATGGCATTTGACAAAAATATATAAATTAAACACAAATACATGGAGAGTAATATATTCATAATTCATTATGATTTTGTTTATATATATATATATATATATATATGATTTTATATATGATTTATATATAAATATATGATTTTGTTTTTATATATATATATATATATATATATATATATATATATATATATATATATATATATATATATATATATATATATATATATATATATATATGTCTTAATAAGGTTAACCAAAAAATAGTGCTCGATACCGTAGTAGAGCGCAATATATGTATGTGTGGGAAAAAGTCTTGTGATTTTTTTTCCCACACATACATATATGTATATATATATATATATATATATATATATATATATATATATATATATATATATATATATATAAGGAAAATACATTTTCAATTTGAAAATACCTTTAATAATAAAAGAAAAATCATGAGGAAAAAAATTTAACAATAGAATAAATTTCACTGATTAAAATATACTACAGCATATAATCTATAATGTAAAAAAGTATTTTAAATTCATTAATAATCATAAAAAATACTGCTGATATTAATTATTATCAATGCACTCGCACAGGAATTATTGCAAACTATACGTTTATAGTTTTCTGATTCAATTTTGTGAAATATTAATGCTTACAAACATTGTGTTCTGTTACATTTAACAGTATTGATGTATTTATGAAATAATAATTATAATAATGATAACCATGATGCATTTATGTTGTTTTTAACAAGAAGTTACATGCTAGGCCGACCACGTGGACAAGATGTTTGCTTGGCAGACAAAACTAAATGTTGACATTAAACACATGGTGTGTGTGTGTGTGTGTGTGTGTGTGTGTGTGTGTGTGTGTAATATGTGTGTAAGGGGGGTATTCTACGGGAAAGCCCTGGCAGGGAGTCCCGGCCGTGACACGGAGCTCTGCAGCAGCAGTGGAGATGTGGGCACGGTGCCAGAGGGCGTCACGCCAGTCACCCGCCCTCCTGGAACACCTCCCACCCCATGCCCTCCCATGTGTGAAGAGCAAAAAGTACAACACTCACTGACTATAAGTACACACACACACACACACACACACACACACACACACACACACACACACCTTGAATATTTAAAAACACACTAATGTTGTCACTGTTGGTGTTTTGTGAAAAACACGGTCTATGAAAATAATTCAACCAATAGATTTTTTTTTTCTAGTTACGTTGGCCAGTTGTTGCTAGGCAGACTACAACATTTATGTAAACAAAACCATTTTCATTTTGTGGCTCATTTACTATAAATAGGTTTACTTTTTCGATATGTTACTGCAATGTTGAGACAATTATAAAAAAGTTTAAATTACTTTTTTTTTTTTTAGGTTATTATGGGTTTTTTTTATGTGGGGAAAAAAATAAATATGTTTTACTTCATTTTTGGGCATGTTCTTTGTTGTTTTTTAAGCATTGGTTTTTCATCAAATTTTTGTTGTTGTTTTGTCAGTAGTTTTTCATTGCTGTACGCTGTATATTTATTTATAAATTAAAATCATGTATAATTATATATTATTTAAAATTCTAATAATATTTCGTTTTTGTATGATCTTTAACAATTTTTTTCAAATATATGTTCATTCATGTTAAAAATATTTATTATTTAGAATTTAATCATGTATGTAAACAAACCATATACATTTTGTGGCTCCTTTATTATAAAAAGGTGTATTTATTATTTCGTTGTCTTTTTTTTTTTTTTTACCAAGTTTTTCCTCCAATATTTCTTTCTAAATTAATGTACAACTATTAATTCTTTTTTTTTTTTTTTTTTTCGTTTTTGTAAAATTTTTACCACATTTCTCGACAATATTTGTTTATGAATTAAATTTAAATACATGTAAAATAATTGATTTATTATTTATGATTGAAATAATAATCATTATTAAAAAAATGTGTAGGATTTTTTACCACATTCTTCTCCAATGTATATTCATTAATTCAAGTTAAATTCTTGTAAAAAATGTGATTGTACATATATATATATATATATATATATATATATATAAGTACAGTTTGTGTAAAATTATGTATTAATTTATTTTGTTTATCTAATACACATTTTTTGTTAATTATCTATGAATTAATGTTAGATTTGTGTAAAAATATGCTTTTCTACTATAGTTATCCCATATTTATTTATGCATTAAAATCTTTGTTTTTGTAATTATTTGTGTAAACAAACCATTTATATTTTGTGGCTTATTTACTATAAATAAGTTTACTTTTTCGATATGGTACTTTAATGTTCAGACAATTTTAAATGGTGCATTTTTTCAAATCATTATTTTTTGGGGGCTATTATGTTTTTTTATGTGGGGGAAAAAATATGTTTTAATTCATTGTTGGGCATGTTCTTTGTTGATTTTTAAGTATTGGTTTTTCATCAAGTTTTTGTTGTTGTTTTGTCAGTAGTTTTACAATTATAATTATTTTTCACTCAAGTCATTATCATATATATTTTTTTAATTTTTATTCTTATATTTGGAAAATGTTATACATAATTATTATGTTATACAATAAAAAGTATGAATGGCTATTTACAAAAGAGGCCTACTTAATTTTTGTTAAAATTATAATAACTATCAAATGATATAGCATTTAACAAAAATATATAAATTAAACACAAATAAATGTAGTGTAATGTATTCATAATTCATCATTTCATTATGATTTAATTTTTGTATAATTTTTTACTACATTTTTTCCCCATATTCATAAAATAAAGGTAAATTATTGTGATATTGTTTGTTTTAATTATTTAATTCATGATTTTCTACTACATTTTTCTTCAAAATATATAAATTAAAGTTACATTTGTGTAAATGTATTTATTATTTAATTATTTTGTTTATGTATGATTATCTAATACATTTTTCGTTAATTATTATTTATGAATTAAAGTTAGATTTGTGTAAAAAATTTTTAAATTCAATTATTTCGTTTTTGTATGGTTTTCTACTATAGTTCTCCCGTATTTATTTATCAATTAAAATCATGCATAATTATTTATTATTTAAAATTCTAATATTATTTCGTTTGTGTATGATCTTTACCACGTTTGTCTCCAATATATGTTCATTCATTCAAGTTACATTCATGTTAAAAATACTTATTTAAAATTAAATTGTATACATTATTATAAAATATAATAAAAAGTATGAATTACTATTTGTAGAAGATATCTACTAAATTATTGTTACAATTATAATAACTATTCAATTATATAGCATTTGACAAAAATATATAAGTTAAATACAAATACATGGAGAGTAACATATTCATAATTCATTATGATTTTGTTTTTGTATAATTTTTTACTACATTTTTTCCCCATATTTATAAAATAAAGGTAAATGATTGTAAAATTATTCATATTTTAATTATTTTGTCTATGTATGGTTTTCTACTACATTTTTCTCCAATATATAAAAATTAAAGTTAAATTTGTTAAAATGATTTATTATTTAATTATTTTGTTTACGTATGATTATTTAATACATTTTTCGTTAACAATTATTTAAGAATTAAAGTTAGATTTGCGTAAAAATTGTTACAATTCAGTTATTTCGTTTTTGTATGCTTTTCTACTACAGTTCTCCCATATTTATTTATAAATCAAAATCATGTGTAATTATTTATTATTTAAATTTACAACGTTTTTCTCCAATATATGTTTATTCACTCAAATTAAAGTCATGTTACAAATACTTATTTAGAATTGTATTATTTATGTAAACAAGCCAGTTACATTTTGTGGCTCATTTACTATAAATAAAATTACTTATTATTTCGTTGTGTGTTTTTTTTACCAGGTTTTTCTCCAATATTTCTTTATAAATTTAAGTTAAATTCACGTAAAATTATTAATTCTTAAAAAAATTTATTATTTCGTTTTTGTATGATTTTTACAACATTTCTCTACAATATTTGTTTATGTATTACATTTAAATGCCTTCAAAGTCATTGATTTATCATTTATGATTGAAATATTATTCATTATTTAAAATATAACTTATTTCGTTTTTGTATGCTTTTCACCACATTCCTTTCCAATATATATTCATTAATTTAAGTTGAATTCTTGTAAAAAAATAAATTAAAAAAACGTATTTAGAATGTAATTATTTCATTGTAGTTGTTGGTGTTGTTTTTAACCAAGTTTTTCTCAAACATTTCTTTTGAAATTTAAAGTTAAATTCATGTACGGTAAATTCCTAAATTGTTATTATTCCATTTTTGTTTAAGTTTTGCAACATTTTTCTACCATATTAATTTGTGAAATAAATTGAAATACATGTAAAATAATTGATGTATTATTTATGATTTAAATATTATTCATTATTTAAAATGTAACTTATTTCGTTTTTGTATTATTTATTTTTTTACCACATTCCTCTCCAATATATATACATTAAATCAAGTTAAATGATTGTAAAACAAATATATGTATATATATATATATATATTTAGAATTTGATTATTTCATTGTTGTTGTTTTTGTTTTGTTTTAACCAAGTTTTTTTCCAATATTTATTTTTAAATTTAAAATTAAATTAATGTTAAAGATGTTATTCTTAAAATCTTAATGATTTCATTTTCGTGTATTTTTTGCAACATTTTTCTACCAAATGTATGAAATTAAATTTAAATACATGTAAAATAATTGATTTATTATTTATGATTGAAATATCATTCATTACTTAAAATGTAACTTATTTCGTTTTTGTATGATTTTGTACCACTTTCCTCTCCAATATATATTCATTAATTCAAGTTAAATTATTGTAAAAATGTTTGTGTATATATATATATATATATATATATATATATATATATATATATATATATATATATATATATATATATACATATATACATATATATACATATATATATATATAATTTGATTATTTAATTGTTGTTGATTTTGTTTTGTTTTAACCAAGTTTTTCTCCAATATTTATTTTTAAATGTAAAATTAAATTCATGTACCAGATTTATTCTTAAAATCTTAATTGTTTCATTTTTGTATATTTTTTGCAACATTTTTGTAACATATTTATTTGTGAAATAAATTCAAAAAAATGTAAAATAATTGATGTGTTATTTATGATTGAAATATTATTCATTACTTAAAATGTAACTTATTTCGTTTTTGTATGATTTTTTTTACCACTTTCCTCTCCAATATATATTCATTAAATCAAGTTAAACTATTGTTAAAAAAAAAAAAAAAAAAATTATATATATATATATATATATATATATATATATATATATATATATATATATATATATATATATATATATATATATATATATATGTCTTAATAAGGTTATCCAAAAAATAGTGCTCGATACCGTAGTAGAGCGCAATATATCATCAGGAGATCTCCTGATGATTGAGGGAACCCCTCATGAAACAGGCCTGTAGAGATGAAGTAGTCTTGTGATTTTTTCCCCACACATACATATATATATATATATATATATATAAATGTATAATATATATATATACTTATACTTATACTTACTTAATATAATATATTTATATATATATAAATATATATATATATATATGGCAGCTCCTCTCTGAGCTGCCACCTTAACGTGGTAGAGGAGTTTGCGTGTCCCAATGATCCTAGGAGCTATGTTGTCCGGGGGCTTCTATGCCCCCTGGTAGGGTCTCCCAAGGCAAACTGGTCCTAGGTGAGGGATCAGACAAAGAGCAGCTCGAAGACCTCTATGAAGAACACGAACAAGGAACCCAGATTTCCCTCGCCCGGACGCGGGTCACCGGGGCCCTCCTCTGGAGCCAGGCCCGGAGGTGTGGCACGATGGCGAGCGCCTGGTGGCCGGGCCTGTCCCCATGGGGCCCGGCCGGGCACAGCCCGAAGAGGCAACGTGGGTCCCCCCTCCAATGGGCTCACCACCCATAGCAGGGGTCATAGAGGTCGGGTGCGATGTGAGCTGGGCGGAAGCCGAAGGCAGGGCACTTGGCGGTCCGATCCTCGGCTACAGAAGCTAGCTCTTGGGACGTGGAACGTCACCTCGCTGGGGGGGAAGGAGCCTGAGCTAGTGCGTGAGGTGGAGAAGTTCCGGCTAGATATAGTCGGACTCACTTCGACGCACAGCAAGGGCTCTGGAACCAGTTCTCTTGACAGGGGCTGGACTCTCTTCCACTCTGGCGTTGCCAGCAATGAGAGGCGACGGGCTGGGGTGGCAATTCTTGTTTCCCCTCGGCTCAAAGCCTGCACGTTGGAGTTCAACCCGGTGGACGAGAGGGTAGCCTCCCTCCGCCTTCGGGTGGGGGGACGGGTCCTGACTGTTGTTTGCGCTTACGCGCCCAACGGCAGTTCAGATTACCCACCCTTTTTGGATTCACTCGAGGGAGTACTGGAGAGTGCTCCCCCGGGTGATTCCCTCGTTCTACTGGGGGACTTCAACACTCATGTTGGCAACGACAGTGAAACCTGGAGAGGCGTGATTGGGAAGAATGGCCGCCCGGATCTGAACCCGAGTGGTGTTTTGTTATTGGACTTTTGTGCTCGTCACGGATTGTCAATAACAAACACCATGTTCAAACATAAGGGTGTCCATATGTGCACTTGGCACCAGGACACCCTAGGCCGCAGTTCCATGATCGACTTTGTAGTTGTGTCATCGGATTTGCGGCCTCATGTTTTGGACACTCGGGTGAAGAGAGGGGCGGAGCTTTCTACCGATCACCACCTGGTGGTGAGTTGGCTGCGATGGTGGGGGAGGATGCCGGACAGACCTGGCAGGCCCAAACGCATTGTGAGGGTTTGCTGGGAACGTCTAGCAGAGTCTCCTGTCAGAGAGAGTTTCAATTCCCACCTCCGGAAGAACTTTGAACATGTCACGAGGGAGGCGCTGGACATTGAGTCCGAGTGGACGATGTTCCGTACCTCTGTTGTCGGGGCGGCCGATTGGAGCTGTGGCCGCAGGGTAGTTGGTGCCTGTCGTGGGGGTAATCCTAGAACCCGTTGGTGGACACCGGCGGTGAGGGATGCCGTCAAGCTGAAGAAGGAGTCCTATCGGGTTCTTTTGGCTCATGGGACTCCTGACGCAGCAGACAGGTACCGACAGGCCAAGCGGTGTGCGGCTTCAGCGGTCGCGGAGGCAAAAACTCGGACATGGGAGGAGTTCGGTGAGGCCATGGAAAAAGACTTCCGGACGGCTTCGAAGCAATTCTGGACCACCATCCGCCGCCTCAGGAAGGGGAAGCAGTGCAGTGTCAACACCGTGTATGGTGGGGATGGTGCTCTGTTGACCTCGACTGCGGATGTTGTGGATCGGTGGAGAGAATACTTCGAAGACCTCCTCAATCCTACCAGCACGTCTTCCTATGAGGAAGCAGGGCCTGGGGAATCTGTGGTGGGCTCTCCTATTTCTGGGGCTGAGGTTGCCGAGGTAGTTAAAAAGCTCCTCGGTGGCAAGGCCCCGGGGGTGGATGAGATCCGCCCGGAGTTCCTTAAGGCTCTGGATGTTGTGGGGCTGTCTTGGTTGACAAGACTCTGCAACATCGCGTGGACATCGGGGGCGGTACCTCTGGATTGGCAGACCGGGGTGGTGGTTCCTCTCTTTAAGAAGGGGAACCGGAGGGTGTGTTCCAACTATCGTGGGATCACACTCCTCAGCCTTCCCGGTAAGGTCTATTCAGGTGTACTGGAGAGGAGGCTACGCCGGATAGTCGAACCTCGGATTCAGGAGGAACAGTGTGGTTTTCGTCCTGGTTGTGGAACTGTGGACCAGCTCTATACTCTCGGCAGGGTCCTTGAGGGTGCATGGGAGTTTGCCCAACCAGTCTACATGTGCTTTGTGGACTTGGAGAAGGCATTCGACCGTGTACCCCGGGAAGTCCTGTGGGGAGTGCTCAGAGAGTATGGGGTAACGGACTGTCTTATTGTGGCGGTTCGCTCCCTGTATAATCGGTGTCAGAGCTTGGTCCGCATTGCCGGCAGTAAGTCGGACACGTTTCCAGTGAGGGTTGGACTCCGCCAGGGCTGCCCTTTGTCACCGATTCTGTTCATAACCTTTATGGACAGAATTTCTAGGCGCAGTCAGGGCGTTGAGGGTATCTGGTTTGGTGGCTGCAGGATTAGGTCTCTGCTTTTTGCAGATGATGTGGTCCTGATGGCTTCATCTGGCCAAGATCTTCAGCTCTCACTGGATCGGTTCGCAGCCGAGTGTGAAGCGACTGGGATGAGAATCAGCACCTCCAAATCCGAGTCCATGGTTCTCGCCCGGAAAAGGGTGGAGTGCCATCTCCGGGTTGGGGAGGAGATCTTGCCCCAAGTGGAGGAGTTCAAGTACCTCGGAGTCTTGTTCACGAGTGAGGGAAGAGTGGATCGTGAGATCGACAGGCGGATCGGTGCGGCATCTTCAGTAATGCGGACGCTGTATCGATCCGTTGTGGTGAAGAAGGAGCTGAGCCAGAAGGCAAAGCTCTCGATTTACCGGTCGATCTACGTTCCCATCCTCACCTATGGTCATGAGCTTTGGGTCATGACCGAAAGGACAAGATCACGGGTACAAGCGGCCGAAATGAGTTTCCTCCGCCGGGTGGCGGGGCTCTCCCTTAGAGATAGGGTGAGAAGCTCTGCCATCCGGGGGGAGCTCAAAGTAAAGCCGCTGCTCCTCCATATCGAGAGGAGCCAGATGAGGTGGTTCGGGCATCTGGTCAGGATGCCACCCGAACGCCTCCCTCGGGAGGTGTTTCGGGCACGTCCGACCGGTAGGAGGCCACGGGGAAGACCCAGGACACGTTGGGAAGACTATGTCTCCCGGCTGGCCTGGGAACGCCTCGGGATCCACCGGGAGGAGCTGGACGAAGTGGCTGGGGAGAGGGAAGTCTGGGCTTCCCTGCTTAGGCTGCTGCCCCCGCGACCCGACCTCGGATAAGCGGAAGAAGATGGATGGATGGATGGATATATATATATATATATATATATATATATATATATATATATATATATATATATATATATATATATATTCATTTATTTAGGATTTGATTATTTCATTGTTGTTGTTTTTGTTTTGTTTTAACCAAGTTTTTCTCCAATATTTATTTTTAAATTTAAAATAAATTTCATGTAAAAGATTTATTCTTAAAATCTTAATTATTTAATTTTCGTATATTTTTTGCAACATTTTTCTAACATATTTATTTGTGAATTAAATTAAAACAAATGTAAAAAAAAAATGGTTGTATTATTTATGCTTGAAATATTATTCATTATTTAAAATGTAACGTTTTTGTATGATTTTTGCCACATTTCTCTCCAATATATATTCATTAATTCAAGTCAAATTCTTGTAAAAAAAAAAAATAATTTTTGTTTCATAGTTGTTTTTGTTTTGTTTTTAACCAAGATTTTCTCCAATATTTCTTTTTAAATTTTTAAAATTGTAATTATTTCATTTTTGTATAATTTTTGCAACATTTTTCTACCATATTTATTGGTGAATTGAATTTAAATACATGTCAAATAATTGCTTTATTATTCAGGATTGAAATGTTATTTAGTTCCCCTTTTTGTACAGTTTTGCTCAGATTTTCTAGAATACGACAAGTGCAATTTCAGACTTTTGCAGATATCTTCATTCGTTCTTCTCTCTGACCCAACTTCATTCCACGCAGCTGACAATTGTTTTGCATGAAAAAAGCAGCCTTTAAAAAAGAAAGTATCCACGAGTAAACAAACAAACTGCAGTAACAATGATTGCATGAGGCAAGTTATGTTCATGGATGTGTTTTTCTTTTAAAGCCCGTTGAGTGTGGACGTGCGTTTTGTTGCATCGACTCACTTTTGTCAGGCCGCTCTGTGTGTGTGTGTGCGTGTGTGTGTGTTTTCCCATGTGGTCAGCAACAAACAATCTCCAAGTCTGGCAGCGTCAGCGGCGCTAAAAACAACAGGCATTGTTCAAGCAGCTTAGCTTCGATCTACAGGTCGCAACACATCCACAAACTCACTTTCTTCCACTTTTATCACACCGCTAACTTGAACTATAAATGTAAAATGCGTGTGTGTGTGTGTGTGTGTGTGTTCTTGTATTTCTACCCTTCTTGAGACATCAACAAGGAAAAGTATCTTCCGTATGAGGAGGTGTGAACAAGTGATGACATAAATCATGGTCCCAATAACATTGCATCTAATAGAGAATGTCTCATTAGCACCCCTGGTGGTGACATCAATCAAAATGAGGGTGGTCCCCAAAAAGGAGGGGTTTTTCACATTGACTGTGTGTCGCTTTTAAAAGTGCTCCCCCTCTGGTCAACATATGAAATAACAAGTGTGTGTAAGAAATTCAAATGTGCTCTCTTTGGCCAAAATGACTAAAAATCAATCAATAAATATGTATATAAAGACATACTGTAATAACTTGAAGTAAATAATGAAGATTAAAAACCAATTACAAACAAAAAATTCCCCCAAAAATAAATGAGCAGTCATTTTCTCGTAATGTGTCGACTTTTTTTCTTATAAAATTGTGAACAATTTCTCATATTCTTTCTGTTTCTGTAATATTGCAATATTTTCTCGTAAAATTATGACTTTTTTTAAATGTAAAATCATTACTTTTTAATGCAAAAATGGTGACATTTGTCATGTAAAATTAAGACTTTTATCACAATATTGCAAATTTTTTTGGTCGTTCTTGTAAAACATTTTTGAGTAAAATGATGACTTTTGTCACAATTTTGCCAAGTAGAATTCCGATGATTAATATAATATTGCCAAAATTGTAAGGTTTTCTTATAAAATTGTGACTTTTGTCGAGTAAAATTACAACTCTTTTCATGAAATTGCCAAAATGTTAAGCTTTTATTGTAAAATTGCGACTGTTACTGAGTAAAATTCCAACTTGTATCATAATATTGCACAAATGTTTAGTTTTTCGGGTACGATTTAGACTTGAGTTGAGTAAAATGACGACTTTTATTATAATACTGCTAAAATTCTAAGTTTTTCTTGTGAAATTCCAAATTATTTTTCACACAAGCTTTTTCAAAGTTGCATAATATGTATATATTATTAATGTTGGAAATACAAATCTTTATATACCTAGAAAAGGTGGTCCTAAAGAAGTGGACATTTTTCGGAGGTCTCAAGAATGTAACACATACAAGAATGTGTGTGTGTGTGTGTGTGTGTGTGTGTGTGTGTGTGTGTGTGTGTGTGTGTGTGTGTGTGTGTGTGTGTGTGTGTGTGTGTGTGTGTGTTCTTGTATTTCCTCCATTCTTGAGACATCAACAAGGAAAAAGTAGCTTCCATATGAGGAGTTAGGACATAAATCATGGTCCCAATAACATTGCATCTAATAGAGAATGTCTCATTAGCACCCCTGGTGGTGAAATCTATCAAAATGAGGGTGGTCCCAAAAAGGAGGGATTTTTCAAAATTGACCTTGTGTCGCTTTTAAAATTGCTCCCCCTCTGGTCAACATATGAAATAACAAGTGTGTGTAAGAAATTCAAATGCGCTCTCTTTGGCCAAAATGACTAAAAATCAATCAATAAATATGTATATAAAGACATACTGTAATAACTTGAAGTAAATAATGAAGATTAAAAACCAATTACAAACAAAAAATTCCCCCAAAAATAAATGAGCAGTCACTTTCTCGTAATGTGTCGACTTTTTTTCTTATAAAATTGTGAACAATTTCTCATATTCTTTCTGTTTCTGTAATATTGCAATATTTTCTCGTAAAATTATGACTTTTTTTAAATGTAAAATCATTACTTTTTAATGCAAAAATGGTGACATTTGTCATGTAAAATTAAGACTTTTATCACAATATTGCAAATTTTTTTGGTCGTTCTTGTAAAACATTTTTGAGTAAAATGATGACTTTTGTCACAATTTTGCCAAGTAGAATTCCGACGATTAATATAATATTGCCAAAATTGTAAGGTTTTCTTATAAAATTGTGACTTTTGTCGAGTAAAATTACAACTCTTTTCATGAAATTGCCAAAATGTTAAGCTTTTATTGTAAAATTGCGACTGTTACTGAGTAAAATTCCAACTTGTATCATAATATTGCACAAATGTTTAGTTTTTCGGGTACGATTTAGACTTGAGTTGAGTAAAATGACGACTTTTATTATAATACTGCTAAAATTCTAAGTTTTTCTTGTGAAATTCCAAATTATTTTTCCCACAAGCTTTTTCAAAGTTGCATAATATGTATATATTATTAATGTTGGAAATACAAATCTTTATATACCTAGAAAAGGTGGTCCTAAAGAAGTGGACATTTTTCGGAGGTCTCAAGAATGTAACACATACAAGAATGTGTGTGTGTGTGTGTGTGTGTGTGTGTGTGTGTGTGTGTGTGTGTGTGTGTGTGTGTGTGTGTGTGTGTGTGTGTGTGTGTGTGTGTGTGTTCTTGTATTTCCGCCATTCTTGAGACATCAACAAGGAAAAAGTAGCTTCCATATGAGGAGTTAGGACATAAATCATGGTCCCAATAACATTGCATCTAATAGAGAATGTCTCATTAGCACCCCTGGTGGTGAAATCTATCAAAATGAGGGTGGTCCCAAAAAGGAGGGATTTTTCAAAATTGACTGTGTGTCGCTTTTAAAATTGCTCCCCCTCTGGTCAACATATGAAATAACAAGTGTGTGGAAGAAATTCAAATGCGCTCCCTCTGGCCAAAATTAATTAAAATAAATTAAGAAATATGTATGTATAATAACTTGAAGTAAATAATGAGGGTTAAAAAGCAATTACAAACAAAAAAAAAATCCCCCCAAAAGTAAGTATTTTTCTCACAATGTGTCAATTTTTTATTTACAAAATTAGGAACAATTTCTCATGTTCTTTCTGTTTCCGTAATATTGCAATATTTTCTCGTAAAATTATGACTTTTTTTTAAATGTAAAATTATTACTTTTTCATGCAAAATGGTGACGTTTGTCATATAAAATTATGACTTTTATCACAATATTGCCCATTTTTTTTGTCGTTCTTGTAAAATAGTGACAATTTTTTTAGTAAATTGATGACTTTTGTCATCATTTTGCCAAGTAGAATTCCGATGATTATTATAATATTGCCAAAATTGTAAGGTTTTCTTATACAATTGTGACTTTTCTCGAGCAAAATGACGACTCTTTTCAGAAAATTACCAAAATGTTAAGCTTTTCTTGTAAAATTGCGACTGTTATTGAGTACAATTCCAACTTGTATCATAATATTGCACAAATGTTCAGTTTTTCTTGTCAAATTTTGACTCGCGTTGAGTAAAATGACGACTTTTATGATAATACTGCCAAAATTCGAAGTTTTTCTTGTGAAATTCCAACTAATTTTTCACAAAAAGCTTTTTTATATTTGCATAATATGTATATGTTATTAATGTTGTAAATACACATCTTTACATCTTTATATATCTAGAAAAGGGTGGTCCTAAAGAGGTAGGCTTTTTTTGGACGTCTCAAGAAGGTAACAAATACAAGAATGTGTGTGCGTGCGTGTGTGTGTCTGTGTGTGTGTGTGTGTGTGTGTGTGTGTGTGTGTGTGTGTGTGTGTGTGTGTGTGTGTGTGTGTGTGTGTGTGTGTGTGTGTGTGTGCTTGTCAAAGGCAGCCAGGCGTAAAATAACGTCCTTGCATAAACAGTGCTCGGAGAAAAAAGGGCAACGGGAAGCCGGCATTCCTGGCATTTCTTTGGAACGTGATCACGTTGTGTGGATTGCAGGGCCACTGACAGCTGTGTGATGACTGCCAAGAAGGGAGGAAAATATGGCAATAATAATAATATGTCATAATAATATGCCATATATGGCAGACCTCTGCCAAGGCCAAACAAGTAGTCCTAAAACCCAACTTTTGAACAGTAACACTGGATGAGTTTATGCCCATAAATAAAAATTTAAAAATAAATAAATATATATATATATATATATATATATATATATATATATATATATATATATATATATACACATAATGACATCAAACTTGAATGGTCTGAATGAGTTGAAATGGTTGGTGTTCAAATTTTTCAAATCGTTCGACAAATGTTGAAATAGTAACATGTTGAATTGAGAAATGGTATTACGGAATTCCTGGAATTTCGGGAAAACCGGGAATTTTTCCAGTTAAAAAAAAAACAACTTTGTCTTTTGTCCTGATTAAGAGGAATGATTTGATGGTGAAATGATTGAAGTGGGTTGAGTAGTCGCCAGAAAAAAGGGTGGAAATAGGGCTTTGGAAAACCTGGGATACTGGAAAATACTGGAATTTTTGAAAGTTTGAATTTCCAGGATGATGGAAGGTGAAATGGTTTGAATCGGTTGAAAAATGTGGAAATGGTGGAAGTTTGAAAAATGGCCAGTTCATTTTGAATGGAGAAAAAAAGGCCCCGGAAAACCTGAAATTCTGGAAATTCCTGGAATTTTTTTTAACTTGGAAAAAGAGAAGTTTGAATTTCCAGGATGGTGGAAGGTGAAATGGTTTGAATCGGTTGAAAAATGTGGAAATGGTGGAAGTTTAAAAAATGGTCAGTTTATTTTGAATGTGAAAAAAGTCCCGGAAAACCTGGAATTCTGCAAAAATCCTGGACATTTTTTTAACTTGGAAAAAGGGAAGTTTGAATTTCCAGGATGGTGGAAGGTGAAATGGTTTGAATCGGTTGAAAAATGTGGAAATGGTGGAAGTTTGAAAAATGGCCAGTTTATTTTGAATGGGGGGAAAAAGTCCCCGGAAACCCTGGAATTCTGGAAATTCCTGGAATTTCTTTGAACTTGGAAAAAGGGAAGTTTGAATTTCCATAAGGGTTGAAGGTGAAATGGTTTGAATCGGTTTGAAAAATGTGGAAATGGTGGAAGTTTGAAAAATGGCCAGTTCATTTTGAATGGGAAAAAAGTCCGCGGAAAACCTGGAATTCTGGAAATTCCTGGAATTTCTTTGAACTTGGAAATGGGGATGTTTGAATTTCCAGGAGGGTTGAGGGTGAAATGGTTTGAATCGGTAGAAAAATTTGGAAATGGTGGAAGTTTGAAAAATGGCCAGTTCATTTTGAATGGGGGAAAAAAGTCCCCGGAAAACCTGGAATTCTGGAAATTCCTGGAATTTCTTTGAACTTGGAAATGGGGATGTTTGAATTTCCAGGAGGGTTGAAGGTGAAATGGTTTGAATCGGTAGAAAAATTTGGAAATGGTGGAAGTTTGAAAAATGGGCAGTTCATTTTGAATGGGAAAAAAAGTCCCTGGAAAACCTGGAATTCTGGAAAATCCTGGATTTTTTTTTAACTTGGAAAAAGAGAAGTTTGAATTTCCAGGATGGTGGAAGGTGAAATGGTTTGAATCGGTAGAAAAATGTGTAAATGGTGGAAGTTTGAAAAATGGCCAGTTCATTTTGAATGGGAAAAAAGTCCCGGGAAACCTGGAATTCTGCAAAAATCCTGGAATTTTTTTTTAACTTAGAAAAGGGGAAGTTTGAATTTCCAGGAGGGTTGAAGGTGAAATGGTTTGAATCGGTAGAAAAATGTGGAAATGGTGGAAGTTTGAAAAATGGCCAGTTCATTTTGAATGGGAGAAAAAAGTCCCCGGAAAACCTGGAATTCTGGAAATTCCTGGAATTTCTTTGAACTTGGAAAAAGGGTAGTTTGAATTTCCATAAGGGTTGAAGGTGAAATGGTTTGAATCGGTAGAAAAATGTGGAAATGGTGGAAGTTTGATAAATTGCCAGTTCATTTTGAATGGGAAAAAAGTCCCGGAAAACCTGGAATTCTGCAAAAATCCTGGAATTGTTTTTAACTTGGAAAAAGGTATGTTTGAATTTCCAGGAGGGTTGAAGGTGAAATGGTTTGAATCGGTAGAAAAATGTGGAAATGGTGGAAGCTTGAAAAATGGCCAGTTCATTTTGAATGGGAAAAACGTCCCGGGAAACCTGGAATTCTGCAAAATCTATCTGTTGTTTATACGTTTTTATTATTTTCATGTTATTTTGTTTTGTTTGTTTGTTTTTTATGCAATTTTTGTCACAGAAAACTTGGTATTTTTGTACGGAAAACACATATTTTCCCTGAAAAATATTTCAAAGTGGTGTTTTTGATATAAAGCAATTGGAGCCTTGAATAGGTCAATCATTCATCACAACATTGATTTTGATTCATTATTATTTTTTGAGCAATGACAGTTTTAAAGAAAAAAAACAGCCTCTTGGGGATTCAAAGAGGTTTCATTCATAAAAGTGTTCAAAATTAAAAAAAAATTTAACTTTTAACGCTTAACTATGTAGATCAATTTCAGATCTGTTCATCGAATATACATTTTTCTTATTTACATTTTTTTTTTGTGTTTGTTTGTTTTTTACCATTTTTGTCAAAGAAAACTTGCTATTTTTGTACGGAAAACACAAAAAAGATGCAATATTTTCCCTGAAAAATATTTCAAAGTGGTGTTTTTGATATAAAGCAATTGGAGCCTTGAATAGGTCAATAATTCATCACAACATTGATTTTGATTCATTATTATTTTTTGAGCAATGACAGTTTTAAAGGGAAAAAAACAGCCTCTTGGGCATTCAAAGGGGTTTCATTCATAAAAGTGTTCAAAATATATATATATATATTTTTACTTTTAACGCTTAACTATGTAGATCAATTTCAGAACTGTCCATGGAATATACATTTTTATTATTTTCATGTTTTTTTGTGTTTGTTTTATACCATTTTTGCCAAAGAAAACTTTGTATTTTTATATGGAAAATATTTCAAAGTGGTGTTTTTTGATATAAAGCAATTGGAGCCTTGAATAGGTCAATAATTCATTACAATATTGATTTTGATTCATTATTATTTTTTGAGCAATGACAGTTTAAAACAAAAATCCCACAAAAATTATTGGGGATCCAAAAGGGTTTCATTCATAAATGTGTTAAAAATACGTTTTTGTTTTGGTGGTTTTTGATGTGAAGTAAATAGAGCTGAAAAGGTCATTCATACATTCATAACAACATTGATTTTGATTTGTTATTATTTTTTGAGCGATGACAGTTTTAAACAAAAATCCCACTAAAAGTCTAGCGATCCAAAGGGGTTTCATTCATAAAAGTGTTAAAAGTAAATATTTTATTTAATTTTACTTTCAACACTTAAGTCTGTACATCACTTTCAGATCTCTCTGTTGTTTATACGTTTTTATTATTTTCATGTTTTTTTGTTTGTTTGTTTTATGCCATTTTTGTTAAAGAAAAATGTTTATTTTTGTATGGAAAACACAAAAATTATGCTATATTTTCCCTGACAAATATTTAAAAGCGGTGTTTTTTTTATATAAAGCAATTGGAGCCTTGAATAGGTCAACAATTCATTGCAACATTGATTTTGATTCATTATTATTTTTTGAGCAATGACAGTTTTAAAGGGCAAAAACAGCCTCTTGGGCATTCAAAGAGGTTTCATTCATAAAAGTGTTCAAAATAAGTTTTACTTTTTTACCTTTAATGCTTAACTATGTAGATCAATTTCAGATCCGTCCATGGAATATACATTTTTCTTATTTACATTTTTTGTGTGTGTTTGTTTGCTTGTTTTATACCATTTTTGTCAAAGAAAACTTGGTATTTTTGTACGGAAAACACAAAAAAATGCAATATTTTCCCTGAAAAATATTTCAAAGCGGTGTTTTTAGATATAAAGCAATTGGAGCCTTGAATAGGTCAATAATTCATTACAATATTGATTTTGATTCATTATTATTTTTTTAAGCAATGACAGTTTTAAAGGGAAAAAAACAGCCTCTTGGGCATTCAAAGGGGTTTCATTCATAAAAGTGTTCAAAATAAGTCTTTTTTTTTTTTTTTTACTTTTAATGCTTAACTATGTAGATACATTTCAGATCTGTCCATCGAATATACATTTGTATTATTTTCATGTTTTTTTGTGTTTGTTTTATACCAATTTTGTCAAAGAAAAGCAGTTTAAAGGGAAAAAAACAGCCTCTCGGGGATTCAAAGGGGTTTAATTCATAAAAATGTTAAAAATAAGTTTTTTTTTAAAAACATTAACGCTTAACTACGTAGATCAATTTCAGATCTGTCCATGGAATATACATTTTTATTAGTTTCATGTTTATTTGTGTGTATGTTTTTTGCCCTTTTTGTCAATAAAAAGCTATGTATTTTATATGTAAAACAAACAAAATATCCAATAATTTCCTTAATATGAAAGAAAACTTTGTATTTTTGTATGGAAAACACAAAAAAAGATGCAATATTTTCCCTTTTCAAAGCGGTGTTTTTTTATATAAATCAATTGGAGCCTTGAATAGGTCAACAATTCATCACAACATTGATTTTGATTCATTATTATTTTTGGAGCAATGACAGTTTTAAAGAAAAAGCAACTTTTTCTCGTTATATTTCACCTGTTTCCTCTTCTGTTCCACTTTTTTTAATACTATCTGTAGAATGTGCCGCCGGCCGTCATAAAAAGGAGCTACATATGACCCCCGGGCCGCACTTTGGACACCCCTGCTTTAGAAGCCATGAGAGGTAAAACTTGCTGGACTACAAAACAAGAAAAAGCGTGTGGCGCTCAGCTCCTCATTAACACACTTTTAACGCAGCACTTTCCTTTTCCGTTGGACCAGCCCCCCTTCCCCCCCACACACACACCCCTTATCCCGAAGATGAAAAACACCCACGTGAACCGGGGGGGGGGCAGAGGGTGGTCTTCCACCTCACTACCTCTGCAACACATTGCAACGTGCGAGGGGGGGCTGAGAGGAAGAGCAAAGCTTTAGGTTTCAAGATGGAGACTCAAATAGTTAACAGATTGTCCAGCGTCCGAAACAGTGAAAAACATCCCCCCCCCCTCCATGGCCATGTTTACGTTCGACTTCATGCACAATGACTAGTATATGAATATACATGTATATATAGATACAAACCCCGTTTCCATATGAGTTGGGAAATGGTGTTAGATGTAAATATAAACGGAATACAATGATTTGCAAATCCTTTTCAACCCATATTCAGTTGAATATGCTACAAAGACAACATATAAAAGTTGGGAAAGGTGGCAATAAATACTGATAAAGTTGAGGAATGCTCATCAAACACTTATTTGGAACATCCCACAGGTGAACAGGCACATTGGGAACAGGTGGGTGCCATGATTGGGTGTACAAGTAGATTCCATGAAATGCTCAGTCATTCACAAACAAGGATGGGGGCGAGGGTCACCACTTTGTCAACAAATGCGTGAGCAAATTGTTGAACAGATTAAGAAAAACCTTTCTCAAGCAGCTATTGCAAGGAATTTAGGGATTTCACCATCTACGGTCCGTAATATCATCAAAGGGTTCAGAGAATCTGGAGAAATCACTGCACGTAAGCAGCAAAGCCCGTGACCGTCGATCCCTCAGGCTGTACTGCATCAACAAGCGACATCAGTGTGTAAAGGATATCACCACATGGGCTCAGGAACACTTCAGAAACCCACTGTCAGTAACTACAGTTGGTCGCTACATATGTAAGTGCAAGTTTAAACTCTCCTATGCAAGGCGAAAACCGTTTATCAACAACACCCAGAAACGCCGTCGGCTTCGCTGGGCCTGAGCTCATCTAAGATGGACTGATACAAAGTGGGAAAGTGTTCTGTGGTCTGACGAGTCCACATTTCAAATTGTTTTTGGAAACTGTGGACGTCGTGTCCTCCGGACCAAAGAGGAAAAGAACCATCCGGATTGTTATAGGCGCAAAGTGGAAAAGCCAGCATGTGTGATGGTATGGTGGTGTATTAGTGCCCAAGACATGGGTAACTTACACATCTGTGAAGGCGCCATTAATGCTGAAAGGTACATACAGGTTTTGGAGCAACATATGTTGCCATCCAAGCAACGTTACCATGGACGCCCCTGCTTATTTCAGCAAGACAATGCCAAGCCACGTGTTACATCAACGTGGCTTCATAGTAAAAGAGTGCGGGTACTAGACTGGCCTGCCTGTAGTCCAGACCTGTCTCCCATTGAAAATGTGTGGCGCATTATGAAGCCTAAAATAGCACAACGGAGACCCCCGGACTGTTGAACTACTTAAGCTGTACATCAAGCAAGAATGGGAAAGAATTCCACCTGAGAAGCTTCAAAAATGTGTCTCCTCAGTTCCCAAACGTTTACTGAGTGTTGTTAAAAGGAAAGGCCATGTAACACAGTGGTGAACATGCCCTTTCCCAACTACTTTGGCACGTGTTGCAGCCATGAAATTCTAAGTTAATTATTGTTTGCAAAAAAAAAAAAAGTTTATGAGTTTGAACATCAAATATCTTGTCTTTGTAGCGCATTCAACTGAATATGGGTTGAAAAGGATTTGCAAATCATTTTATTCCGTTTATATTTACATCTAACACAATTTCCCAACTCATATGGAAACGGGGTTTGTACAATAGAATCAGTGTTTGTTTTTTTTACAGCATATAACAAATGGAATAAATAGAATGGAATGGAGAAACAATACCACTGTTTTTAGCAGTAAAATTCAAGCAACAGAGGTGCCAGTTTTGTTTTGTTTTTTAACCGTAAAATTGAGTTATTTTAATGTGTTTTGTTTGTTTGTTTTATAAAGTTTTAGTGTCTTATTACATATGGAAAAAAAACTACCAAAATGGATTTTATGGTAAAAAAAAACAGTCTACAATTTGATTGATAATTTGTTTTGAAATCATAAGTCAAGCATCATCATCACTATCATCATCATTATAATCATCATCATTATAATCACCCTCATTACTATCATCATCATCACTATCATAACATTCAACATCTACACCGTCACTATCATCCTCACTATCATCACGACCGTCATCATTATCTTCACTGTCATCATCAACATTGTCACTATCATCATCTACATCGTCACTATCATCCTCATTATTATCACTATCATCATCATTATAATCATCATCATTATAATCACCCTCATCACTATCATCATTATCATAACAATCAACATCTACATTGTCACTATCATCCTCATTATTATCACTATCATCATCATTATAATCATCATCATTATACTCACCCTCATCACTATCATCATCATCATTATCATAACAATCAACATCTACACCATCACTATCATTCTCACTATCATCATCTTCCCTGTCATCATCAACATTGTCACTATCATCATCTACATCGTCACTATCATCCTCATTATTATCACTATCATCATCATTATAATCACCCTCATCACTATCATCATCATTATCATAACAATCAACATCTACATCGTCACTATCATCCTCATTATTATCACTATCATCATCATTATAATCACCCTCATCACTGTCATCATCATTATCATAACAATCAAGATCTCCAATGTCGCTATCATTCTCATTATCATCACGACCGTCATCATTATCTTCACTGTCATCATCAACATTGTCACTATCATCATCTATATCGTCACTATCATCCTCATTATTATCACTATCATCATCATTATAATCATCATCATTATAATCACCCTCATCACTATCATCATCATTATCATAACAATCAACATCTACATTGTCACTATCATCCTCATTATTATCACTATCATCATCATTATAATCATCATCATTATACTCACCCTCATCACTATCATCATTATCATAACAATCAACATCTACACCATCACTATCATTCTCACTATCATCATCTTCCCTGTCATCATCAACATTGTCACGATCATCATCTACATCGTCACTATCATCCTCATTATTATCACTATCATCATCATTATAATCACCCTCATCACTATCATCATCATTATCATAACAATCAACATCTACATCGTCACTATCATCCTCATTATTATCACTATCATCATCATTATAATCACCCTCATCACTATCATCATCATTATCATAACAATCAAGATCTCCAATGTCGCTATCATTCTCATTATCATCACGACCGTCATCATTATCTTCACTGTCATCATCAACATTGTCACTATCATCATCTACATCGTCACTATCATCCTTATTATTATCACTATCATCATCATTATAATCACCCTCATCACTATCATCATTATCATAACAATCACCATCTCCACCGTCACTATCATTCTCATTATCATCACGACCATCATCATTATGTTCACTGTCATCATCAACATTGTCACTATCGTCATCTACATCGTCACTATCATCCTCATTATTATCAATATCATCATCATTATAATCACTATCATCATTATAATCATGATCTTTATAATCACCATCATCACTATATCATCATTATCATAACAATCATAATCTACATCGTCCCTATCATCCTCATTATCATCACCGTCATTATAATCACCCGCATCACTATCACTATCATCATCATTATAATCATGATCATTATAATCACCCTCATCACTATCATCATCATTATAATCACCATCATCACTATCATCATCATTATCATAACAATCATCATCTACATCGTCACTATCATCCTCATTATAATCACCATCATCACTATCATTATAATCACCCTCATCACTATCATCATGACCATTATAATCACCATCATCACTATCATCATCATTATCATAACAATCATCATCTACATCGTCACTGTCATCCTCATTATCATCACCATCATTATGACCACCATCATCATCACCATCATCAGTATCGTCATCGTTATTATCACTATCATCATCATTATAATCAGCATCATCATTATCATCATCTACATTATCACTATCATCCTCATTATCATCACTATCATCATCAACATTGTCACTATCCTCATCTATATCGTCACTATCATCATCATTACCATCAATATCATCATCAACATTGTCACTATCATCCTCATTATTATCACTATCATCATCATTATAATCACTATAATCACCATCATTACTATCATCATCATCATTACAATCATTATCAACATTGTCACTATCATCTTCATTCTCATCACTATCATCATCATCACCATAATCACTATCATCATCATCACTATCACTATAATCCTCATTATCATCATCACCATCATCACTATCATTGTCATTATTATCACTATAATTATCACCACTATCACTATAATCCTCATTATCATCATCACTCTCGTCCTCATCATCATCATTATCATCACTATCATCATCATTGTCATCACTATCATTATCATAACTACCATCATTATCATCACTATCAACTTCATTATCATCATCATTGTCATCATCATCATCATCACCATCAAAGTCGTCATTATTTCCGTCATCAGTCGCATTATCATTATCATCACTATCATCACCACTATCAATATTATCATCAAAATCATTAACTTCACCATCACGGCCACCATTTTCATTATCATCAGTATTAACACCATCATCATCATCACCATTACCATCCTCCTCACCATAATAATATCACTATCATTGTCATAATTATCATCACTATCATCACTACCATCCTCATTATCATCACTATCGTCATCATTATTATCACTATCATCACCACAGTCATCACGATCGTCATCACTATCATCATCATTACTATCAATATTATCATCACTATCATTATCATCCCCATCATGTCCACCATTATCATTATCATCAGTATTAACACCACCACCATCATCATCATCATCATCATCACCATTACCATCCTTCTCACCATAATAATATCACTATCATCGTCATCATTATCATCACTATCATCACTACCATCCTCATTATAGTCACTATCATCATCGCAGTCATCACTATTGTAATCACCATCATCCGCATCATCATCATTATCATCATGATCACTATCATCACCGTCATCATCACTATCATCCTTATTATCATCATCACCATTAACATTATCATCATCACTATCATCATCATTATCATCACTATCATTGTCATCATCAGCATCATCACTATCATAATCACCATCATCACTATCTTTCTCCGTATCATCATCACCATCAAAGCTGTCATCAGTATCATCATCATTGTCATCAGTATCATCATCATTACTGTCACTTTTATGATCAGTATAATCATCATCTGGCCATCATGGCCACCATTATCATTTTATCAGTATTAACATCATCACCATAATCATTATCACTATCATCATCTTTATATCTTTCACCATTACTATCGTCAACATCATCGCTATTATCAGGAGTATCACCATCATTATTGTCATCATCACCATCACCGGTATCATCATCCATATCATCATTACCATCATGATTATCAACGCCATCGTCACCATTATCACAATCATCACTGTTACCACCATCCTCACCCTCATGATCACAATTATAACCTTTATCATTATCACAAACATCAATATCATCACAATCATCATCATCACTGTCACCACTATCATCATCATATTTATCACTGTCACCACTATCATCAAGAAAATCACGAAAATCATAAATAAAATAATCGCGATATCACCATCATCATCATCATCATCGTCATCATCATCATCACTATCATCATTATTCCCACTATCATTATATTGTCATTATCATCATCATCATCACATTTATCATCTTCATCATCATCAATGTTATCATCATCATCGCTATCACCACTATCATCATCAATATCATTATCATATTATCATCTACATCATCATCACTATCGTCACCATCATCACCACTTTCATCATTATTACCACTATCATCACCATCATCACTATCATTATCAACATCACTATCATCAAAAAAACATGATTATCACCATCATCATCACTATAATCACTATTACCAGTATCATCACATCATCATTGTCAGTATGATTGCATCATCACAATTATCATCCCTATCATCATCATCATCACTATTACCACTATCATCCCTATCACCATCATCATACATATCATGGCCAATATCACTATTACCACTATCATCACATCACCATCATCATTATCACAATTATCATATCTGTCATCATCATTATCACAATTATCATCTCTCTATCCTCATCACTATCGTCGCCACCATCACTATGTTCACTATCTTCACCATCATCATCATCCCTATCATTGCCACCATTACTATTACCACTATTGTCACTATCATCATTATCAACATCATTACAATCATCATCATCATCATCATCATCATCGCCATCACCATCATTACCACTATCATCACATCACTATCATCATTATCGTCATCATCACTATCTTAAAAAAATGATCACCAATATTCATCACTACTACAATATCATCATAATCACACCCCTATCACCACCATCATCATTAAAACAATTATCAGTTCTATCACCATCACTATTGTTACCATCATCACTATCACAATAATCATCAATATCATCACTATCACCGCCTTAATGACTATCATCATCACCATGACCGTAGTCATCACTATCATCAAATAATTTTCATGATTATCGCCATCCTCATCATCGCTACTACCAATATCATCATATCATCATAATCACACCACTATCATCACCACCGTCATCATTATCACAGTTGTCGCCTCTATCACCCCCATCATTACTATCAACACCATCATCATCACTATCAACATCACCAGGACAGCAATCATCACTACCATCAAAAAAATCCTCATGATTATCATCATCACTACTACCAAATTCATCATATCATCATCATCATCACACCACTATCATCCCCATCGTCATCCTTCTCACAGTCGTCATCTCTATCACCCCCATCATTACTATTAACACCATCATCATCACTATTATCATCACCAGGACTGTAATCATTACTATCATTAAACAATCCTCATGATTATCATCATCACTATACTACCAATATCATCATATCATCATTATCACACCACTATCATCCCCATTGTCATCTCTATCACCCCCATAATTACTGTAAACACCATCATCATCACTATTATCATCACCAGGACAGTAATCATCACTATCATTAAAAAAATTATCATGATTATCATCATCACTACTACCAATATCGTCATATCATCATCATCATCATCACACTACTATCATCCCCATCATCATCCTTATCACAATCGTCATCTCTATCACCCCCATCATTACTATTAACACCATCATCATCACTATTATCATCACCAGGACTGTAATCATCACCATCAAAAAAATCCTCATGATTATCATCATCACTACTACCAATATCATCATCATCATCATCACACCACTATCATTCCCATCGTCATCCTTATCACAGTCGTCATCTCTATCACCCCCATCATTACTATTAACACCACCATCATCACTATTATCATCACCAGGACTGTAATCATCACTATCATTAAACAATCCTCATGATTATCACCATCACTACTACCAATATTATCATATCATCATCATCACACCCCTATCATTCCCATCGTCATCCTTATCACAGTCGTCATCTCTATCACCCCCATCATTACTATTAACACCACCATCATCACTATTATCATCACCAGGACTGTAATCATCACTATCATTAAACAATCCTCATGATTATCACCATCACTACTACCAATATTATCATATCATCATCATCACACCCCTATCATCCCCATCATCATCCTTATCACAGTCGTCATCTCTATCACCCCCATCATTACTATTAACACCACCATCATCACTATTATCATCACCAGGACCGCAATCATCACTATCATTAAACAATCCTCATGATTATCACCATCACTACTACCAATATTATCATATCATCATCATCACACCCCTATCATCCCCATCATCATCCTTATCACAGTCGTCATCTCTATCACCCCCATCATTACTATTAACACCACCATCATCACTATTATCATCACCAGGACCGCAATCATCACTATCATTAAACAATCCTCATGATTATCACCATCACTACTACCAATATTATCATATCATCATCATCACACCCCTATCATCCCCATCATCATCCTTATCACAGTCGTCATCTCTATCACCCACCTAATTACTATTAACACCATCATCATCATCACTATTATCATCACCAGGACTGTAAGCATCACTATCATTAAAAAAATCCTCATGATTATCATCATCACTACTACCAATATCATCATATCATCATCATCATCATCACACCACTATCATTCCCATCGTCATCCTTCTCACAGTCGTCATCTCTATCACCCCCATCATTACTATTAACACCATCATCATCACTATTATCATCACCAGGACTGTAATCATCACTATCATTAAACAATCCTCATGATTATCACCATCACTACTACCAATATCATCATATCATCATCATCATCACACTACTATCATCCCCATTGTCATCACTATCACAGTCGTCATCTCTATCACCCCCATCATTACTATTAACACCATCATCATCACTATTATCATCACCAGGACTGTAATCATCACTATCATTAAACAATCCTCATGATTATCATCATCACTGTACTACCAATATCATCATATCATCATAATCACACCACTATCATCACCACCATCATCATTATCACAATTATCAGTGCTATCACCATCACTAGTGTTACCATCGTCACTATCAGACTAATCATCAATATCATCACTATCACACTAATCATCAATATCATCACTATCACCGCCTTAATGACTATCATCATCACCATGACCGTGGTCATCACTATCATCAAAGAATTTTCATGATTATCGCCATCATCATCGCTACTACCAATATCATCATATCATCATAATCACACCACCATCATCACCACCGTCATCACTATCACAGTTGTCACCTCTATCACCCCCATCATCATCACTATTATCATCACCAGGACTGTAATCATCACTATCATCAACAAATCCTCATGATTATCATCATCACTATACTACCAATATCATCACATCATCATAATCACACCACTATCATCACCACCATCATCATTATCACAATTATCAGTTCTATCACCATCACTATTGTTACCATCATCACTATCACACGAATAATCACTATCACCGCCTTAATGGCTATCATCATCACCATGACCGTAGTCATCACTATCATCAAATAATTGTCATGATTATCGCCATCATCATCGCTACTACCAATATCATCATATCATCATAATCACACCACCATCATCACCACCGTCATCACTATCACAATTGTCACCTCTATCACCCCCATCAATACTATCAACACCATCATCATCACTATCAACATCACCAGGACCGTAACCATCACTATCATCATCATCATCACGACTACCAATATCATCATAATCACACCACTATCATCAACACATTGCAAAAAAAAGTTGTCACGGGAGCATTTTAACCACTGTGTTACATGGCCTTTCCTTTTAACAACACTCAGTAAACTTTTCAAGTGGATTTCTTTCCCATTCTTGCTTGATGTACAGCTTAAGTTGTTCAATAGTCCGGGGGTCTCCGTTGTGCTATTTTAGGCTTCATAATGCGCCACACATTTTCAATGGGAGACAGGTCTGGACTACAGGCAGGCCAGTCTAGTACCCGCACTCTTTTACTATGAAGCCACGTGATGTAACACGTGGCTTGGCATTGTCTTGCTGAAATAAGCAGGGGCGTCCATGGAAATGTTGCTTGGATGGCAACCAAAACCTGTATGTACCTTTCAGCATTAATGGCGCCTTCACAGATGTGTAAGTTACCCATGTCTTGGGCACTAATACACCCCCATACCATCACACATGCTGGCATTTCAACTTTGCGCCTATAACAATCCGGATGGTTCTTTTCCTCTTTGGTCCGGAGGACACGACGTCCACAGTTTCCCAAAACAATTTGAAATGTGGACTCGTGAGACCACAGAACACTTTTCCACTTTGTATCAGTCCATCTTCGATGAGTTTAGGCCCAGCGAAGCCGACGGTGTTTCTGGGTGTTGTTGATAAATGGTTTTCGCCTTGCATAGGAGAGTTTTAACTTGCACTCACAGATGTAGCGACCAACTGTAGTTACTGACAGTGGGTTTCTGAAGTGTTCCTGAGCCCATGTGGTGATATCCTTTACACACTGATGTCGCTTGTTCATGCAGTACAGCCTGAGGGATGGAAGGTCACGGGCTTAGCTGCTTACGTGCAGTGATTTCTCCAGATTCTCTGAACCCTTTGGTGATATTACGGACCGTAGATGGTGAAATCCCTAAATTCCTTGCAATAGCTGGTTGAGAAAGGTTTTTCTTAAACCGTTCAACAATTTGCTCACGCATTTGTTGACAAAGTGGTGACCCTCACCCCATCCTTGTTTGTGAATGACTGAGCATTTCATGGAATCTACTTTTATACCCAATCATGGCACCCACCTGTTCCCAATTTGCCTGTTCACCTGTGGGATGTTCCAAATAAGTGTTTGATGAGCATTCCTCAACTTTATCAGTATTTATTGCCACCTTTCCCAACTTCTTTGTCACGTGTCACGTGACGGCGTTTCTGGGTGTTGTTGATAACTGGTTTTCGTCTTGCATAGGAGAGTTTTAACTTGCACTCTCAGATGTAGCGACCAACTGTAGTTACTGACAGTGGGTTTCTGAAGTGTTCCTGAGCCCATGTGGTGATATCCTTTACACACTGATGTCGCTTGTTGATGCAGTACAGCCTGAGGGATGGAAGGTCACGGGCTTAGCTGCTTACGTGCAGTGATTTCTCCAGATTCTCTGAACCCTTTGGTGATATTACGGACCGTAGATGGTGAAATCCCTAAATTCCTTGCAATAGCTGGTTGAGAAAGGTTTTTCTTAAACCGTTCAACAATTTGCTCACGC
The DNA here is from genome assembly GCF_033978685.3 of Nerophis lumbriciformis. Classification (NCBI taxonomy): domain Eukaryota; kingdom Metazoa; phylum Chordata; class Actinopteri; order Syngnathiformes; family Syngnathidae; genus Nerophis; species Nerophis lumbriciformis. The sequence goes on from NC_084548.2 coordinate 68,063,384, forward strand.
ATTAGTGGACAAAGTGGCGACCCTCGCCCCCATCCTTGTTTGTGAATGACTGAGCATTTCATGGAATCTACTTTTATACCCAATCATGGCACCCACCTGTTCCCAATTTGCCTGTTCACCTGTGGGATGTTCCAAATAAGTGTTTGATGAGCATTCCTCAACTTTATCAGTATTTATTGCCACCTTTCCCAACTTCTTGTCACGTGTCACGTGACGGCGTTTCTGGGTGTTGTTGATAACTGGTTTTCGTCTTGCATAGGAGAGTTTTAACTTGCACTTTCAGATGTAGCGACCAACTGTAGTTACTGACAGTGGGTTTCTGAAGTGTTCCTGAGCCCATGTGGTGATATCCTTTACACACTGATGTCGCTTGTTGATGCAGTACAGCCTGAGGGATCGAAGGTCACAGGCTTAGCTGCTTACGTGCAGTGATTTCTCCAGATTCTCTGAACCCTTTGGTGATATTACGGACCGTAGATGGTGAAATCCCTAAATTCCTTGCAATAGCTGGTTGAGAAAGGTTTTTCTTAAACCGTTCAACAATTTGCTCACGCATTAGTGGACAAAGTGGCGACCCTCGCCCCCATCCTTGTTTGTGAATGACTGAGCATTTCATGGAATCTAGTTTTATACCCAATCAGTCCATCTTAGATGAGCTCGGGTGTTGTTGATAAATGTCTTTCGCTTTGCATAGTAGAGTTTTTTTTTTTTTTAGAAGCTTCTATAATACCCAACTAGCCTGTTCCCCTGTGGGATGTTCCAAATAAGTGTTTGATGAGCATTCCTCAACGTTCTCCGTCTTTTTTGCCACTTGTGCCAACTTTTTCGGAGCATGCAAATTCCAAATTAACTAATATTTGCACAAAAAAACACCTTCAGGCCCTTTAGTGTGGAAGACACTCGCTGGCGCCAACCAAAGCATCCGAGCGAGCGCATGATGCGACGCCATTGGCCCGGGCTGACACGGCTTGTTGGGGGTAACGGGGGCGCGCGTCACGTGACCGCGTCCAGCAGAGAGCGTTATAATAGGCCCCCCTCTCGGAGCTGAGAGGCAGAGGCTGGACTCGAACCAGAATCTCTGTACCACACACAGGCCGGCCATTGTTGCCTATTCACTGGACTCCATCTCGGGCCACTTTATCATTCAATTAGGACAGCTTTCACAGCGGCCCGCACTAAAGGAGGCCTTCCATCAAACTGAAAACTTCACACTGGCCTCGGAGGCCACGCCGCCAAACGGGGAGCAGAAGACCCCGAAGGAGGAGGAGAGAATGGATGGAGAGATGCGAGGGAGGATGTTTGCCACCACATGTGTGCGTTTATGAAGCGGCTGGAATGCACGGGAGTGGGTGAGGGGTTACTTTTGGCATTGGCCGCCGCGGGAGGGGGCGGGGTTTGGAAATCAAAGGTTGAGGAGAAGAATGGCACGGAGGAACCCTCTTGAAGGTAGTAATGAGTCGCAGAAGTCCGCGAGACACAACTCATCGAAACAAAGGGTCCAAAGAAAAACGCCTCAAAAGGACACAAACCTCTCGAGACCTCCGCCGAGGCTCGACCGCAATGATGCCGTTAACCACCATCGTGCGTCTCGTCTTCCACACAAACTACTGACCCCGCATAAATATGTACAAAACCCCGTTTCCATATGAGTTGGGCAATTGTGTTAGACGTAAATATAAACGGAATACAATGATTTGCAAGCAGGCAGGCCAGTCTAGTACCCGCACTCTTTTACTATGAAGCCACGTTGATGTAACACGGGGCTTGGCATTGTCTTGCTGAAATAAGCAGGGGCGTCCATGAAAAAGAGATATGTTGCTCCAAAACCTGTATGTACCTTTCAGCATTAATGGCGCCTTCACAGATGTGTAAGTTACACATGTCTTGGGCACTAATACACCCCCATACCATCACACATGCTGGCTTTTACACTTTGCGCCTAGAACAATCCGGATGGTTCTTTTCCTCTTTGGTCCGGAGGACACGACGTCCATAGTTTCCAAAAACAATTTGAAATGTGGACTCGTCAGACCACAGAACCCTTTTTCCACTTTGTATCAGTCCATCTTAGATGAGCTCGGGCCCAGCGAAGCCGGCGGCGTTTCTGGGTGTTGTTGATAAATGGCTTTCGCTTTGTATAGTAGAGGGTTTAACTTGCACTTACAGATGTAGCGACCAACTGTAGTTACTGACAGTGGGTTTCTGAAGTGTTCCTGAGCCCATGTGGTGATATCCTTTACACACTGATGTCGGTTTTTGATGCAGTACAGCCTGAGGGATCGAAGTTCAAGGGCCTTGTTGCTTACGTGCAGTGATTTCTCCAGATTCTCTGAACCCTTTGATGATATTACGGACCGTAGATGGTGAAATCCCTAAATTCCTTGCAATAGCTGGTTGAGAAATGTTGTTCTGAGACAATTTGCTCACACATTTGTTGACAAAATGGTGACCCTCGCCCCATCCTTGTTTGTGAATGACTGAGCAGTTCATGGAAGCTACTTTTATACCCAATCATGGCACCCACCTGTTCCCAATTTGCCTGTTCACCTGTGGGATTTTCCCAATACGTGTTTGATGAGCATTCCTCAACTTTCTCAGTCTTTTTTGCCACTTGTGCCAGCTTTTTTGCAACATTCCAAATGAGCTGATATTTGCAAAAAAATAACAACGTTTTCCAGTTGGAACGTTAAATATCTTGTCTTTGCAGTCTATTCAATTGAATATAAGTTGAAAAGGATTTGCAATTCATTGTATTCTGTTTTTATTTACCATTTACACAACGTGACAACTTCACTGCTTTTGTAGATGCTTTGTATTGTAAAGGCAACTCTTGTTGACCTGCGTGCTTGAATGGGAACATGCTCGCCAAAAGCGCGCGGAAAGACGTTTTGTGCGTCCGTGGAGGAAGTGGAATGTTTGATTTTGTTGCGTGCAGGATGGTTAAACAGGGCGGGGTCGGCGAGGAGGTTATTAAAAATGTCCAGAGAGGAAGGAAGAGAGTGGATGTGTCATCAGACGTGGAGTCTTTGCTCATGAGTCTCGTTCTGGCCAGACCTGACCGCTGCTCTGCAATGTAACTGTGAGTCTTTGTGAGTCACGCTTGAATTGGAGTATCAACTTTCATACCAGGCCGCCACCGATTCAAAGTCTATTAGAGTAGAGCACGTCCACATAACTGTGTGCTGAATCACACCTTGAAGCTGGACCACGCCAGAACCAACCACAAGCTCAGAGACACTCCAAACATGCAGCAGTGTGGTGCTTGGGCACACTCCATCATTTGGGCGAAGTTGAGAACTTAAATACGTCCCGCCACATTATAATAAAGTAATAAATATATTCCAATAAGCAAAATAAAAACCGTATTTAATCAAAATATATGTGTATATGTATATGTATGTATATACTGTATATAAAGGTATATATGTACAGTATATATATACATATATACTGTACATATATATATATATATACATATATTTATATATACATTATCCGCGGATCGGGCGGATGAAATTAAAAAAAATTAGATTTTATCCGCAGGTCGGGTCGGGTCGGGTCGGGTCGGGCGGTTGAAATAAAAAAAAATTAGATTTTAAATAGATTCAGGCGGGTGGCAGTTAAACCAATTCGGAAATATATATACATAGTTAAATGTTGTTACCCACATACGAAAAACGAGCAGGCACCTGCTGCATATGCCACAACAGAAGAAAGAAAAAAAAAAAGAGATGGACACTTTTACGGAGCGGAGAAGGGACGCCTCGCCGGGGTCCGGGACCGAGGCCCCTTCCCCCGAGAGGGCCCCACCGGGAGCCGTAGCTGAGGCGATCCGCGAGAAGGGCCCGACGCACGTCCAGGGTCACCACCGCGCCCACCGCACCGACACCCCGCCTCGTCCGCCTTCGCCGCGGCCGGCGTCACGCGCAGCAGGTAAGCAGCTTACCTGCCCCCCACCCACGTGGCCGGGGGCTCGTAACAGGGGTCACTCCGCGCGCTCCGCCCGCGCAGCTTACCTGCCCGCCACCCTTGTTGCCGGGGGCGCGTAACAGGGGTGACTCCGCGCGCAGTGCGCTCACGAAAGGGGTGAGGCTCACCCTGGTTGATATAGGTGTGC
>NC_084548.2:68070000-68165000 GCF_033978685.3 Nerophis lumbriciformis
TACTGCATGGCTCGACTGAATGTACATCGTAGCATTCTTTGTAAATATCAAATATAACACATGGACTTTAATATTATGTTTCAACCACAACATGTCAACTACAAGCACTTTGTGTTGGGAAGTCATCTGTTCCAGGGTCAAACTGTGGCCATCATGAAGGCAATGTCTACGTATACGGGTTGTCTCGATACCAAAATTTTGATACCGGTACCAACATGTATTTCGATACTTTTTGATACTTTTCTAAATAAAGGGGACCACAAAAAATGGCTTTATTTTAGCAAAAAATCTTAGGGTACATTAAACATGTTTATTATTGCAATCAAAGAACGATTGTGTCCTTAAATAAAATAGTGAACATACTAGACAACTTGTCTTTTAGTAGTGAAGTGAATTATATTTATATAGCGCTTTAGTCTAGTGACTCAAAGCGCTTTTACATAGTGAAACCCAATACCTGAGTTACATTTCAACCAGTGTGGGTGGGTAAAGTGTCTTGCCCAAGGACCATACTTGCCAACCTTGAGACCTCCAATTTCGGGGGGTGGGTGCGGGGGGCGTGGTTGGGGCGGGGGCGTGGTTGGGGGTGTGGTTAAGAGGGGAGGAGTATATTTACAGCTAGAATTCACCAAGTCAAGTATTTCATATATATATATATATATATATGTCTTAATAAGGTTATCCAAAAAATAGTGCTCGATACCGTAGTAGAGCGTAATATATGTATGTGTGGGAAAAAAAATCACAAGACTATTTCATCTCTACAGGCCTGTTTCATGAGGGTGGGTACCCTCAATCATCAGGAGATTTTAATGGGAGCATTCGCATACCATGGTTTATATAGGGCACAGAGTGGGTGGGTACAGGCTGGCCTAGGGGCGTGGTGATTGGCTCATGTGTTACCTAGGAGGTGTTTCCGTCTATGGCGGCATGCTGTTACAATTTCGCTGCGCTTGTTGAGGGATGACAGGTCTGGACGGTAAATAATAAACAGTTTCTCTTTCAAGCATAGGTTGCATCTTTTATTACCACTATTGTAAGGTGTGCTGGATGCAAGAATTTGCCATGTTATTGAATATTCAACATTATTGTCTTTGAGGTCCCAAATGTATTTGCTGAGTTCTGTGGTATTTCGCAGGTTTTTGTTCCTGAAAGAAGCCTTGTGATTGTTCCATCTGGTTTTGAATTCTCCCTCGGTTAATCCTACATATGTGTCGGATGTGTTAATGTCCTTGCGTATTACCTTAGATTGGTAGACAACTGATGTTTGTAAGCACCCCCCGTTGAGAGGGCAATCAGGTTTCTTTCGACAGTTACATCCTTTGTTGGTTTTGGAGTCGCTCTGTCTGGGGGTCGACGGTTCATTTGCAATTGTTTTGTTGTGGTTTGAGATGATTTGTCGTATATTGTTCATGCAGCTGTAGCTCAATTTAATGTTGTTCTTGTTGAATACTTTTCTTAGGGTGTTGTCTTTGGGAAAGTGTTTGTCAATCAGATTGAGGAATTTGTGTCCAATGTTCGTTGAGACGTTTTTGCTGTATGGGGGGTTGTACCAGATGATGTCGTTTCGTTTTACGCCAGGAACAATTTCACCCTCACCTATGAACCCACGCCAGGAAACCAGCCAAAAAAGAACAGAAAATGAAACGACATCATCTGGTACAACCCCCCATACAGCAAAAACGTCTCCCGCGACCCCAACGGGAATAAGCGGTAGAAAATGGATGGATGGATGAATTCTAGCTATATATATATATATATATATATATATATGTATGTGTGGGAAAAAAATCACAAGACTACTTCATCTCTACAGGCCTGTTTCATGAGGGGTTCCCTCGATTGAGGGAACCCCTCATGAAACAGGCCTGTAGAGATGAAGTAGTCTTGTGATTGTTTTCCCACACATACATATATTGCGCTCTACTACGGTATCAAGCACTATTTTTTGGATAACCTTATTAAGACATAAATATATATATATATATATATATATATATATATATATAAAATAAATACTTGAATTTCAGTGTTCATTTATTTACACATATACCGTATTTTCCGCACTATAAGCCGCACCTAAAAACCACAAATTTTCACAAAAGCTGACAGTGCGGCTTATAACCCGGTGCGCCTTATATATGGATTAATATAAATATTTATTTTCATAAAGTTTCGGTCTCGCAACTACGGTAAACAGCCGCCATCTTTTTTCCCCGTAGAAGAGGAAGCGCTTCTTCTTCTATGGTAAGCAACCACCAAGGTAAGCACCCGCCCCCGTAGAAGAAGAAGCGCGCGGGTATTACGTTTCATTTCATTTGTGTGTTTACATCTGTAAAGACCACAAAATGGCTCCTACTAAGCGACACGCGTATAACGCAGAATTTAAACTTACATCACAGATGGTGTCAAAAAACAAGTGAAGCACACAAATACAACACTCGCCGTCATTCCGGGTGGATTAACCAAAGGACTCCAACCGCTCGATATTGGTGTCAACAGGGCATTTAAAGCACGACTGCGAACGGCGTGGGAACAATGGATGACCGAAGGCGAACACCCTTCACTAAGACAGGGAGACAGCGCCGGACGACATACGCCAACATCTGCCAGTGGATCGTAAATGCCTGGGCGGATATTTCGGTCACAACTGTGGTCCGAGCTTTCCGGAAGGCAGGATTCACAGAACGAGACGGAGCCGGCCATTTTGGATCCCGTATTCGCCCAACTTTTTAATTCGGACACCGAAGGAGAAGAATTCGAGGGATTTATGAATGAAGAATAACTTCAGAAAGTGAGCGTTATGTTTATTTTGTGTGTTGTGACATTAACGTTCGAGCAACATTATGTTGCTATTGCTCTGCACTATTTTGAATTTTACTATGTTTGTGATTGCACATTTGCACATTACCGTACATTTTGGGAGTGAACAGAGTTGTTAGAACGCTGGTTTTTAATATATTATTAAAGTTTGACTGACCTATCTGACTGTTTTTTTGACATTCCCTTTAGCGCAGTTAGATGTGGCTTATAACACGGGGCGGCTTATAGGTGGACAAAGTTTTGAAATATGCCGTTCATTGAAGGCGCGGCTTATAACCCAGGGCGGCTTATGGTGCGGAAAATACGGTACACACACATAACACTCATCTACTCATTGTTGAGTTAAGGGTTGAATTGTCCATCCTTGTTCTATTCTCTGTCACTATCTTTCTAACCATGCTGAACACCCTCTCTGATGATGCATTGCTGTGTGGCACGCACAAAAGTGCTCTCATCAAATGCACTAGATGGCAGTATTGTCCTGTTTAAGAGTGTCACAACATTGCTGTTTACGGCAGACGGACTGCTTTACTGTAGACGTTCTTTATATTGTGGGAAAGCGGACTCAGGTCCGCATGGAGCTGGAGGGGGCGTGGCCTCCAGCTCCGCCTGAATTTCGGGAGATTTTCGGGAGAAAATTTGTCCCGGGAGGTTTTCGGGAGAGGCGCTGAATTTCGGGAGTCTCCCGGAAAATCCGGGAGGGTTGGCAAGTATGCCAAGGACACTACGGCAGTGACTAGGATGGCGGAGGCGGGGATCGAACCTGGAACCCTCAAGTTGCTGGCAGTGCCACTCTACCAACCGAGCTATACCGCCCCACTTTTTAAACAAACAAACAAAGGCTCCTAATTAGTCTGCTGACGTATGCAGTAACATATTGTGTCATTTATCTACCTATTATTTTGTCAACATTATAAAGGACAATCTGTAAAAAATTATTATTAATCTACTTGTTCATTTACTGTTAATATCTGCTTCTTTTCTGTTTCAACATGTTCTATCTACACTTCTGTTAAAAAGTAATAATGACTTATTCTTCTGTTGTTTGGATACTTTATATTAGTTTCTGGATGATACCACACATTTAGGTATCGATCTGATACCATGTAGTTACAGGATCATACATTGGTCAAAATTTAAGTCCTCATGTGTCCGGGGACGTATTTCCTGAGTTTATGAATATGATATGAATAAAAAAATAAATAAAAAATAAGATTTTGTAATGATAAAAAATATCTTGGTATCATTACAGTGGATGTCAGGTGTAGATCCACCCATGGCATTTGTTTACATTCAGGCGCGCTATCTTTTGAGCTATTGTATCCTCCTACGGTGTGTAGTGAAGCATGTTTAGCTATTCCTCGTCCTCCAGTGATAATACTACTTGCAAGAAACTTACTTTATTTGTCGCCATGGGGACGAGGATTAGTGATTTAGAAGTAGCTAAAACACTGCCGACTGCGGATGGATGTTAGCTGCTAGCCAAGTGAAGTGATTTTAAAATCTATTAACAACAACAATGATTGGTCATAATTGATGTCATAATACATGTTGTGTAAATGGTAAATAAAAAATAAAAATGGTAAATAAAAATAAAATGCAAAGACAAGATATTTGATGTTCACACTGGTAAACTTTGTTATTTTTTTGCAAATGTTAGCTCATTTGGAATTTGATGCCTGCAACATGTTTCAAGAAAGCTGGCACAAGTGGCAAAAAAGACGGACAAAGTTGAAGAATGCTCATCAAACTCTTATGTGGAACATCCCACAGGTGAACAGGCTAATTGGGAACAGGTGGGTGCCATGATTGGGTATAAACGTCGTGCTCAGTCATTCACGAACAAGGACGGGGCGAGGGTCGCCACTTTGTCAACAAATGCGTAAGAACAACATTTCTCAACCAGCTATTGCAAGGAATTTAGGGATTCCACCATCTACGGTCTGTAATCTCATCAAAAGGTTCAGAGAATCTGGAGAAATCACTGCACGTAAGCGATGATATTACGGACCTTTGATCCTTCAGGCGGTACTGCATCAAAAAGCGACATCAGTGTGTAAAGGATATCACCACACATTTCAGAAAACCACTGTCAGTAACTACAGTTGGTCGCTACATCTGTAAGCTCAAGTTAAAACTCTACTATGTAAAGCGAAAGCCGTTTATCAACAACACCCAGAAACGCCGCCGGCTTCGGTGGGCCCGAGTTCATCCAAGAAAAGTGTTCTGTGGTCTGACGAGTCCATGTTTCAAATTGTTTTTGGGAAACTGTGGACGTCTTTTCCTCCGGAACAAAGAGGAAAAGAACCGTCTGGATTATTATACACGCAAAGTGTAAAAGCCAGCATCTGTGATGGTATGGGGGTGTATTAGTGCCCAAGACATGGGTAACTTACACATCTGTGAAGGCGCCATTAATGCTGAAAGGTACATACAGGTTTCGGAGCAACATATGTTGCCATCCAAGCAACGTTTTCATGGACGCCCCTGCTTATTTCAGCAAGACAATGCCAAGCCACGTGTTACAACAGCGTGGCTTCATAGTAAAAGAGTGCGGGTACTAGACTGGCCTGCCTGTAGTCCAGACCTGTCTCCCATTGAAAATGTGAAGCCTAAAATATCACAACGGAGACCCCCGGACTGTTGAACAACTTAAGCTGTACATCAAGCAAGAATGGGAAAGAATTCCAGCTGAGAAGCTTCAAAAATGTGTCTCCTCAGTTCCCAAACGTTTATTGAGTGTTGTTAAAAGGAAAGGCCATGTAACACAGTGGTAAAAATGCCCCTGTGACAACTTTTTTGCAATGTGTTGCTGCCATTTAATTCTAAGTTAATTATTATTTGCAAAAAAAAAAGTCTATTCAATTGAATATAAGTTGAAAAGGATTTGCAAATCATTGTGTTATTTATGAATTACACAACGTGCCAACTTCACTGATTTTGGTTTTGTAATAAAGTCCTGCAATAATTGACCCTTTAAGTGATTACTATAGGAAAACTAAATGCTTTACTTCAAAAGTCAGGATCTTCAGTGTCAAATATCAACTCTCTTACAAAAATAAATATCGTACAAGTGTGTCACAGTAGCTACACAACATTGTTCAAACTTAATTCGCCGTGCCACAAATCAGTCATGCTGTGAAGAAATGTGCATGAAGGCCTGACAGGCCGACAGTTAAAGCTTCACTATGGAACAGGGAGACAGTTAAAGCTACAGTATGCAACAACAAGCCGACAGTTAAAGCTACAGTACGGAACAACAGGCTGTCAAGGAAGACGGTTAAAGCTCAAATATGACAGTTAAAGCTACAGTATGGATAAACAGGCTCTCAAGAGCCGTAGTTAAAGCTGCAGTACGGAACAACAGGCTGTCAAGGAGTATAGTTAAAGTTGCAATATGGATGAATAGTAGATAGTCAAACTTGCAAGCAATTCCTGAAGGAATTGCGCGTGAATGTTCCAATGCTGAAGTTGAACTCCAAAATAACTACCTAATTGTTGAACAGGGTGAATATTTTGAAGTTGGAACGGTTTGAATTGGATAAAAAATGTGGGAGTTGTGGAATTCTTAAAATGTCCCATTATTTTCAATGGGAATTTAACGGAAATTTCCGGAAAAGCGGGAATTTTTTTTTCAAAATGCTAAATATTTTTTGAATGTTGTAAATGAATTGAAATGGTTGGTGTTGAAAGTTTTCAAATTGGTCGAGAAATGTTGATGTAGTAACGTTTATAATTGAGTAATAGTATTACGGATTTCCTGGAATTTTGGGAAAACCCGGAATTTTTATGTATGTATGTATGAATATGTATATATATATATATATATATATGTATATATGTATATATATATATGTATATATGTATGGATATGTATATATATACATATTCATACATACATATATATATATATATATATATATATATATATATATATATATATATATATATATATGTATGAATATATACATATAAACGGAATACAATGATTTGCAAATCTTTTTCAACCCATATGCAGTTGAATGCACTACAAAGACAAGATATTTGATGTTCAAACTCATAAACTTTTCTTTTTTTTTGCAAATAATTAACATAGAATTTCATGGCTGCAACACGTGCCAAAGTAGTTGGGAGAGGGCATGTTCACCACTATGTTACATGGCCTTTCCTTTTAACAACACTCAGTAAACGTTTGGGAACTGAGGAGACACATTTTTGAAGCTTCTCAGGTGGAATTCTTTCCCATTCTTGCTTGATGTACAGCTTAAGTTGTTCAACAGTCCGGGGGTCTCCGTTGTGATATTTTAGGCTTCACATTTTCAATGGGAGACAGGTCTGGACTACAGGCAGGCCAGTCTAGTACCCGCACTTTTTTACTACGAAGCCACGTTGATGTAACACGTGGCTTGGCATTATCTTGCTGAAATAAGCAGGGGCGTCCATGGTAACGTTGCTTGGATGGCAACATATGTTGCTCCAAAACCTGTATGTACCTTTCAGCATTAATGGCGCCTTCACAGATGTGTAAGTTACCCATGTCTTGGGCACTAATACACCCCCATACCATCACAGATGCTGGCTTTTCAACTTTGCGCCTATAACAATCCGGATGGTTCTTTTCCTCTTTGGTCCGGAGGACACAACATCGACAGTTTCCAAAAACAATTTGAAATGTGGACTCGCGGGCCACAGAACACTTTTCCACTTTGTATCAGTCCATCTTAGATGAGCTCAGGCCCAGCGAAGCCGACGGCGTTTCTGGGTGTTGTTGATAAACGGTTTTCGCCTTGCATAGGAGAGTTTTAACTTGCACTTTCAGATGTGGCGACCAACTGTAGTTACTGACAGTGGGTTTCTGAAGTGTTCCTGAGCCCATGTGGTGATATCCTTTACACACTGATGTCGCTTTTTGATGCAGTACCGCCTGAAGGATCAAAGGTCTGTAATATCATCGCTTACGTGCAGTGATTTCTCCAGATTCTCTGAACCTTTTGATGATATTACGGACCGTAGATGGTGAAATCCCTAAATTCCTTGCAATAGCTGGTTGAGAAATGTTGTTCTTATGCATTTGTTGAAGTGTTCCTGAGGCCATGTGGTGATATCCTTTACACACTGATGTCGCTTGTTGATGCAGTACAGCCTGAGAGATCGAAGGTCACGGGCTTAGCTGCTTATGTGCAGTGATTTCTCCAGATTCTCTGAACCCTTTGATGATATTACGGACCGTAGATGGGGAAATCCCTAAATTCCTTGCAATTGCTGCTTGAGAAAGGTTTTTCTTAAACTGTTCAACAATTTGCTCACGCATTTGTTGACAAAGTGGTGACCCTCGCCCCATCCTTGTTTGTGAATGACTGAGCATTTCATGGAATCTACTTTTATACCCAATCATGGCACCCACCTGTTCCCAATTTGCCTGTTCACATGTGGGATGTTCCAAATAAGTGTTTGATGAGCCTTCCTCAACTTTATGAGTATTTATTGCCACCTTTCCCAACTTCTTTGTCACGTGTTGCTGGCATCAAATTCTAAAGTGAATGATTATTTGCACACACAAAAAATTTTTTTATCAGTTTGAACATCAAATATGTTGTCTTTGTAGCATATTCAACTGAATATGGGTTGAAAAGGATTTGCAAATCATTGTATTCCGTTTATATTTACATCTAACACAATTTCCCAACTCATATGGAAACGGGGTTTGTATTACGTCATAAGTACATTGAATATAATGCATCATAAATAAAATGTAAATACAAAAAAAGCTCCCGTAAAGCACAAACAGAAACTTCCTTGGCGGAGGTAATAATAACTCGAGCATGACAGAATACACACGAGTACACACAAAGTACACGAGTATACACAAAGTACACAACACAAACAAACTCAATGACGTCCATCCTAAAATCCTCCTGCAGCCTTTCAGTGAAAACGCAAAAAAACAAAAAAACATTCTGGCCTGAACTCGTTGTCCTTTCTTCCCTCCACTACCCCCAAACCCCCACCCCCCCTTCTTCTTCATCTTCTTCTTCACGGCGGCCTGCAGAAGGTGAACAAGTACAAAGAAGTAGAAAGAAAAAAAAAGGATCGCAGCTTTTCCGATTCTTCCTTGCTTATTAACTGTCGTTTGTCCGGGAGGAGGTTTGTCCTTTCTTTAACTCCTCTCTCGCTTTCTCATGGAAATCAGCCTGCTGCTGCTTCATCCTCATCATCATCCTCCTCCTCCTCCTCCTCCTCCTCTGCCCACAGTGGGAGCAAAGAATTGTGGGTTGTTTTTTTTTCCCAGCTCAAACAAACACGGGCAGTACATCAAAGGGACAAACTTCTTTCTTTTTTTTTAATTCGACCTCCGACCACTAGGGGCGCACGAGCAGCATCAGCAAAGACAGTAAGAGAGAAGAAGAGTGGATCAATTGCCTGTGACAGTACTGACATTTTTAATGACTGATATTTCACTGACGTGCTTTTATTTTGAAGGCGTGAATTTACAGGCTACATCACAGGTGTCAAAGTCAAGGCTTAAGGACTAGATCTGCGCCACCACGCCATTTAAAGTGGCCTGTGACTGTACTGACATTTTTAATGACTGATATTTCACTGACGTGCTTTTATTTTGAAGGCGTGAATTTACAGGCTACATCACAGGTGTCAAAGTCAAGGCTTAAGGACTAGATGTGGGTCACCATGCCATTTAAAGTGGCCCATAACAGTATTGAAATTTTTAATAACTGATCATTTACTGACATGCTTTTATTTTGAAAGCTTGACTTTACAGGATACATCCCAGGCATCAAAGTCAAGGCTTGAGGACTAGATCTGTGCCGCTACATAACTTAACGTGGCCTGTGACAGTACTGACTAGATGGGCCACACCATAATTTAAAGTGGCACGTGACAGTATTGATATTTTTAATGACTGATATTTTACTGACGTGCTTTTATTTTGAAGGCGTGACTTTGCAGGCTACATCACAGGTGTCAAAGTCAAGGCTTAAGGACTAGATGTTAGCCACCACGCCATTTAATGTGGGCCGTGACAGTATTGACATTTTTTAATGAGTGATCATTTACTGACATGCTTTTATTTTGAAGGCGTGAATTTACAGGCTACATCACAGGTGTCAAAGTCAAGGCTTAAGGACTAGATGTGGGTCACCACGCCATTTAATGTGGCCCGTGACAGTATTGACATTTTTTAATGAGTGATCATTTACTGACATGCTTTTATTTTGAAAGCGTGACATTACAGGCTACATCACAGGTGTCAAAGTCAAGGCTTGAGGACTACATCTGTTCCGTTACATAACTTAACGTGGCTCGTGACAGTACTGACGTTTTTATGATATTTTACTGACGTGCTTTTATTTTGAAGGCGTGACTTTGCAGGCTACATCACAGGTGTCAAAGTCAAGGCTTAAGGACTAGATGTTAGCCACCACGCCATTTAATGTGGGCCACTACGCCATTTAATGTGGCCCGTGACAGTATTGACATTTTTTAATGAGTGATCATTTACTGACATGCTTTTATTTTGAAGGCGTGAATTTACAGGCTACATCACAGGTGTCAAAGTCAAGGCTTAAGGACTAGATGTGGGTCACCACGCCATTTAATGTGGTCCGTGACAGTATTGACATTTTTTAATGAGTGATCATTTACTGACATGCTTTTATTTTGAAAGCGTGACATTACAGGCTACATCACAGGTGTCAAAGTCAAGGCTTGAGGACTACATCTGTTCCGTTACATAACTTAACGTGGCTCGTGACAGTACTGACGTTTTTATGATATTTTACTGACGTGCTTTTATTTTGAAGGCGTGACTTTGCAGGCTACATCACAGGTGTCAAAGTCAAGGCTTAAGGACTAGATGTTAGCCACCACGCCATTTAATGTGGGCCACTACGCCATTTAATGTGGCCCGTGACAGTATTGAAATTTTTTAATGAGTGATCATTTACTGACATGCTTTTATTTTGAAGGCGTGAATTTACAGGCTACATCACAGGTGTCAAAGTCAAGGCTTAAGGACTAGATGTGGGCCACCACGCCATTTAATGTGGCCCGTGACAGTATTGACATTTTTTAATGAGTGATCATTTACTGACATGCTTTTATTTTGAAGGCGTGAATTTACAGGCTACATCACAGGTGTCAAAGTCAAGGCTTAAGGACTAGATGTTGGCCACCACGCCATTTAATGTGGGCCGTGACAGTATTGACATTTTTTAATGAGTGATCATTTACTGACATGCTTTTATTTTGAAGGCGTGAATTTACAGGCTACATCACAGGTGTCAAAGTCAAGGCTTAAGGACTAGATGTGGGTCACCACGCCATTTAATGTGGCCCGTGACAGTATTGACATTTTTTAATGAGTGATCATTTACTGACATGCTTTTATTTTGAAAGCGTGACATTACAGGCTACATCACAGGTGTCAAAGTCAAGGCTTGAGGACTACATCTGTTCCGTTACATAACTTAACGTGGCCCGTGACAGTACTGACGTTTTTAATAACTGATATTTTACTGACGTGCTTTTATTTTGAAGGGGTGACTTTACGGGGCGACACTACAGGTGTCAAAGTCAAGGCTTAGGGACTAGATGGGCCACACCATAATTTAAAGTGTGGCCCGTCACGTGACAGTATTGACATTTTTAATGACTGATCATTTACTGGCATGCTTTTATTTTGAAAGCTTGACCTTACAGGATACATCACAGGTGTCAAAGTCAAGGCTTGGGGGCTAGATCTGGGGCGTTACATAACTTAACGTGGCCTGTGACAGTACTGACGTATTTAATGACTGATATTTTACTGACGTGCTTTTATTTTGAAGGGCGTGACATTACGGGATATGCTACAGGTGTCAAAGTGGAATGTTTGAAAAGGTTTGATCAAGGGAAATTAGTCAAACAGCGAACAACAGTAAGTATGATAAACACCTATCTATTATTAACCTTGCGCTGTCTTTAAGTTGAAGTAGAGTGGTAATTATTTTTGGCAACAGCTAGTGGCCACAAAAATGCATTAGTCAGGCTAAATCGCTTGTATCTGAGGTTGTATCAGACATTTTACATGCGAGCCAATATCCTCCATCCATCCATCCATCCATTTTCTACCGCTTGTCCCTTTTTGGGGTCGCGGGTACTTGTTTATTTATATCAAAACAATATTGTCACCTGGACTTAAGATTTCATAACGAGATATCAATTAGTGAAAAATATCATAAATGTCAGGCAGTTAAAAATGTAGGCAAATAGGCTAGACTGTGTGGCTAGGCTAATAGGCTAGCATTCAGCCTAACTAAAATAATAGGCTAGCTTTTAGCATGTCTGGGCTAAAAGACTAGACTGCGTGGCTAGGCTAATAGGCTAGCCTTTAGTGTGGCTAGGCTAATAGGCTAGCTTTAAGTGTGGCTAAGCGAATAGGCTAGACTGCGCGGTTAAGCTAATAGGATAGCCTTTAGCGTGGCTAGGCTAATAGACTAGCATTCAGCCTAGCTAGAATAATAGGCTAGCTTTTAGCATGTCTGGGCTAAAAGTCTAGACTGCGTGGCTAGGCTAATAGGCTACCTTTATGTGTGGCTAAGGGAATAGGCTAGCCTGTGTGGCTAGGCTAATAGGCTAGCCCGCGTGGCTAGGCTAATAGGCTAGCATTCAGCCTAGCTAGAATAATAGGCTAGCTTTTAGCATGACTGGGCTAAAAGTCTAGACTGTGTGGCTCGGCTAATAGGCTAGCCTTTAGCGTGGCTCGGCTAATAGGCTAGCTTTAAGTGTGGCTAAGCGAATAGGCTAGACTGCGCGGTTAAGCTAATAGGCTAGCCTTTAGCGTGGCTAGGCTAATAGGCTAGCTTTAAGTGTGGCTAAGCGAATAGGCTAGACTGCGTGGTTAAGCTAATAGGCTAGCCTTTAGCGTGGCTCGGTTAATAGGCTAGGCTAATAGGCTAGCCTGCGTGGCTAGGCTAATAAACTAGCATTCAGCTTAGCTAGCACAATAGGCTAGCTTTTAGCATGTCTGGGCTAAAAGTCTAGACTGCGTGGCTAGGCTAATAGGCTACCTTTATGTGTGCCTAAGCGAATAGGCTAGACTGCGTGGTTAAGCTAATAGGCTAGCCTTTAGCGTGGCTAGGCTAATAGGCTAGCATTCAGCCTAGCTAGGCTAATAGGCTAGCTTTTAGCATGTCTGGGCTAAAAGACTAGACTGCGTGGCTAGGCTAATAGGCTAGCCTTTAGTGTGGCTAGGCTAATAGGCTAGCTTTAAGTGTGGCTAAGCGAATAGGCTAGACTGCGCGGTTAAGCTAATAGGATAGCCTTTAGCGTGGCTAGGCTAATAGACTAGCATTCAGCCTAGCTAGAATAATAGGCTAGCTTTTAGCATGTCTGGGCTAAAAGTCTAGACTGCGTGGCTAGGCTAATAGGCTACCTTTATGTGTGGCTAAGGGAATAGGCTAGCCTGTGTGGCTAGGCTAATAGGCTAGCCCGCGTGGCTAGGCTAATAGGCTAGCATTCAGCCTAGCTAGAATAATAGGCTAGCTTTTAGCATGACTGGGCTAAAAGTCTAGACTGTGTGGCTCGGCTAATAGGCTAGCCTTTAGCGTGGCTCGGCTAATAGGCTAGCTTTAAGTGTGGCTAAGCGAATAGGCTAGACTGCGCGGTTAAGCTAATAGGCTAGCCTTTAGCGTGGCTAGGCTAATAGGCTAGCTTTAAGTGTGGCTAAGCGAATAGGCTAGACTGCGTGGTTAAGCTAATAGGCTAGCCTTTAGCGTGGCTCGGTTAATAGGCTAGGCTAATAGGCTAGCCTGCGTGGCTAGGCTAATAAACTAGCATTCAGCTTAGCTAGCACAATAGGCTAGCTTTTAGCATGTCTGGGCTAAAAGTCTAGACTGCGTGGCTAGGCTAATAGGCTACCTTTATGTGTGCCTAAGCGAATAGGCTAGACTGCGTGGTTAAGCTAATAGGCTAGCCTTTAGCGTGGCTAGGCTAATAGGCTAGCATTCAGCCTAGCTAGGCTAATAGGCTAGCTTTTAGCATGTCTGGGCTAAAAGACTAGACTGCGTGGCTAGGCTAATAGGCTAGCCTTTAGTGTGGCTAGGCTAATAGGCTAGCTTTAAGTGTGGCTAAGCGAATAGGCTAGACTGCGCGGTTAAGCTAATAGGATAGCCTTTAGCGTGGCTAGGCTAATAGACTAGCATTCAGCCTAGCTAGAATAATAGGCTAGCTTTTAGCATGTCTGGGCTAAAAGTCTAGACTGCGTGGCTAGGCTAATAGGCTACCTTTATGTGTGGCTAAGGGAATAGGCTAGCCTGTGTGGCTAGGCTAATAGGCTAGCCCGCGTGGCTAGGCTAATAGGCTAGCATTCAGCCTAGCTAGAATAATAGGCTAGCTTTTAGCATGACTGGGCTAAAAGTCTAGACTGTGTGGCTCGGCTAATAGGCTAGCCTTTAGCGTGGCTCGGCTAATAGGCTAGCTTTAAGTGTGGCTAAGCAAATAGGCTAGACTGCGCGGTTAAGCTAATAGGCTAGCCTTTAGCGTGGCTAGGCTAATAGGCTAGCTTTAAGTGTGGCTAAGCGAATAGGCTAGACTGCGTGGTTAAGCTAATAGGCTAGCCTTTAGCGTGGCTCGGTTAATAGGCTAGGCTAATAGGCTAGCCTGCGTGGCTAGGCTAATAAACTAGCATTCAGCTTAGCTAGCACAATAGGCTAGCTTTTAGCATGTCTGGGCTAAAAGTCTAGACTGCGTGGCTAGGCTAATAGGCTACCTTTATGTGTGCCTAAGCGAATAGGCTAGACTGCGTGGTTAAGCTAATAGGCTAGCCTTTAGCGTGGCTAGGCTAATAGGCTAGCATTCAGCCTAGCTAGGCTAATAGGCTAGCTTTTAGCATGGCTGGGCTAAAAGTCTAGACCACGTGGCTAAGCTAATAGGCTAGCATTTAGCGTGGCTAGGCTAATAGGCTAGCTTTAAGTGTGGCTAATCGAATAGGCTAGACTGTGCGGTTAAGCTAATAGGCTAGCCTTCGTGGCTAGGCTAATAGACTAGCATTCAGCCTAGCTAGAATAATAGGCTAGCTTTTAGCATGTCTGGGCTAAAAGTCTAGACTGCGTGGCTAGGCTAATAGGCTACCTTTATGTGTGGCTAAGGGAATAGGCTAGCCTGTGTGGCTAGGCTAATAGGCTAGCCCGCGTGGCTAGGCTAATAGGCTAGCATTCAGCCTAGCTAGAATAATAGGCTAGCTTTTAGCATGTCTGGGCTAAAAGTCTAGACTGTGTGGCTCGGCTAATAGGCTAGCCTTTAGCGTGGCTCGGCTAATAGGCTAGCTTTAAGTGTGGCTAAGCGAATAGGCTAGACTGCGTGGTTAAGCTAATAGGCTAGCCTTTAGCGTGGCTCGGTTAATAGGCTAGGCTAATAGGCTAGCCTGCGTGGCTAGGCTAATAGACTAGCATTCAGCCTAGCTAGAATAATAGGCTAGCTTTTAGCATGTCTGGGCTAAAAGTCTAGACTGCATGGCTAGGCTAATAGGCTAGCATTTAGCATGGCTTGGCTAATAGGCTAGCTTTAAATGTGGCTAAGCGAATAGGCTACACTGCATGGCTAAGCTCATAGGCTAGCCTTTAAGTGTGGCTAAGCGAATAGGCTACACTGCATGGCTAGGCTAATAGGCTAGCCTTTAGCGTGGCTAGCCTAATAGACTAGCATTCAGCCTAGCTAGAATAATAGGCTAGCTTTTAACATGTCTGGGCTAAAAGACTAGACCGCGTAGTTAGGCTAATAGGCTAGCATTTAGCGTGGCTAGGCTAATAGGCTAGCATTTAGCGTGGCTCGGCTAATAGGCTAGCTTTAAGTGTGGCTAAGCGAATAGGCTAGACTGCGCGGTTAAGCTAATAGGCTAGCCTTTAGCGTGGCTAGGCTAATAGGCTAGCATTCAGCCTAGCTAGGCTAATAGACTAGCTTTTAGCATGGCTGGGCTAAAAGACTAGACTGCGTGGCTAGGATTATAGGCTAGCCTTTAGCGTGGCTAGGCTAATAGGCTAGCATTTAGCGTGGCTAGGCTAATAGGCTAGCATTTAGCGTGGCTCGGCTAATAGGCTAGCTTTAAGTGTGGCTAAGCGAATAGGCTAGACTGCGCGGTTAAGCTAATAGGCTAGCCTTTAGCGTGGCTAGGCTAATAGGCTAGCATTCAGCCTAGCTAGGCTAATAGGCTAGCTTTTAGCATGGCTGGGCTAAAAGACTAGACTGCGTGGCTAGGATTATAGGCTAGCCTTTAGCGTGGCTAGGCTAATAGGCTAGCATTTAGCGTGGCTAGGCTAATAGGCTAGCATTTAGCGTGGCTCGGCTAATAGGCTAGCTTTAAGTGTGGCTAAGCGAATAGGCTAGACTGCGCGGTTAAGCTAATAGGCTAGCCTATAGCGTGGCTAGGCTAATAGGCTAGCATTCAGCCTAGCTAGGCTAATAGGCTAGCTTTTAGCATGGCTGGGCTAAAAGACTAGACTGCATGGCTAGGATTATAGGCTAGCCTTTAGCGTGGCTAGGCTAATAGGCTAGCATTTAGCGTGGCTAGGCTAATAGGCTAGCATTTAGCGTGGCTCGGCTAATAGGCTAGCTTTAAGTGTGGCTAGGCTAATAGGCTAGCATTTAGCGTGGCTAGGCTAATAGGCTAGCATTTAGCATGGCTAGGCTAATAGGCTAGCTTTAAGTGTGGCTAAGCGAATAGGCTAGACTGCGCGGTTAAGCTAGGAGGCTAGCCTTTAGCGTGGCTAGGCTAATAGGCTAGCATTCAGCCTAGCTAGGCTAATAGGCTAGCTTTTAGCATGGCTGGGCTAAAAGACTAGACTGCGTGGCTAGGATTATAGGCTAGCCTTTAGCGTGGCTAGGCTAATAGACTAGCCTTTAGCATGGCTAGGCTAATAGGCTAGCTTTCAGTGTGGCTACGCTAATAAGCTAGACTGCGTGCGTGGTTAAGCTAATAGGCTAGCCTTTAGCATGGCTAGGCTAGCCTCTTAGGCTAGGCTAGTTTCGATGAGAAAGCAAAAAAAGTTGTTTTTTTTATTGATTTGTGTTACCACAGCAACATACTAAACCACACAAACAAACTGATGCTATTCATAGTGTATTCTTAAAAAAATATTCAAAAGTGAGTATTTGAGCTACGTTAGCAGATGCAGCTAGTTAAAGCTAGAAGTACTACATACATACATACATACATACATACATACATGTAATGTACTTCATTTTAAAGCATCAACATTAACATAGCAGGTGCAAAAACAAACAAAAAATGCTTGTATTCTTGTACCGGGTCACAAGTTGCTAGGCAGATTTCGTGCAACACAATGAATCCAAAGTAATAAATATGAAAACCCCTATATGCTGTTTCCGTGGCAACATGGGGATGAGCACAAAGAGAAAGGACAGGGAGAGTCGGCAAATATATGTAGTCAAAACAACAAAGACATCTTTATAAGAACAACATTATTGATTTGTTTCCCATAGGAAATAAAATGTGTCCATCAAGTCAAGATTATAAAGAGATTTAAGTCACATTCTTAACTGTCAAAAAAACGTAAAAAGGACATTTTACTTGTTAGTTTTCAATGACTGATATTTTACGGACGTGCTTTTATTTTGAAGGCGTGACTTTACGGGGCCACATTGCAGGTGTCAAAGTCAAGGCTTAGGGACTAGATGTGGGCCACCATGTCATTTAAAGTAGCCCGTGACAGTACTGACATTTTTAATGACTGATATTTTACCGACGTGCTTTTATTTTGAAGGCGTGACTTTAAGGGGCTACATCACAGGTGTCAAAGTCAAGGCTTGGGGACTAGATGTGGGACACCATGTCATTTAAAGTAGCCCGTGACAGTACTGACATTTTTAATGACTGATATTTTACTGAGGTGCTTTTATTTTGAAGGCGTGACTTTACGGGCTACATCACAAGTGTCCAAGCAAAGGCTTGGGGACCAGATCTGGGCCGCGACATCATTTAAAGTAGTCTGTGACAGTACTGACATTTTTAATGGCTGATATTTTACCTACGTGCTTTTATTTTGAAGGCGTGACTTTAAGGGGCTACATCACAGGTGTCAAAGTCAAGGCTTGGGGGCTAAATCTGGGCTGCAACATAATTTAAAGTGGACCCTGACAGTATTGACATTTTTAATGACTGATATTTTACCGACATGCCTTTATTTTGAAGGCGTGACTTTACGGGGCCACGTTGCAGGTGTCAAAGTCAAGGCTTAGGGACTAGATGTGGGCCACCATGTCATTTAAAGTAGCCCGTGACAGTACTGACATTTTTAATGGCTGATATTTTACCGACGTACTTTTATTTTGAAGGCGTGACTTTAAGGGGCTACACTACAGGTGCCAAAGTCAAGGCTTAGGGACTAGATGTGGGCCACCATGTCATTTAAAGTGGCCCGTGACAGTACTGACATTTTTAATCAGTGATATTTTACCGACGCGCTTTTATTTTGAAAGCGTGACTTTACGGGCTACATCACAGGTGTTAAAATCAAGGCTTGGGTGCTAGATCTGGGGCGCTACATAATTTAAAGTGGCCTGTGACAGTACTGACATTTTTAATGACTGATATTTTACCGACGTGCTTTTATTTTGAAGGCGTGACTTTAAGGGGCTACATCACAGGTGTCAAAGTCAAGGCTTGGGGGCTAGATCTGGGCTGCAACATAATTTAAAGTGGCCCCTGACAGTATTGACATTTTTAATGACTGATATTTTACCGACGTGCTTTTATTTTGAAGGCGTGACTTTACGGGCTACATCACAGGTGTTAAAATCAAGGCTTGGGTGCTAGATCTGGGGCGCTACATAATTTAAAGTGGCCTGTGACAGTACTGACATTTTTAATGACTGATATTTTACCGACGTGCTTTTATTTTGAAGGCGTGACTTTAAGGGGCTACATCACAGGTGTCAAAGTCAAGGCTTGGGGGCTAGATCTGGGCTGCAACATAATTTAAAGTGGCCCCTGACAGTATTGACATTTTTAATGACTGATATTTTACCGACGTGCTTTTATTTTGAAGGCGTGACTTTAAGGGGCTACATCACAGGTGTCAAAGTCAAGGCTTGGGGGCTAGATCTGGGCTGCAACATAATTTAAAGTGGCCCCTGACAGTATTGACATTTTTAATGACTGATATTTTACCGACGTGCTTTTATTTTGAAGGCGTGACTTTACGGGGCCACGTTGCAGGTGTCAAAGTCAAGGCTTAGGGACTAGATGTGGGACACCATGTCATTTAAAGTAGCCCGTGACAGTACTGACATTTTTAATGACTGATATTTTACTGAGGTGCTTTTATTTTGAAGGCGTGACTTTACGGGCTACATCACAAGTGTCAAAGCAAAGGCTTGGGGACCAGATCTGGGCCGCGACATCATTTAAAGTAGTCTGTGACAGTACTGACATTTTTAATGGCTGATATTTTACCGACGTGCTTTTATTTTGAAGGCGTGACTTTAAGGGGCTACACTACAGATGCCAAAGTCAAGGCTTAGGGACTAGATGTGGGCCACCATGTCATTTAAAGTGGCCTGTGACAGTACTGACATTTTTAATGACTGATATTTTACTGACGTGCTTTTATTTTGAAGGCGTGACTTTACGGGCTACATCACAGGTGTTAAAATCAAGGCTTGGGTGCTAGATCTGGGGCGCTACATAATTTAAAGTGGCCTGTGACAGTACTGACATTTTTAATGACTGATATTTTACCGACGTGCTTTTATTTTGAAGGCGTGACTTTAAGGGGCTACATCACAGGTGTCAAAGTCAAGGCTTGGGGGCTAGATCTGGGCTGCAACATAATTTAAAGTGGCCCCTGACAGTATTGACATTTTTAATGACTGATATTTTACCGACGTGCTTTTATTTTGAAGGCGTGACGTTACGGGCTACATCACAAGTGTCAAAGTCAAGGTTTGGATGCTAGATCTGGGTGGCAATATCATTTAATGTGCCCTGTGACAGCACTGACATTTCTAATGACTGATATTTTACTGACGTGCTTTTATTTTGAAGGCGTGACTTTACGGGCTACATCACAGGTGTTAAAATCAAGGCTTGGGTGCTAGATCTGGGGCGCTACATAATTTAAAGTGGCCTGTGACAGTACTGACATTTTTAATGACTGATATTTTACCGACGTGCTTTTATTTTGAAGGCGTGACTTTAAGGGGCTACATCACAGGTGTCAAAGTCAAGGCTTGGGGGCTAGATCTGGGCTGCAACATAATTTAAAGTGGCCCCTGACAGTATTGACATTTTTAATGACTGATATTTTACCGACGTGCTTTTATTTTGAAGGCGTGACGTTACGGGCTACATCACAAGTGTCAAAGTCAAGGTTTGGATGCTAGATCTGGGTGGCAATATCATTTAATGTGCCCTGTGACAGCACTGACATTTCTAATGACTGATATTTTACTGACGTGCTTTTATTTTGAAGGCGTGACTTTACGGGCTACATCACAGGTGTTAAAATCAAGGCTTGGGTGCTAGATCTGGGGCGCTACATAATTTAAAGTGGCCTGTGACAGTACTGACATTTTTAATGACTGATATTTTACCGACGTGCTTTTATTTTGAAGGCGTGACTTTAAGGGGCTACATCACAGGTGTCAAAGTCAAGGCTTGGGTGCTAGATCTGGGCTGCAACATAATTTAAAGTGGCCCCTGACAGTATTGACATTTTTAATGACTGATATTTTACCGACGTGCTTTTATTTTGAAGGCGTGACTTTACGGGGCCACATTGCAGGTGTCAAAGTCAAGGCTTAGGGACTAGATGTGGGACACCATGTCATTTAAAGTAGCCCGTGACAGTACTGACATTTTTAATGACTGATATTTTACTGAGGTGCTTTTATTTTGAAGGCGTGACTTTACGGGCTACATCACAGGTGTCAAAGCAAAGGCTTGGGGACCAGATCTGGGCCGCGACATCATTTAAAGTGGCCCATGACAGTATTGACATTTTTAATGACTGATATTTTACCGACGTGCTTTTATTTTGAAGGCGTGACTTTAAGGGGCTACACTACAGATGCCAAAGTCAAGGCTTAGGGACTAGATGTGGGCCACCATGTCATTTAAAGTGGCCCGTGACAGTACTGACATTTTTAATGACTGATATTTTACTGAGGTGCTTTTATTTTGAAGGCGTGACTTTACAGGCTACATCACAGGTGTTAAAGTCAAGGCTTGGGTGCTAGATCTGGGCTGCAACATAATTTAAAGTGGCCCCTGACAGTATTGACATTTTTAATGACTGATATTTTACCGACGTGCTTTTATTTTGAAGGTGTGACTTTATGGGCTACATCACAGGTGTCAAAGTCAAGGCTTAGGGGCTAGATCTGGGCCACAACATAATAAAATATCAAATAAATTTAAGAAAATACTGATAAATAGAAAAAAATTACTTTATAGCAACAAAAACTGAAAATAAATTACGGGAAAAAGTTGGCTTTTTATAGTTAGTCGTTTTTTCTTTCGTGTTTGTTTGTGTGAAAATGCACAAACAATCACTTTAAATACTCATAATTATGACAATATTAAACTATTTGTAAAAACACATAAAAACAAGCTTCAAAATAGATCAATTAAAACATATATATAATAATAAAATTGAAAAAATTAAATGTATAGCATCAAACACTTATTGATGAGTTTATTTGTTGACTTAACCTTTTAAAATAATAATTAAATATAATGAACCATTTTTGTATTTTTTTCTTCAATTTTAAAAAGAAATTAACGGGAAAAAAGTTCGATTTTTATAATTGTTTTTTCTTTCGTGTTTGTTGGTGTAAAAATGCATACAAAAACAAGCTCAAAAATAGATCAAATAAATTAAAAAATACTAATAAAATAGAAAAAAAATGTACTTTATAGCAATAAACACTAAAAAGAAATTAAGGGGGAAAAAGTTGGCTTTTTAAAATGAGTCGGTTTTTTCTATAGTGTTTGTTTGTGTGTGCGCTTGAGGAGCATCTTCGCTACACGTCTTGAAGTCGACAGTGTCGTATTAGTACTTATACAGCTATAACCGAATGAGACACACTTTGGCTTCTTTTTACACTTGAACAACTGTGAAAAATGTTCAAACGTGACTTAAAACACTGCCTTATAAGATAATAAAGTATTTATAATGAACACAGCTCGACCCTGGAACGGACTATTTTATTACTGTAAAAATGCACAAATAGTGCATTTAAATAGCCATAACTATAACAAATGAAATATTAAAAATAGAAAAAAAAATCTGAATTTTACACTTTATCAAATATTAATTCAATATTATGACCCATATTTGTATTTTTTTCTTCAAATATTTCAAAAAGAAATTAAATTAAATTAAATTAAATAAAAAAAAATGTTGTGTAAAAATGCACAAGATTAAACTATTTGTGGAAAAAAAATACATTTAAAACAAGCTTCAAAATAGATCAAATAAATAAAATAATAATAATAAAATAGAAAAATATTAATTTATAGCAACAAACACTTATACTTATTCATGTATTTGTTGACTAAACCTTTTAAAATAATAATTGAATATCATGAACAATTCTTGTATTTTTTTCTCTAATTTTAAAAAGAAATTAACAGGAAAAAAGTTGGCTTATTATAGTTAGTTGTTTTATTCCATAGGGTTTGTTCGTGTGAAAATGCACAAATAATCACTTTAAATACCCATGGTTATGACAAGATTAAAGCATTTGTAAAAAATACATTCAAAACCAAGCTTCTAAGTAGATCAAATAAATAAAAAATAATAATAAAATTGAAAAAATATATTTTATTTTATTTTTCCCCCCCTGAAGTTTACACTACAGCTATAGCAACAAACACTAATATTGACAGCTTGACCCTGGAACAGACTATTTCGATCAGCGGCGTAGTTAAAATAAAAAAAATAATACAACGTTAACGACACGTTTGGTACACGAGTACACGCAGAATATTGCAGTACTGCCGGACACATCGCTACATGATATTAGAGGAATATGATATTATATACCATACGAGCCTCCATGACATTCTACCTCTCAAATTCTTGGACGTGGTTTACTGCTTCCAAGGAAAAGCTCGCACGCATGCGCACCGAGCCGAGAGGAACAAAAACATCCGAGGAGCCGCAAACACCACACATGAGGAGGAGGAGGAGGAGGAGGAAGAGCACGGTTATGAACATATAATAGTGTACATGAAACTGCATATGAAACGTGCAAACATGACATACACAATAGGAAGTCGCAAACGTGCCGTGAACACATCTCCACGCTCCATGTGACACTTGAACGCACCATCAACAAACTCGTTCACACAACTTACACTCTTTTTTTTTTTTTTTTTTTTTTTTTTTTTAAACACACTCCTAAAATGGCTGCACTTGCATCGGAATAACAACCATAACACGCCACCCGAATAAATCTGGCGTGGCTGTTAAATGTCCACGCACTACGTGCGGGAAAAGCCGCAAAAAAAAAAAAAGTGACGCAAAAAAAAAAAAAAAAAAAAAAAAAAAGCCCATAACAAGTTATACATAACCAGCACGTCGACGTCAAAAGTTGCGTAAAAGTGCTTCCAAACACGCACAGCAAACACAACACACACACACACACACACATATAAAAAAGTAGTTTACCCACCAAAAAGTTTCCAGCGCCGCATGAAGCCAACTTTCACATGAAGCCACCAAGCGAGAAAAGCGAGAGAGAAAGTCCAAACACTCCGAGCTCGATGTCGTTCTTGGTGTTTTGTTTTTTGTGTGGGGGGGGGAAAGTAGATATTTGTGGCCTGGGAGTGAATGTCTCTCCTCAGGCTGCAGCGCAGCAATGGGCGCTAAGCTGGCTGCAGCTGTGACGTCATCGCACTCACACAAACTTTTTTTTTTTAACACACAGGGACATTTTTTTTTTTTGTTAATGATGTTTTTTGGTTTTGACTTCCACCCTCTTCATCAAAATATGTTTACTCAAAAATAATAAAACATAGTCACGAGAAAATGATTTGTTTTATATTTATACATATAAAAACAAGCTTCAAAATTGATCAAATAATACATAAATAATAATAATAAAATAGAAAAATATAAATGTACTTACATGTATTTGTTTATTTCTTGACTAAAACTTTTAAAATAATAATTAAATATTATCAACTATATTTGTATTTTTTCTTAAATTTTTTTTAAAAAGTAATTAAACGGGAAAAAGTAGGCTTTTTATAGTGAGTCGTTTTTTCTATAGTGTTGCTTGTGTAAAAAATGCCCAAATAATCACTTTAAATACCCATAATTATGACAAGATTAAAGTATTTGTAAAAATAAATTTAAAAACAAGCTTCAAAATAGATCAAATGAATAAATAAAAACTAATAAAATTGAAAAGAAATTAAATTTATAAAAACAAACGCTTATATTTATTTTTTTATTTGTTGACAAAAACTTTTGAAATAATAATTAAATATCATCAACCATATTTGTATTTTTTCTTCAATCATTTTAAAAAGAAATTAACGGTAAAAAAGTTGGCGTTTTATAGTGAGTCGTTTTTTTCCCATAATTATGACAAGATTAAAGTATTTGTAAAAATACATTTAAAAACAAGCTTCAAAATAGATCAAATAAATAAAATAAATAAATAAATACAAATTTAAATTTATAGCAACAAACACTAATATGTATTTGTTTATTTGTTGACAAAAACTTTTGAAATAATAATTAAATATCATCAACCATATTTGTATTTTTTCTTCAATCATTTTAAAAAGAAATTAACCGGAAAAAAGTTGGCTTTTTTTATTGAGTCATTTTTTCTATAGTGTTTGTTTGTGTAAAAATGCCCAAATAATCACTTTAAATACCCATAATTATGACAAGATTAAAGTATTTGTAAAAATACATTTAAAAACAAGCTTCAAAATAGAACAACTAAATAAATAAAAAAGAATAAAAAATTTTTTTTTTAAGTAAATTTATAGCAACAAACACTTATATTTATTTGTTTATTTGTTGACAAAAACTTTTGAAATAATAATTAAATATCATCAACCATATTTGTATTTTTTTTTCAAAAATTAAAAAAAAAAATTAATCGGAAAAAAGTTGGCTTTTTATAGTGAGTCGTTTTTTTCTATAGTGTTTGTTTGTGTAAAAATGCACAATAATCACTTTAAATACCCATAATTATGACAAGATTACAGTATTTGTGAAAATACATTTAAAAACAAGCTTCAAAATAGGTCAAATGAATAAATAAAAACTAATAAAATAGAAAAAGGGTCAATTTATAGAAACAAACACTTATATTTATTTGTTTATTTGTTGACAAAAACTTTTGAAATAATGATTGAGTATCATGAACCATATTTGTATTTTTTCTTCAATCATTTTAATAAGAAATTAACGGTAAAGAAGTTGCCTTTTTATAGTGAGTAATTCTTTCTATAGCGTTTGTTTGTGTAAAAATGCACAAAATAACCACTTTAAATACCCATATGTATGACAAGATTAAAGTATTTGTAAAAATACATTGAAAAAAAGCTTCAAATAGATCAAATAAATAAAGATAAATAAATAAAATAGAAAAAATGTACATTTATAGCAACAAACACGTATATGCATTTGTTTACTTGTTGACTAAAACTTTTAAAATAATAATTAAATATGAACCATATTTGTATTTTTTCTTCAATCATTTTAAAAAGAAACTAACGGTAAAAAAGTTGGCTTTTTATAGTTAGTCGCTTTTTCTATAGCGTTTGTTTGTGTAAAAATGCACAAATAACCACTTTAAATACCCATAATTATGACAAGATTAAAGTATTTGTGAAAATACATTTAAAAACAAGCTTCAAAATAGATCAAATGAATAAATAAAAAATAATAAAATAAATAAAAAGTAAATTTACAGCAACAAACACTTATATGTATTTGTTTATTTGTTGACTAAAACTTTTGAAATAATGATTAAATATCATCAACCATATTTGTATTTTTTCTTCAATCATTTAAAAAAATTAATTAAATGGAAAAAAGTTGGCTTTTTTTAGTGAGTCATTTTTTTCTATAGTGTTTGTTTGTGTAAAAATGCCCAAATAATCACTTTAAATACCCATGATTATGACAAGATTAAAGTATTTGTAAAAAATAAATTTAAAAACAAGCTTCAAAATAGATCAAATGAATAAATAAAAAAATAATAAAATAAATAAAAAGTAAATTTACAGCAACAAACACTTATATTTATTTGTTTATTTGTTGACAAAAACTTTTGAAATGATAATTAAATATCATGAACCATATTTGTATTTTTTCTTCAATCATTTTAAAAAGAAATTAACGGTAAAAAAGTTGGCTTTTTATAGTGAGTCGTTTTTTCCCATAAATATGACAAGATTAAAGTATTTGTAAAAATATATTTAAAAACAAGCTTCAAAATAGATCAAATAAATAAAATAAATAAATAAATACAAATTTAAATTTATAGCAACAAACACTAATATGTTGGGTTTTTTTGTTGACAAAAACTTTTGAAATAATAATTAAATATCATGAACCATATTTGTATTGTTTTCTTCAATCATTTTAAAAAGAGCTTTTTATAGTGAGTCGTTTTTACTATAGTGTTTGTTTGTTTAAAAATGCACAAATAACCACTTTAAATACCCATAATTATGACAAAATTAAAGTATTTGAAAATATACATTTAAAAACAAGCTTCAGAATAGATCAAATAAACAAAAAATAACAATAAAATAGAAAATGTTTTTGAATTTGACCCTTTTTAAAATAATAATTAAATATTATGAACCGTATTTGTATTTTTTCTTCAATTTTATAAAGAAATTAACGGGGAAAAAAGTTGGCTTTTTATAGTTAGTCGTTTTTTCTGTAGTGTTTCTGTGTGTGCTTGAGGAGCATCTTTGCTACACGTCTTAAAGTCGAGAGTGTTGTGTTAGTACTTATACAGCTATAACCAAATGAGTCACACTTTGTCTTCTTTTTACACTTGTAAAACTGTGAAGGATGTTCAAAAGTGACCTAAAACATTGCCTTGTAAGATAATAAAGTATTTAAAAAAAAACACAGCTCGATTTTACTACTGTAAAAATGCACACAAAGCCCCTTTAAATACCCAGAACTATGACAAATGAAATATGAAAAATAGAACAACTTTTTCTGAATTTGACATTTTTAAAATAATAATTAAATATTACGAACCATATTTTTATTTTTTTCTTCAATTATTTTGAAAACAAAATTAACGGGAAAAACTTTGTTTTTTATTGTGAGTCGTTTTTTCTATAGGGTTTGTTCACGTAAAAATGCACAAATAATCACTTTAAATACCCATAATTATGACAAGATTAAAGCATTTGTAAAAATACATTTAAAAACAAGCTTCAAAATTGATCAAATAAATAAATAAATAAATAATACAATTTAAAAAAAAGTACATTTATTGCAACAAACACTTATATTTATTTGTTTATTTGTTGACAAAAACTTTTGAACTAATAATTGAGTATCATGAACCATATTTGTATTTTTTCTTCAATCATTTTAAAAAGAAATTAACGGTAAAAAAGTTGGCTTTTTATAGTGAGTCGTTTTTTCTATAGTGTTTGTTTGTTTAAAAATGCACAAAATAACCACTTTAAATACCCATATTTATGACAAGATTAAAGTATTTGTAAAAATACATTGAAAAAAAGCTTCAAAATAGATTAAATAAATAAAAATAAATAAATAAAATAGAAAAAATGTAAATTTATAGCAACAAACACTTATATGTATTTGTTTATTTGTTGACAAAAACTTCTGAAATAATAATTAAATATCATGAACCATATTTGTATTTTTTCTTCAATCATTTTAATAAGAAATTAACGGTAAAGAAGTTGCCTTTTTATAGTGAGTAATTTTTTCTATAGCGTTTGTTTGTGTAAAAATGCACAAAATAACCACTTTAAATACCCATATGTATGACAAGATTAAAGTATTTGTAAAAATACATTGAAAAAAAGCTTCAAATAGATCAAATAAATAAAAATAAATAAATAAAATAGAAAAAATGTACATTTATAGCAACAAACACTTATATGCCTTTGTTTACTTGTTGACTAAATCTTTTAAAATAATAATTAAATATGAACCATATTTGTATTTTTTCTTCAATCATTTTAAAAAGAAACTAACGGTAAAAAAGTTGGCTTTTTATAGTTAGTCGTTTTTTCTATAGCGTTTGTTTGTGTAAAAATGCACAAATAACCACTTTAAATACCCATAATTATGACAAGATTAAAGTATTTGTGAAAATACATTTAAAAACAAGCTTCAAAATTGATCAAATAAATAAATAAAAAATGACGATGCAAACAGTTCTGCAGAAAAGTACCTTTATTCTACACTTAGATTGTTAGTTTGGACATAGACTTTTATATAACAAGCTACATATTTAATGAACGATAATTACTCTAATTTTACATGAATTTGAAAGTAATTTAAGAAAACAGAAAATGCTATGTATAATTAATTTGGTATTTTTCTGTAAAAAAAAATAGAAATATACATAGTTTGTCATAACTGGCATATTACTTAAAATAACAGGCGGATTGTTTATTTACAGATAATGTCTTCAATTCTACAGTTTTATAAACTATTTAAAAAAGATAGAAAAATTACAGTAGAAATTTAGAGTAAATTAACCATAAAAATAGGATTTTTTTATTTTTTTTTTACAGTGTATGTATACATTTTTGTATGGCCAAAACAAAACATTTGAATTATTTACTTTCTTTATAAAAAAAATAAACGGATTACAAAAAGGCTGCACATTCTCATCATTTGTAATAATGTATTATATTTTATATGATATGTTTCTGTTACATATAATGTAATCTTGTACATGGTAATTGGGATTTGTTGTATGTATTATATAATAATATATTATAATATAATAATATAATGTTTCAGTATATATTATATATTGTATATATAATATGTAAATGTTACATATATGTTATATTTCATATTGCTACTATGGTACATTTTTAGACTACTTTATACCTTTTGTTATCCTTTCCATCATTTCCCTTTCCATCCTTTGTAACTGAGCTACTGTGTGGAACAATTTCCTTTGTGGATCAAAAAAG
Source organism: Nerophis lumbriciformis (assembly GCF_033978685.3). Taxonomy (NCBI): domain Eukaryota; kingdom Metazoa; phylum Chordata; class Actinopteri; order Syngnathiformes; family Syngnathidae; genus Nerophis; species Nerophis lumbriciformis. The sequence continues at coordinate 68,099,027 of NC_084548.2, forward strand.
TGTGTCAGTCTAAATCTCAGTCTATTGTATATTATGTATGAATAATGAATGGCAATGCTTCAAAACATTACACAAAACTTATCCAAAAAAAACAACAACATTTGAAAGTACATATTTCAAACTTTTCTTAAGTCCAGCATGCAAAAAACCACGAGGAAATATACAAATATGAACGATTCGAACATTGTATGCACAACACATGGCATATAAAGTACATCAAAATAATCCAAACAATCAAACTAACCGAAACAAAATGTGATACATCTTTTAAAATTAGTCTAACATTGTTTGCTACTGTATCACATAAACTAGTAAAGTATATGAAGTTTGAGCTTTTACGCTTTCATTTCCAAAAAAAAAAAAAAGGTATTCAATGAATAAAAAGCTACAAAAAAATAAAAATAAGTCACTAAATAAAAAGTAATAAAAACAGAAACTACAATCAAATCTGATGCATTTGTTATTCTTCTTTAATGACTGTAAAAATGCTCAAATAACCACTTAATAATCATCTTCAAAAGAATAACTATTTGTAAAAACAAAACAAACAAACATTTAAAAACGTATTTGACCGATAAAAAATGTTCAGCTTTGAAACGAATTGTAGAAAAATAATAAATAGAAGAAATAGAAAAACATTTTCTGGAGTTTACACTGCAGCTATATAGCAATACAAAATGTGCTTATTTATTAACTAAACTTTTTTTTATTTTTATTTTTTTTAAATTTTTTAAATAATTACATATTATGAACCATATTTTTCTTTTCTTTTTTCTTTATACATTTGAAAAGGAAAATAACCAGGAAAAAAGTTGCATTCTAAAAGTTAGTGGCTGTAAAAAATAAAGTGTATGGCCTTTCTTCTATATATAGGGTGTGTGTGTGTGTGTGTGTGTGTGTGTGTGTGTGTGTGTGTGTGTGTGTGTGTGTGTGTGTGTGTGTGTGTGTGTGTTTTGTGAAAGAATGACTTCCAGGGCATGTGAGGTGGTTTCCTCCTGGCAGCCCACCGCAGACTCATGCAGGGGGGGGGGGGGGGGGACATGTTTGTGCAGCCATGGGGGGAACATAGGGGGTGGGGTAATTGTGCTGCGTTCAGGTTCCTCCCGTCACGCACGGAAACGCACCGTAAATAACAGCGTCCCCCTCTTCCGATGTATTGATGCATCCACGTCTTCTTTACTTAACTTTCTGGGTTTTTTTTCCCTTCCAAAACGCTTTAACGCGCTAACTCTGTCCGTTCACACACGATCGCTATTTATTAACATTATGTTTCATTCATTCATCGATTAGTGACCAATTCCTCAAAGTTGTTACATTTCCGACTGCATTTGAAGGCACCAGAGGCCTTTTCTATCTGAGCCACGCCCCCAAAGCGCAACGGTTTTTACCTGAGTTGTTTTTGTCAACTTTTCGGTCCAAAAACGTCTTTTAAACATCCCCATTCATCACCGAAACTATTAACGCCCTCAACATATTTATTTATTTTTTTTTAAATGTTTTTTTGTGTGTGTTTGTTCTGTTCTGACATCTTATTCAAGGGGAGAAAAACTACTTCCCGATTTTTAAATGACTTTATTTCTCACTTTTCAAAATATTACTTCGTGCTTTTTAATCGTTTCTGTTCAAAATTGGCGTCAAAAAGATGAATACATCTAAATTTGAAGCATTCGATTAAATCTCAGGGAAGAAACAAATCAACACAATTGGATTGAAAATATTTGGTTGAGATTTAAGAAGAAAGTGCGTTAATAATTAAAAGTAATTAATTAAAGTAGTTGATTAAAACACGTTTAATCAAATTGGGATGTGGAAAATCAACTTGCAAAGTGTAAATAATAAACATGCATAAATAACAAATATTGATTATTTATAAGTATAAAGTTTAAGGAATAAATGTTAAAGTGTATGAAATGACGACATTAATAAACACGAGCAGAGTTGACAACATTGTAAACATTTATTGTTATTTTTATTTCATGACATCAATTAAATTAACGTTTTAATGGAAAAAATATACATAAAAGAAATAAAAAAAAATGTTGGCCTTTTAAAAATTATTGTTTTTGATTATGTTTCATCTTATGAATGATAAAAAAACAACAAAAAAAACAGTAAACTATACCCACTATGAAATAATACAAACTTTACATTTGACACTTTGATGATGATGATGATACAATAGAAGAAGAATATATCCAAGTAAATCAGTTGGAACATGAACACTTGAGTTTTATTGTTAATATGAAAGCATTCTTAAAGGAAAACATGAGGGGGAAAATGCAATTTGAACAAAAGCGCAAGACATTTTCTGTCATTTTTTCCTACAAACAAAGCTCCTTGAATAAGGTAATAAGAAGAGATCACTAGTGATTTTGAATCAAGAATCATTTTGAATCCAGAATCTATTCCGAATCGAATCGTTACCCGCAAGAATCGGATCGAATCGTGTGGTGCACAAACATGCACAGCCCTAATAGTAAATGTATTTTGGCTTAAAATAAGCATTTTTAAGAATTAATATGGCTGAAAGGACTATAAAGATCAATATTAGAGTAATATTGGCCAGGAGATGAGACAGAACCAATCAGTAGTGATGTGCGGATCGATTCTAAAATATCGATACCATATCTTTATGCTCTAATAATAATTTTAAAATCAAAATATCGATACTTTTGATACTTTAGTTCATGGGTGTTCAAACTTTTCCTCCCAAGAACCACTCACTAAGAAGTCAAAGAATGTGGGGGACATGTTGATAGTTGTTTTTTTATTATTATAAAAAATAAATAAAAAGGCTTGTATCAGCTTTGTGTTATTAATGTTTATTATTATTAATCATTAGTTAGAACATTTCAGCTTTCTCTCATTTTCTGTTCTTTTTTCTTACATTTTTACTGTTTTTTTTTCTCCATCTATAATAAAAATAAAAATATTACTAATACAATTGAGATATTGCATCACGTAGCAAGTGAAAAATAATAAGTTACGTATTTAACGGTGTTTAGTATGGTTGTTGTAATTTTTCAAATGAATTTATAACGTACTATTATTTAATTTTTAATTAACGATCCAAACTTTGCTCATATATTAAGTAGACTTTATTTTTATTTTGAGAGTTTCTAATATTTTAGCGTTCAATATTTTTCACCAAGGGCAGCAGACTGAAAAGTCAAGTATTTTTTATATATATATATTTTTTGTTTTTGTTTTTAATTGCTAAAAACAGATATCCAAACCATGTGGCCATGCATTTTATTTCATTTAATATGTTTTTGCACTTCTATTATGTTATGTTTCAGAAATGTGTTTTTCACCAGAGTTGATGTTGTAAACACACGAGATCCAAAATGAAAAAGAAAACACCAAAATTACAATTTTATTTTCTATAATTGTTTATTGCTGTCGATCATTGCCAGGGCCTGACCGTGCCACAATTAATAATTAGAGCATTAAAAAAAACTGTTTACAACCTTTTAAATGTGTTTTTCAACAATATGGGATCCCTCTAAACCAGGGGTGGGCAATTAATTTTTACCGGGGGCCGCATGAGCAACTCGAGCACTGCTGGAGGGCCACACCGACAATATTTCAATTAAATTTTGCTCAAATTATTTTTTATATACCGTAAGATAAATAAGAATAATAATTAAAGCTGCAAGCAGCGATGGACGGGACCGACTTTGATGGCGCATAAAATCCAAACCAAAACAGTAATTAAAACTCTTTGGTCAACTTTTAATCAGAAGGGTTCAATCTCTCTCCTGTGCTAGTTTGAAGCCGACACGACAAACGCGCTCAGAGGAGATCATGTTTGAAAAAAGGTGACCGGTTTTTACAAAACTTTTGTTTTGAAGGGGGAATTGCAAACTTCCTGTTGATTTTTGCTGGGGGTTGTCAGTATATGAAATGTAGGTCTAAGTGAAACCTACATAGAGTGTTTCATGTCCCTAAGACGTTCCTACTGGAAGTTACAGGCAGTTTTGTCTGAGTTTTCCTCCTATGAGCAGTTGTGTCTGTGGTTTCTTCCTAGGGGGCGCGAGAGCGCAATTTTGAGTTTTGGGGTTTGGGTTTTTTATTAGATCGCAATTTTTGCCAGTCCTGATGTGTGTGTCCAGTTTGGTGAGTTTTGAAGCTTGTTAAGGGGGTCAAATTACAGCTCAAAAAGGCAAAAGTGACTGTTTTTACTAACATTTTATTTTGAAGGGTGAATTGCCAACTTCCTGTTGATTTTTGCTGAAGGATGTTAATGTATGAAATCTATGTCTAAGTTAGACCTACATAGAGGTTTTTGTTTCATGTCTCTACGACATTCCTACCGGAAGTTACAAGCAGTTTTGTCTGTGTTTTTTCCTAGGGGCCGCTAGAGCGCAATTTTGAGTTTTGAGGTTTTGTCTCTTTATTAGATGGCAATTTTCGCCAGTCCTGATGTGTGTGTCAAATATGGTGAGTTTTTGAAGCATGTTAAGGGGGTCAAATTAGAGCTCAAAGAGGCGGCGGAATAATAATAATAATAAAACGCACGAAATACAATAGGGTCCTCTGTCCCAAAGGGACATTGCGGTCCCTAATAATTTCATTTAACCTAACTTAACTTTATACAAAAGCAGATTACTTTTGATGGTTTTATTTTTAACACTGTCTTACACAACACTTTCTGATGTATAATACAATGCAAAAATGTCAATTTCTGTCACTTTATCCTGCATCCTCTTTAAAAGTCCAAAATTTTTCCCCGTCAGATTTGGACAACCATCTGTTGTCACACCTGCCAGCTTGTCCCATTTCAGTCCAAACACGCATTTACCTCTGTGAACAAGTCATTACCTGTGGTTGTCTCTTTTAATTGACTGCATGGCTGCCAGCTACTCCGTGATTTGAAAGTCTGCAGTTATCCCACGTAAGAAGATGAGCAGCTGGGCGGTGTCACGTGCATCGCAGCTCTCATCCAAAGCCAGCGAAAAACAGTCAAAGTCGGCCGTTCTGTTCTTCAGATGGTCTCAACCCGCCTTGTTACAGTGCGTCGGGAGAGTGACACGTTCTCAAATGCGCCCCCTCTTCTCCGGGCAATATCAGCGCAACAGAGTCCAATAAGCGCTCCTTAATAAACTCTCCGTCAGAAAACGCCTTACTTTTTCTGGCGATTTTGTGAGAAATGACGAAACTTGTCCTGACGGCTGCATATCTGAGGGTGTGAAATTTGGCAAAAAGTCCTTGTTGGGTTTGCAGTTTTACCATCAACGCATCAGCCTCCCTTGCGCGTGCTTCATCAGACAGATTCCGGTATTTTTCCTCGTGCTTCGTCGTGTAGTGGCGATACGTAACCGGGCATCACTTGTTGCTGTGCACCTTCACTCACAGGTTACACACGGACATACGCCCATAAATAACACTTTTCAAAATAAAAGCAGCACAGTTGTGTTGCATGCACGACATAGATGTTTTTTTTTATTTATTTTGTCATTTGTGATTGCCGCTGTTCACATTCACTCACAATCGCGCACGAGCATACGTCCACACGGAAGTAATACATTTAACGCTTTTCAAAACAAAAGCAGCACCGTTGTATTGCACACTCGACATAGATACTTTTTAAAATGTATTTTGTAATTTATGATTGGCCTCACGCGGGCAGGACAGGGACGCACAAAGGTCTGCTTTAAACATAAAGTAACACTTTAGTCACTTTTATACTCTTATAATCCATTGCTTGATGTACAGCTTAAGTTGTTCAACAGTCCGGGGGTCTCCGTTATGATATTTTAGGCTTCATAATGCGCCACACATTTTCAATGGGAGACAGGTCTGGACTACAGGCAGGCCAGTCTAGTACCCGCACTCTTTTACTATGAAGCCACGTTGATGTTACACGTGGCTTGGCATTGTCTTGCTGAAATAAGCAGGGGCGTCCATGGTATCGTTGCTTGGATGGCAACATATGTTGCTCCAAAACCTGTATGTACCTTTCAGCATTAATGGCGCCTTCACAGATGTGTAAGTTACCCATGTCTTGGGCACTAATACACCCCCATACCATCACAGATGCTGTCTTTTCAACTTTGCGCCTATAACAATCCGGATGGTTCTTTTCCTCTTTGGTCCGGAGGACACGACGGCCACAGTTTCCAAAAACAATTTGAAATGTGGACTCGTCAAACCACAGAACACTTTTCCACTTTGTATCAGTCCATCTTAGATGAGCTCAGGCCCAGCGAAGCCGACAACGTTTCTGGGTGTTGTTGATAAACGGTTTTTGCCTTGCATAGGAGAGTTTTCATTGCACTTACAGATGTAGCGACCAACTGTAGTTACTGACAGTGGATTTCTGAAGTGTTCCTGAGCCCATGTGGTGATATCCTTTACACACTGATGTCGCTTGTTGATACAGTACAGCCCCGAGGGATTGAAGGTCACGGGCTTAGCTGCTTACGTGCAGTGATTTCTCCAGATCCTCTGAACCCTTTGATGATATTACGGACCGTAGATGGTGAAATCCCTAAATTCCTTGCAATAGCTGCTTGAGAAAGGTTTTTCTTAAACTGTTCAACAATTTGCTCACGCATTTGTTGACAAAGTGGTGACCCTCGCCCCATCCTTGTTTGTGAATGACTGAGCATTTCATGGAATCTACTTTTATACCCAATCATGGCACCCACCTGTTCCCAATTAGCCTGCTCACCCGTGGGATGTTCCAAATAAGTGTTTGATGAGCATTCCTCAACTTTATCAGTATTTATTGCCATTTTTCCCAACTTCTTAATGAATATTTGCAAAAAAAAAAAATGTTTATCAGTTTGAACATCAAATATGTTGTCTTTGTAGCATATTCAACTGAATATGGGTTGAAAAGGATTTGCAAATCATTGTATTCCGTTCATATTTACATCTAACACAATTTCCCAACTCATATGGAAACGGGGTTTGCAGACAAGTGCCCAATAATATATCATTATTGTAATTCCCCATTCATTCCCATATATTCCCATTAATTCCTTTGAATAATCAAAAAATGGTCAATATTTCCAAACTCCCCGAGCTTAACTTCCCGTGGTAAAGTTCCGGAAACTTTCCGGAAATTTACCCGGAAACTTTCCACCCCTTTGCAACCCTACTCATTTTCACTGAACACTGCTATTCAAGCTGTACACGGACTACTCTCAACTCTAAGTCCATGTTTGTGTAGAGTCGCGGGGAAGATGGGATTAGTTTACTGCTCCTGTTGAGATGTTGGTGTTCAATCCAGCGTTGATGAAGTGAGACAAGTCGTGACCCCTTCACACCCTGCGGGAAAAGTGTAAATCGTTAAAGGCTTACGGTGACGTAACAAGCAAGCACGTCAACTATCTTGGCCCCGACACCGGCGACTATCAGCCGGCGCCGGGGGTCTGCAGCAGGCTTGATAAGGACGGATGGGCGGATTGCTGGAGAGTCCGGTCCAGCTAAGTCGCTATAGGGCGCCGTCTGGCGGCAGTTAGCATGTTGTCATCTTAGCGGTCCTACCTCGCTCAAATAACAACCACAGAGTTTTCACTTTTAGATATAACCGCCACGTCAAAAACACAGTGGATTCAACAGCCGTGGCTGTAAGCAACCTCCTGCTGCAGTTGAAAAAAAATGAATATCCATCCATCCATCTTCTTCCGCTTATCCGAGGTCGGGTCGCGGGGGCAGCAGCCTAAGCAGGGAAGCCCAGACTCCCCTTTCCTCAGCCACTTCTTCCAGCTCTTCCCGGGGGATCCTGAGGCGTTCTCAGGCTAGCCGGGAGACATAGTCTTCCCAACGTGTCCTGGGTCTTCCCCGTGGCCTCCTACCGGTCGGACGTGCCCTAAACACCTCCCTAGGGAGGCGTCCGGGTGGCATCCTGACCAGATGCCCGAACTGTGTAGAGCTCGGCAGTAGTTTCCACAAAATATCAAGATGCTTTATTATTGTCCATTCTTTAACATGTACAAGACACATAAGAACTGAAATGTCATTTTCGGCACAGTCCCACTAAGAGCAGACATACGTTTACAGGGAGACAAGACGGGACCGCCGGCGAATCAGCCACTTACGGCGCTCCTTAAAAAAGGTGGGAAAAAGGTGATATTGGGAAAGGGGGGAAGTGTAAAAAAAATATATTAGTCTAAGGCTGGACCCTCGGGAGGGGGTCCAGACTGAGTCCAAGAGAAAAAACCTCACATAGCATAGCACACATAAACATGGTACATATAATCACAACAACTCGCAACAGAGGGTGGGGGGATTTGGGGCCCTGGAGGCCGGCCTGCTGCTATAAAGCGCTACTAGCCATCCATAACCCCAGGAATTAAAGGGGAACATTATCACAATTTCAGAATGGTTGAAACCATTAAAAATCAGTTGCCAGTGGCTTATTATATTTTTCGAAAAAAAATTCAAAATTTTACCCATCACGCAATATCCCTAAAAAAAGCTTCAAAGTGCCTGATTTTAACCATCGTTATATACACCCGTCCATTTTCCTGTGACGTCACATAGTGATGCCAACACAAACAAACATGGCGGAAAGAACAGCAAGCTATAGCGACATTAGCTCGGATTCAGACTCGGATTTCAGCGGCTTAAGCGATTCAACAGATTACGCATGTATTGAAACGGATGGTTGTAGTGTGGAGGCAGGTAGCGAAAACGAAATTGAAGAAGAAACTGAAGCTATTGAGCCATATCGGTTTGAACTGTATGCAAGCGAAAACGACACGACAGCCAGCGACACGGGAGAAAGCGAGGACGAATTCGGCGATCGCCTTTTAACCAACGATTGGTATGTGTTTGTTTGGCATTAAAGGGAACTAACAACTATGAACTAGGTTTACAGCATATGAAATACATTTGGCAACAACATGCACTTTGAGAGTGCAGACAGCCCAATTTTCATCAATTAATATATTCTGTAGACATACCCTCATCCGCGCTCTTTTCCTGAAAGCTGATCTGTCCAGTTTTGGAGTTGATGTCAGCAGGCCAGGGAAGCTAGAGTCGATAGGGGGTTTAGCTCACTCGTCTGCGGGAACAAACTGCCGCCATTGCTTGCCGTGCTACCGAGGCCCTTTGTCCCTGAATTGCTCACACACTCCGGCAGATTCAATGGGGGTCTGGCGGCAGATGTCTTTGACTTTATCGTTGGAAATGCATCTGCTTTGAGTGTCGCAGGATATCCACACATTCTTGCCATCTCTGTCGTAGCATAGCTTTCGTCGGTAAAGTGTGCGGAACAAATTTTGTCCAATTTCTTGCCACTTTCGCATCTTTGGGCCACTGGTGCAACTTGAATCCGTCCCTGTTCGTGTAGTTACACCCTCCGACAACACACCGACGAGGCATGATGTCTCCAAGGTACGGAAAACAGTCGAAAAAACGGAAAATAACAGGGCTGATTTGACTCGGTGTTTGAGAAAATGGCGGATTGCTTCCCGATGTGACGCCACGTTGTGACGTCATCGCGAATATTAGAAAGGCGTTTAATTCGCCAAAATTTACCCATTTAGAGTTCGGAAATCGGTTAAAAAAAAAAAAGGTCTTTTTTCTGCAACATCAAGGTATATATTGACGCTTACATAGGTCTGGTGATAATGTTCCACTTTAACCCTGGTATTTTTCTGAGTATAAGTCGCACCGGAGTATAAGTCGCACCTGCCAAAAATGCATAATAAGAAAGGAAAAAAAACATATATAAGTCGCACAAAAAAACTGCGACTTATAGTCCGAAAAATACGGTACCCATATGTCCATCAGTTCTGAAAGATTAAGTATTGGTCGGGCCCTGTTATTAGCTGTCACCTGCAGCAAACCTCATCATCTTCTTCTTCTTCTGGTTCCCGTGGCCCTGCTCTGAGTTACGGCGCGGTGCATTGTTATCGCGGCTGTCATCAGCAACAATGAGAAACAGTGTGTGTTCCATAGTGGGGGATGGAGCGCTCACAGGGAAGGAGGCAAACAACAGCCAGCTGCCGCGCATCGCAGGCGCAGAAGAAGAACCAAACAAAAAGGAGAGAACAAGGGAAGTAAAAGTTCAAATATCCGATGGGGTGGAAGATAAAGTGCACGGACGACGTGTTCTGTAAACAACGTTCATACACGTGTGTTTTTAGTCAATCAAGTCTTATGGGCGCATCACCCTGGAAGAAAGATTTAAGCCACGCCCACCCAGGCTGCATGTTGCCGTGGTTACCCAGCAGTGTGACTGTGGGCATGTTGAGCAACATGTGATGATGAAGACGCGATAAAAAGAGAAAGAGAATGAATTCGTTTTAGTCATTTTCAGTCCTCTTTTTTTTGTTTGTTTTGGTTTTTTGGAGGGAATTCAGTGAACAAAAAAAAATGTCTATGCATAAAACTTGTGTATAAAAGCACTGTGTGTTAATACCCACTAAACTTAGTAGTATAACATACTTAATGATCAATAGTCATGAAAAAGGTCATTGTAATAATTACTGTAAAATTTACCCTCAAAAATGTTTTTTCTAAAAAAATATGTTAATTTGTTTAATTTTGAATAATTGATGATTCAATAATTCATTATTCTGTTTATTTTTTTTTTTTTTACATAGCTTTACATAGACACCACATTCACGTCACAAAAGTTTACTCTCAAAAAATGTTGATAAAATAATCTTACCAAATTTAACTCATTAAAATACCACTGTAATTATTTGTCTTCAAAATAATTTTTAGATTTACTTTAAAAAATGTTTTTTCTATAAAATATTTGAATAGTATATATTCAATAATTCATTATTGCTTTTTTTTTTTTTTATTGCTTTACATTGACACCACATTCACGTCACTAAAGCCTACAAACCTGTTCAAAGTTATGTGTATAAATAAACAATTGTGTATAAAAGCACTGTATTGCTTATTAGGATAAAATACTCTTACCATATTAAACTCATTAAAATACCACTGTAATTATTTGTCTTCAAAATAATTTTTACATTTACTTAAAAACAATTTTTTTCTATAAAATATTTGAATAGTTGATAATTCAATAATTCATTATTGCTTTTTTTTTTTTTACATAAATAAACAATTGTGTTTAAAAGCAATGTATTGTTTATTAAGATAAAATACACTTACCAAATTAAGGTAATTAAAAATGTCATTGTAATATTTTGTCTTCAAAATATTTTTTAATTTACTCTCAAAACCTTTTTTTTGTAACGAATATCTGAATTTGTTGTATTTTGAATAATTGTGATTCAATAATTGATTATTGCGTTTTAATTTTTTTTTTTTTTTACATAGCTTTACATTGACACCACACTCACGTCACTAAAGTCTACACACCCGTTCAAAGTTCTCTGTATAATTAAACAATTGTGTATAAAAGCACTGTATGTTAATAACCACTGAACTTAATATGATAAAAATAATCTTACCGAATTAAACTCAAAACTGTTTTTTCTATAAAATATTTGAATAATTGATAATTTGATAATTCATTACTGCATTTTTTTTTTTTTTTTTTTTTTTTTTTTTTTTACATAGCTTTACATTGACACTACATTCACGTCACTAAAGCCTACAAACCTGTTCAAAGTTATGTGTATGAATAAACAATTGTGTATAAAAGCACTGTATTGCTTATTAGGATAAAATACTCTTACCAAATTAAACTCATTAAAAATGTCATTGCAATTTTTTGTCTTCAAAATAATTGTTGCATTTACTCTCAATTTTTTTTCTTTAAAATATTAGAATAATTGATCATTCAATAATTTAATATTGAATTTTTATTTTTACATAGTTTTACATAGACACCATATACACGTCACTGAAGCCTACAAACCTGTTCAAAGCTATTTGTATAAATAAACAATTGTGCATAAAAACACTGTATTGTTTATTAGGATAAAATACTCATACCAAATTAAAGTAATTAAAAATGTCATTGTAATATTTTGTCTTCAAAATATTTTTTTAGTTTACTCTCAAAAAATGTTGATAAAATAATCTTACCAAATTAAACTCATTAAAATACCACTGTAATTATTTGTCTTCAAAATAATTTTTACATTTACTTAAAAAAATGTTTTTTCTATAAAATATTTGAATAGTTGATCATTCAATAATTCATTATTGCTTTTTATAATTTTTATTTTTATTTTTTTATATTGCTTTACATTGACACCACATTCATGTCACTAAAGCCTACAAACCTGTTCAAAGTTCTGTGTATAAATAAACAATTGTGTATAAAAGCACTGTATTGCTTATTAGGATAAAATACTCTTACCAAATTAAACTCATTAAAATACCACTGTAATTATTTGTTTTGAAAATAATTTTTACATTTACTTTAAAACATTTTTTTTCTATAAAATATTTGAATAGTTGATAATTCAATAATTCATTATTGCTTTTTTTTTTTTTTTTTTTACATAAATAAACAATTGTGTATAAAAGCAATGTATTGTTTATTAGGATAAAAGACTCTTACCAAATTAAGGTAATTAAAAATGTCATTGTAATATTTTGTCTTCAAAATAATTTTTTAATTTACTCTCAAAACCTTTTTTTTGTAAGGAATATTTGAATTAGTTGTATTTTGAATAATTGTGATTCAATAAGTGATTATTGCATTTTTAAATTTTTTTTTTACATTGCTTTACATTGACACCACACTCACATCACTAAAGTCTACACACCTGTTCAAAGTTCTCTGTATAATTAAACAATTGTGTATAAAAGCACTGTATGTTAATAGCCACTTAAATTAATATGATAAAAAATAATCTTACCGAATTAAACTCAAAAATGTTTTTTCTATAAAATATTTGAATAATTGATAATTTGATCATTCATTATTGCATTTTATTTTTTTATTTTTTTTTTTACATATCTTTACATTGACACCACATTCACGTCACTAAAGCCTACAAACCTGTTCAAAGTTATGTGTATAAATAAACAATTGTGTATAAAAGCACTGTATTGCTTATTAGGATAAAATACTCTTACCAAATTAAACTCATTAAAAATGTCATTGCAATTTTTTGTCTTCAAAATAATTGTTGCATTTACTCTCAATTTTTTTTCTTTAAAATATTAGAATAATTGATCATTCAATAATTTAATATTGAATTTTTATTTTTACATAGTTTTACATAGACACCATATACACGTCATTGAAGCCTACAAACCTGTTCAAAGCTTTTTGTATAAATAAACAATTGTGCATAAAAGCACTGTATTGTTTATTAGGATAAAATACTCTTACCAAATTAAAGTAATTAAAAATGTAATTGTGATATTTTGTCTTCAAAATATTTTTTTAGTTTACTCTCAAAAAATGTTGATAAAATAATCTTACCAAATTAAACTCATTAAAATACCACTGTAATTATTTGTTTTTAAAATAATTTTTACATTTACTTTAAAAAAATGTTTTTTCTATAAAATATTTGAATAATGGATAATTCCATAATTCATTATTGCTTTTTGCATTTTTATTTTTATTTTTTATTTTTTTGCTTTACATTGACACTACATTCACGTCACTAAAGCCTACAAACCTGTTCAAAGTTATGTGTATAAATAAACAATTGTGTATAAAAGCACTATTATTTATTTATTAGGATAAAATACTCATTAAAATACCACTGTAATTATTTGTCTTCAAAATAATTTTTACATTTACTTTAAAACATTTTTTTTCTATAAAATATTTGAATAGTTGATAATTCAATAATTCATTATTGCTTTTTTTTTTTTTTTTACATAAATAAACAATTGTGTATAAAAGCAATGTATTGTTTATTAGGATAAAAGACTCTTACCAAATTAAGGTAATTAAAAATGTCATTGTAATATTTTGTCTTCAAAATATTTTTTTAATTTACTCTCAAAACCTTTTTTTTGTAAGGAATATTTGAATTAGTTGTATTTTGAATAATTGTGATTCAATAAGTGATTATTGCGTTTTTTAAATTTTTTTTTTACATTGCTTTACATTGACACCACATTCACGTCACTAAAGTCTACACACATGTTCAAAGTTCTCTGTATAATTAAACAATTGTGTATAAAAGCACTGTATGTTAATAGCCACTTAAATTAATATGATAAAAAATAATCTTACCGAATCAAACTCAAAAATGTTTTTTCTATAAAATATTTGAATAATTGATAATTTGATCATTCATTATTGCATTTTATTTTTTTTATTTTTTTTTTACATATCTTTACATTGACACCACATTCACATCACTAAAGCCTACAAACCTGTTCAAAGTTATGTGTATAAATAAACAATTGTGTATAAAAGCACTGTATTGCTTATTAGGATAAAATACTCTTACCAAATTAAACTCATTAAAAATGTCATTGCAATTTTTTGTCTTCAAAATAATTGTTGCATTTACTCTCAATTTTTTTTCTTTAAAATATTAGAATAATTGATCATTCAATAATTTAATATTGAATTTTTATTTTTACATAGTTTTACATAGACACCATATACACGTCATTGAAGCCTACAAACCTGTTCAAAGCTTTTTGTATAAATAAACAATTGTGCATAAAAGCACTGTATTGTTTATTAGGATAAAATACTCTTACCAAATTAAAGTAATTAAAAATGTAATTGTGATATTTTGTCTTCAAAATATTTTTTTAGTTTACTCTCAAAAAATGTTGATAAAATAATCTTACCAAATTAAACTCATTAAAATACCACTGTAATTATTTGTTTTTAAAATCATTTTTACATTTACTTTAAAAAATGTTTTTTCTATAAAATATTTGAATAGTGGATAATTCAATAATTCATTATTGCTTTTTGCATTTTTATTTTTTATTTTTTTTATATTGCTTTACATTGACACTACATTCACATCACTAAAGCCTACAAACCTGTTCAAAGTTCTGTGTATGAATAAACAATTGTGTATAAAAGCACTGTATTGCTTATTAGGATAAAATACTCTTACCAAATTAAACTCATTAAAAATGTCATTGCAATTTTTTGTCTTCAAAATAATTGTTGCATTTACTCTCAATTTTTTTCCTTTAAAATATTAGAATAATTGATCATTCAATAATTTAATATTGAATTTTTATTTTTACATAGTTTTACATAGACACCATATACACGTCACTGAAGCCTACAAACCTGTTCAAAGCTATTTGTATAAATAAACAATTGTGCATAAAAACACTGTATTGTTTATTAGGATAAAATACTCATACCAAATTAAAGTAATTAAAAATGTCATTGTAATATTTTGTCTTCAAAATATTTTTTTAGTTTACTCTCAAAAAATGTTGATAAAATAATCTTACCAAATTAAACTCATTAAAATACCACTGTAATTATTTGTCTTCAAAATAATTTTTACATTTACTTAAAAAAATGTTTTTTCTATAAAATATTTGAATAGTTGATCATTCAATAATTCATTATTGCTTTTTATAATTTTTATTTTTATTTTTTTATATTGCTTTACATTGACACCACATTCATGTCACTAAAGCCTACAAACCTGTTCAAAGTTATGTGTATAAATAAACAATTGTGTATAAAAGCACTGTATTGCTTATTAGGATAAAATACTCTTACCAAATTAAACTCATTAAAATACCACTGTAATTATTTGTCTTCAAAATAATTTTTACATTTACTTAAAAACATTTTTTTTCTATAAAATATTTGAATAGTTGATAATTCAATAATTCATTATTGCTTTTTTTTTTTTTTTTTTTTTTTTTTTTTTTACATAAATAAACAATTGTGTATAAAAGCAATGCATTGTTTATTAGGATAAAATACACTTACCAAATTAAGGTAATTAAAAATGTCATTGTAATATTTTGTCTTCAAAATATTTTTTTAATTTACTCTCAAAACCTTTTTTTGTAACAAATATCTGAATTTGTTGTATTTTGAATAATTGTGATTCAATAATTGATTATTGCGTTTTAATTTTTTTTTTTTTTACATAGCTTTACATTGACACCACACTCACGTCACTAAAGTCTACACACCTGTTCAAAGTTCTCTGTAAAATTAAACATTTGTGTATAAAAGCACTGTATGTTAATAGCCACTGAACTTAATATGATAAAAATAATCTTACCGAATTAAACTCAAAAATGTTTTTCTATAAAATATTTGAATAATTGATAATTTGATAATTCATTACTGCATTTTATTATTATTATTATTATTTTTTACATAGCTTTACATTGACACCACATTCTGTGTTCTGTGTATAAATAAACAATTGTGTATAAAAACACTGTATTGCTTATTAGGATGAAATACTCTTACCAAATTAAAATCATTAAGAATGTCATTGTAATTTTTTTGTCTTCAAAATAATTGTTGCATTTACTCTCAATTTTTTTTTCTATAAATATTAGAATAATTGATCATTCAATAATTTAATATTGAATTTTTATTTTTACATAGTTTTACATAGACACCACGTCACTAAAGCCTACGAACCTGTTCAAAGTTCTGTGTATGAATAAACAATTGTGTATAAAAGCACTGTATTTCTTATTAGGATAAAATACTCTTACCAAATTAAAGTAATTAAAAATGCCATTGTAATATTTTGTCTTTAGAATTTTTTTTTTATTTACTCTCAAAAAGTTTTTTTTGTAAAGAATATTTGAATGTTTTGTTTTGAGTAATTGAATGCGGTTTTTTTTTTTTTTGTTTTTTTTACGTAGCTTTACATTGACACCACACGTCACTAAAGCCTACAAACCTCTTCAAAGTGGTTTTTTTTTTCATGAAAAATGCATTAAATAAACATATATGCGACTATTTAAAGATAATTTTGTGGAACTAACACAGCATGTGTACGTTTAAGTTGCTGTTAAAAAAAAGCAGTAAATACTAACACGTTGTATCATCAATTGTAAAAACAAGTCTTTTTTTAGTTCAATTAAAAACCTGATGCAATACGCTTTTAGCCCTCTAGGTGGCAACAAACGCTCTAACACGCGCTTTCACTGCACCACTGCAGGAGCAGAAGCCCGCGCGTTGCATGCTGGGAGTTAATATAAACCACAATGGCGGTCAGAAAAAAGCTCGCATCACAAACTGTGACATTCTTTTATTTCTTTTCTTTACTCTTACAGCAAAGTTGTCGGACGGCTGCGGGAGATCTCCGGTGGGATGAACATGGTTACGTGTTGTACTGTCCTTGCATGGGTAATAAACACTTGCATTCTCGCCTTTAGATGCCATTATTCCTAGTTGTAGGTAATTCATCATCAGGCAGCTATTGTTTCTTATTTCGCTCATGAAACACGAATAAGAAATAAGAAATAAAACATGTTTGTCTTTCTTTGCTCAGGTCGCTTTGGGAACCAAGCAGACCACTTCCTGGGTTCTCTGGCCTTTGCGAAGATGTTAAACCGAACCTTGGCAGTCCCTCCTTGGATTGTGTACCGGCATCACACTCCTCCATACACCAATGTAACTACACACGTATTTATTTACTACTTTATTTACTTATATAACTACTTATTTACCTGCTAACTTACTTACCTACCGACATATTTACCTGCTTACATCTCTACCTACTAACTTCCTTACCTAATATTTACTACCTACACACCAATTTACCTACTTACTAATTTACTTACCCATCGACTTATTTACCTACTCACCTGCCTACTTATTTACCTGTTAACTTACTTACCTGCTTACTTATCTACCTAATAACTTACTTACCTAATATTTACTACCTACACACCTATTTACGTGCTTACTAATTTACCTACTTACTAATTTACTTGCCCATCTACTTATTTACCTGTTAACTTACTTACCTACTGACATATTTACCTGCTTACTTAGCTACCTACTAACTTACTTACCTAATATTTACTACCTACACACCTATTTACCTGCTTACTTATTTACCTACTTACTAATTTACTTACCCATCTACTTACTTGCCTACTCACCTGTCTACTTATTTACCTGTTAACTTACTTACCTACTTACCTTATCTTATCTACCTACTAACTTACTTACCTAATATTTACTACCTACACACCTATTTACCTACTTACTAATTTACTTACCCATCTACTTATTTACCTGTTAACTTATTTACCTACCAACATATTTACCTACTTACTCATCTACCTAATATCTTACTTACCTAATATCTACTACCTACACACCTATTTATCTGCTTACTTATTTACATACTCACCTGCCTACTTATTTACCTGTTAACTTACTTACCTACTTACCTGCTTACTTATCTACCTACTAACTTACTTACCTAATATTTACTTCCTATTTACCTGCTTACTAATTTACTTACCCATCTAATTATTTACCTGTTAACTTGCTTACCTACCAACATATTTACCTACTTACCTGCTTACATATCTACCTAATAACTTACTTACCTAATATTTACTACCTACACACCTATTTACGTGCTTACTAATTTACCTACTTACTAATTTACTTGCCCATCTACTTATTTACCTGTTAACTTACTTACCTACTGACATATTTACCTGCTTACTTAGCTACCTACTAACTTACTTACCTAATATTTACTACCTACACACCTATTTACCTGCTTACTTATTTACCTACTTACTAATTTACTTACCCATCTACTTACTTGCCTACTCACCTGTCTACTTATTTACCTGTTAACTTACTTACCTACTTACCTTATCTTATCTACCTACTAACTTACTTACCTAATATTTACTACCTACACACCTATTTACCTACTTACTAATTTACTTACCCATCTACTTATTTACCTGTTAACTTATTTACCTACCAACATACTTACCTGCTTACTTATCTACCTAATATCTTACTTAACTAATATCTACTACCTACACACCTATTCATCTGCTTTCTTATTTACATACTCACCTGCCTACTTATTTACCTGTTAACTTACTTACTTACTTACCTGCTTACTTATCTACCTACTAACTTACTTACCTAATATTTACTACCTATTTACCTGCTTACTTATTTACCTACTTACTAATTTACTTACCCATCTAATTATTTACCTGTTAACTTGCTTACCTACCAACATATTTACCTACTTACCTGCTTACATATCTACCCAATAACTTACTTACCTAACACACCTATTTACCTGCTTACTTATTTACCTACTTACTAATTTACTTACCCATCTACTTATTTACCTGTTAACTTACTTACCTACCGACATATTTACCTGCTTACTTATCTACCTACTAACTTACCTAATATTTACTACCTACACACCTATTTACCTGCTTACTTATTTACCTACTTACTAATTTACTTACCCATCTACTTACTTGCCTACTCACCTGTCTACTTATTTACCTGTTAACTTACTTACCTACTTACCTTATCTTATCTACCTACTAACTTACTTACCTAATATTTACTATCTACACACCTATTTACCTACTTACTAATTTACTTACCCATCTACTTATTTACCTGTTAACTTATTTACCTACCAACATACTTACCTGCTTACTTATCTACCTAATATCTTACTTACCTAATATCTACTACCTACACACCTATTCATCTGCTTTCTTATTTACATACTCACCTGCCTACTTATTTACCTGTTAACTTACTTACTTACTTACCTGCTTACTTATCTACCTACTAACTTACTTACCTAATATTTACTACCTATTTACCTGCTTACTTATTTACCTACTTACTAATTTACTTACCCATCTAATTATTTACCTGTTAACTTGCTTACCTACCAACATATTTACCTACTTACCTGCTTACATATCTACCCAATAACTTACTTACCTAACACACCTATTTACCTGCTTACTTATTTACCTACTTACTAATTTACTTACCCATCTACTTATTTACCTGTTAACTTACTTACCTACCGACATATTTACCTGCTTACTTATCTACCTACTAACTTACCTAATATTTACTACCTACACACCTATTTACCTGCTTACTTATTTACATACTTACTAATTTACTTACCCATCTACTTATTTACCTGTTAACTTACTTACCTACCGACATATTTACCTACTTACCTGCTTACTTATATACCTACTAACTTACTTACCTAATATTTACTACCTACAAACCTATTTACCTGCTTACTTATTTACCTACTTACTAATCTACTTACCCATCTACTTATTTACCTACTCACCTGCCTACTTATTTACCTGTTAACTTACTTACCTACTTACTTATCTACCTACTAACTTAGTTACCTAATATTTACTACCTATTTACCTGCTTACGTATTTACCTACTTACTAATGTACTTACCCATCTACTTATTTACCTGTTAACTTACTTACCTACCGACATATTTACCTACTTACCAGCTTACTTATCTACCTACTAACTTACTTACCTAATATTTACTACCTACACGCCTATTTACCTGCTTACTAATTTACCTACATACTAATTTACTTACCCATCTACTTATTTACCTATTCACCTGCCTACTTATTTACCTGTTAATGTACTTACCTACTTACCTGCTTACTTATCTACCTACTAACTTACTTACCTAATATTTACTACCTATTTACCTGCTTACTTATTTACCTACTTACTAATTTACTTACCCATCTACTTATTTACCTGTTAACTTACTTACCTGCCGACATATTTACCTACTTACCTGTTTACTCATCTACCTAGTAACTTACTTACCTAATATTTACTACCTACACACCTATTTACCTGCTTACTTATTTACCTACTTACTAATTTACTTAACAGTCTACAAACACCTTTTCCATATGAGTTGGGAAATTGTGTTAGATGTAAATATAAACGGAATACAATGATTTGCAAATCATTTTCAACCCATATTCAGTTAAATATGCTACAAAGACAAAATATTTGATGTTCAAACTGATAAACTTTTTTTTTTTTGCAAATAATCATTAACTTTAGAATTTGATGCCAGCAACACGTGACAAAGAAGTTGGGAAAGGTGGCAATAAATACTGATAAAGTTGAGGAATGCTCATCAAACACTTATTTGGAACATCCCACAGGTGAACAGGCAAAAAAAAAATTTTTTTTTTGCAAATAATAATTAACTTAGAATTTCATGGCTGCAACACGTGCCAAAGTAGTTGGGAAAGGGCATGTTCACCACTGTGTTACATGGCCTTTCCTTTTAACAACACTCAGTAAACGTTTGGGAACTGAGGAGACACATATTTTAAGCTTCTCAGGTGGAATTCTTTCCCATTCTTGCTTGATGTACAGCTTAAGTTGTTCAACAGTCCGGGGGTCTCCGTTGTGCTATTTTAGGCTTCATAATGCGCCACACATTTTCAATGGGAGACAGATCTGGACTACAGGCAGGCCAGTCTAGTACCCGCACTCTTTTACTATGAAGCCATGTTGATGTAACACGTGGCTTGGCATTGTCTTGCTGAAATAAGCAGGGGCGTCCATGGTAACGTTGCTTGGATGGCAACATATGTTGCTCCAAAATCTATATGTACCTTTTTAGCATTAATGGCGCCTTCACAGATGTGTAAGTTACCCATGTCTTGGGCACTAATACACCCCCATACCATCACACATGCTGGCTTTTCAACTTTGCGCCTATAACAATCCGGATGGTTCTTTTCCTCTTTGGTCCGGAGGACACGATGTCCACAGTTTCCAAAAACAATTTGAAATGTGGACTCGTCAGACCACAGAACACTTTTCCACTTTGTATCAGTCCATCTTAGATGAGCTCAGGCCCAGCGAAGCCGACTGCGTTTCTGGGTGTTGTTGATAAACGGTTTTCGCCTTGCATAAGAGAGTTTTAACTTGCACTTACAGATGTAGCGACCAACTGTAGTTACTGACAGTGGGTTTCGGAAGTGTTCCTGAGCCCATGTGGTGATATCCTTTACACACTAATGTTTCTTGTTGATGCAGTACAGCCTGAGGGATCGAAGGTCACGGGCTTAGCTGCTTACGTGCAGTGATTTTTCCAGATTCTCTGAACCCTTTGATGATATTACGGACCGTAGATGGTGAAATCCCTAAATTCCTTGCAATAGCTGCTTGAGAAAGGTTTTTCTTAAACTGTTCAACAACGCATTTACGCATTTGTTGACAAAGTGGTGACCCTCGCCCCATCCTTGTTTATGAATGACTGAGCATTTCATGGAATCTATTATTATACCCAATCATGGCACCCACCTGTTCCCAATTTGCCTGTTCACCTGTGGGATGTTCCAAATAAGTGTTTGATGAGCATTCCTCAACTTTATCAGTATTTATTGCCACCTTTCCCAACTTCTTTGTCACGTGTTGCTGGCATCAAATTCTAAAGTTAATGATTATTTGCATTAAAAAAAATGTTTATCAGTTTGAACATCAAATATGTTGTCTTTGTAGCATATTCAACTGAATATGGGTTGAAAATGATTTGCAAATCATTGTATTCCGTTTATATTTACATCTAACACAATTTCCCAACTCATATGGAAACAGGGTTTGTAAACACTAGCAGGATTATGGCAACGTGATAACGTCATGAACCATTGCACAGGCGTCATCTTCCATGTTTCTGCAGGTCCACGTCCCATACAGGGACTTCTTCAAACTGGAGGCCTTGTCCGCCTACCATCGCGTGGTGGCTTTGGAGGACTTCATGAGGGAGCTGGCAGACCAACACTGGCCTCCAGGACACAGGAAGGCCTATTGCTTCGAGGCGGCTGCTCAGCGGAGCGCCGACAAACTCTCCTGTCCCATGAAGGTGAGGGTCCGCCATGGGGGCCACACTTTCATTATGGCTCATCTTTTGTAATATTGTCCAATTAGAGCTCTGCCATGTCTAAACATTTGTACCTTCCCAAATAGATAATAGCAACCAGGGCTGAATTTCAAACATAAGAAATATGTTAGTCAAAGATCCTCGATATGGCATGAGTGCTAGTCAAAGATAATCTGCAACAAGGCTTCTAAAAAGCTGTTGCAGAAATGCTAGTCAAAGATCCTCTATGTAACAGAAGCGTTCTTCTGTTTTTAATGACATAGTGCAAAAATGCTTATCAAAGAATATATAACAGGTAGGGGTGTAACGGTACGTGTATTTGTATTGAACCGTTTCGGTACGGGGGTTTCGGTTCGGTTCGGAGGTGTACCGAACGAGTACATGTGCTAGCAGCGACCGGGCTAGGACAACATGTAAAAGACCCTCCTGCCTCGTTAAGATCTCCCGTTTGGGAACACTTTGGCTGTGCGATACAACAATGGAGGATGGAGGTTTGCCGACATTGTTCAGCGGCTGCTTCTGACAGCACGTCAAACATGTGTCGCACCTTTCCTGCTTCCGGCTCCCAGACCGTAGTCGAGGAGCGCAGGCGAGACACTCCTCCAGAGCCAATGTATTCTCAGGGGCAACACCCTTCACTCTACCCGGCAGTGGGTCTCCACAGCTCCGGACTCCAGGGTAAATGACGAGTCCGGCGATTTAGTTGTGGCTTTAATGAGGTCTTGCACACATCCAATCCAACAAAACGCTAGCCACTCCCCGCACTCCCTCACCTCGCTCGCCCACACACTCACCTCACATGCTGTCACATATTAAAGGGCCACACACACACGCACACACATACGCTACTCTCATAACTCATGCTAACCCAGGGGTCGGCAACCTTTACCAGTCAAAGAGCCATTTTGACCAGTTTCACAAATCAAAGAAATCAATGGGAGCGACAAAATTATTTTGAAAATTAAAATGAAATGACACTGCATACAAAGTTTTTTTTTTTGCTTTGTGCTATGTATAAACCAAGGGTTTCGAGTTTTGTATGAATGGCGCTTGACTTGTCAACCTCCCAATTTTTCCAGCATGCAACGAAATTCAGGGCATCTCTTCTCTCGAACGTGCCGTGATGGTACAGCATATAGCGCCCAGCTACATGTGGGATGGGACTTCTGCTTGCTCACGTAAATGACAGCAAGGCATAGTTGGTCAACAACCACACAGGTTACACTGACGGTGGCGGTATAAACGTTAACACTCTTACTAATAATGCGCCACACTGTGAACCCACACCAAACAAGAATGACAAACACATTTCGGGAGAACATCCGCACCGTAACACAACATAAACACAACAGAACAAATACCCAGAATCCCATGCAGCCCTGACCCTTCCGGGCTACATTATACACACCCGCTACCAAACCCCGCCCACATCAACCGACGCACTGAGGGGGGGGGCAGGGTTGGGGTGGGGGCGGGGGCGGGGTTTGGTGGTAGCAGGGGTGTATAATGTAGCCCGGAAGAGTCAGGGCTGCATGGGATTCTGGGTATTTGTTCTGTCGTGTTTATGTTGTGTTAAGGTGCAGATGTTCTCCCGAAATGTGTTTGTCATTCTTGTTTGGTTTTGGTTCAAAGTGTGGCGCATTATTAGTAAGAATGTTAAAGTTATTTTATATGGCCACCGTCAGTGTAACCTGTGTGGCTGTTGACCAAGTATGCCTTGCTATCACTTGCGTGTGCAAGTAGAAAATGCATACAACAAAAGGCTGGGCTGGCACGCTGTTTGTACAGATTGTAGAGGGTGCTGAATGCTGTACCATCATGGCACGCCCTTATTATTATTGTTAGGGTGAAAATCGAAGAATATTAATCCCGGGAGTTTTCTGCCAGAGGCACTGAAATCCGGAAATCTCCCGGGAAAATCGGGAGGGTCGGCAAGTAAGCAGCTGAGCCGCATCAGAGTGATCAAAGAGCCGCATGCGGCTCCGGAGCCGCGGGTTGCTGACTCGTGTGCTAACCCATTTGAAGCGTCACCACCGCATTCAAGCAGCCACTCCTCGGCGAGTCAGGCAGGGCTTAAGCAATAACAAATGTTTTTATAGCAGCAGATATTAGTCCATATTGCATTAGAAACTAGATTTTGACCCACTTCTATGGTGGAAGAACAATGAGCCCATATATCCTCTTACTGCCAAGTTAGCCAGGCTGGGGGGGTAAAGAAAAGTTAATCTGAGGCTGAGTTGACTTGAAACTGTTTAATGTTGCACTTTTTATACGTAGAAGAAAAGTTGTCATTTTATTTAATCTGAGCAACAACTTGAGGCAGTTTAATGTTGATTAACGTGGACCTCGACTTAAACAAGTTGAAAAACTTATTGGGGTGTTACCATTTAGTGGTCAATTGTACGGAATATGTACTGTACTGTGCAATCTACTAATAAAAGTCTCAATCAATCAATCAAAAAAAGCTCTTTATATGTAGAAAGGTTTTGTTAAGAAATCATTCTAAGCCTTATCTTATTTAGTTTTTATTTTATATACCGTATGTTGACCACATTAACCCTGGCAATGGACCCTGTGTGTATACTGTATGTATGTTATGCCATTGTTTACACATTTGGTAAATAAATAACCAAAAAATGTATATTTTGTTGTTTTCTTACTGTACCGAAAATGAACCGAACCGTGACCTCTACACCGAGGTACGTACCGAACCGACATTTTTGTGTACCATTACACCCTTAATAACAGGATTGCTTTGCTGTTTTTAAGAAATCTGCTTCAAGGATGCTAGTCAAATATATTTTATTTAACAGGACTGTTCTGCTGTTTTTAGGAATCATACTTCTTGCTATTTTTTAATGAACTGCAAAAATGCTAGTCAGAGATCCTCTCTAAACAGGGGTGCTTGCTGTTAAGATGCTAGGCATAGATCCTCTACATCAGTGGTTCTCAAATGGGGGTACGCGTACCCCTGGGGGTACTTGAAGGTATGCCAAGGGGTACGTGAGTTTAAAAAAAAAAAAAATTCTAAAAATAGCAACAATTCAAAAATCTTTTATAAATATAAATAAAAACCTATCTTTTTTTCCAAATAGTTCAAGAAAGACCACTACAACTGAGCAATATTTTGCACTGTTATACAATTCAATACATCAGAAACTGAAGACATAGTGCTGTATTTTACTTCTTTATCTCTTTTTTTTCAACCAAAAATGCTTTGCTCTGATTACGGGGTACTTGAATTAAAAAAAAATTCACAGGGGGTACATCACTGAAAAAAGGTTGAGAACCACTGCTCTACATGACAGATGTGCTCTGCTGTTTTTGGGAATCTTACTGAAAAAAAAAAAATGCTGTTTTTAATGACCAACTGCAAAATTGCTAGTTAAAAATTCTCTGTGACATGTGACTTTTTTTTTTAGGAATCTGCTGCAGAAAGGCTAGTCAAATATCCTCTATGTAACAGGAGGGATTTGCTGTAAAAATGCTAGTCATAAATCCTTTCCATGACAGGAGCGCTCTGCTGTTTTTTAAATGACCCACTGCAAAAATGCTGGTCAAAGATCCTCTATACAACAGGAGTGCTCTGCTGTTTTTAGGAATCTGCCGCAAAAATTATAGTCAAAGGTCCTCTATATAACAGGAGCGCTCTGCTGTTTTTAATGACCTACTGCAAAAATGCTTGTCAAAGATCCTCTATACCAGTGGTTCTCAACCTTTTTTCAGTGATGTACCCCCTGTGAACATTTTTTTAATTCAAGTACCCCCTAATCAGAGCAAAGCATTTTTGGTTGAAAAAAAGAGATAAAGAAGTAAAATACAGCACTATGTCATCAGTTTCTGATGTATTAAATTGTATAACAGTGCAAAATATTGCTCATTTGTTGTGGTCTTTCTTGAACTATTTGGAAAAAAAGATATAAAAATAACAAAAAACATACTGAAAAATAAACAAGTGATTCAATTATAAATAAAGATTTCTACACATAGAAGTAATCATCAACTTAAAGTGCCCTCTTTGGGGATTGTAATAGAGATCCATCTGGATTCATGAACTTAATTCTAAACATTTCTTCACAAAAAAGAAATCTTTAACATCAATATTTATGGAACATGTCCACAAAAAAATCTAGCTGTCAACACTGACTATTGCATTGTTGCATTTCTTTTCACAGTTCTTTTTGACAGACATTTAAAAAAAATCTCACGTACCCCTTGGCATACCTTCAAGTACCCCCAGGGGTACGCGTACCCCCATTTGAGAACCACTGCTCTATACCAGTGGTCCCCAACCGGTCCGTGGATCGATTAATACCGGGCCGCACAAGAAAAAAATAAAAATTGTTTTTATTTTTTTATTTATTAAATCAACAAAAAAAGCACAAGATACACTTACAATTAGTGCACCAACCCAAAAAACCTCCCTCCCCCATTTACACTCATTCACACAAAAGGGTTGTTTCTTTCTGTTATTAATATTCTGGTTCCTACATTATATATCAATATATATCAATACAGTCTGCAGGGATACAGTCCGTAAGCACACATGATTGTATTTTTTATGACAAAAATTAAACAAAAAAACATATTCCGATATTGTCCAACTCTTTAATTACCAATACCGATATCAATCGATATATGCAGTCGTGGAATTAACACATTATTATGCCTAATTTGGACAACCAGGTATAGTGAAGATAAGGTACTTTTTTTTAAAATTAATAAAAGAAGATAAATATATTAAAAACATTTTCTCGAATAAAAAAGAAAGTAAAACAATATAAAAACAGTTACATAGAAACTAGTAATAAATGAAAATTAGTAAAATTAACTGTTAAAGGTTAGTAATATTAGTGAACCAGCAGCACGCACAATCATGTGTGCTTACGGACTGTATCCCTTGCAGACTGTATTGATATATATTGATATATAATGTAGGAACCAGAATATTAATAACAGAAAGAAACAACCCTTTTGTGTGAATGGGTGTAAATGGGGGAGGGAGGTTTTTTGGGTTGGTGCACTAATTGTAAGTGTATCTTGTGTTTTTTATGTTGATTTAATAAAAAAACTAACAAAAAAAACGATACCGATAATTAAAAAAAACGATACCGATCATTTCCGATATTACATTTTAACGCATTTATCGGCCGATATTATCGGACATCTCTACTCTATACAACAGGATTGCTCTGCTGTTTCTATGAATTTGCTGCAAAAATCCTAGTGAAGATCCTCTATAAAACAGGAGCGCTCTTCTGTTCATAGGAATCCGCTGCAAAAATGTTTTACATGTGGAAGTGAACTGGCAGGTGGGTGTGATGTCACTAATGGGCTAGATTTGTCCCATGGGCCCAGTTAAATGGGGCTAATGTCAACTCTGTCTTGAATGTGGTGAAATGCTGCCCTCTAGTGGTCCAGTTGCCAAATGACACACAGACAACTATTCTTCAGCCTTCTTCCTGACTGTCATCATACTTGCCAACCTTGAGACCTCCGATTTCGGGGGGGGGGGGGGCGTGGCTAAGAGGGAAGGAGTATATTTACAGCTAGAATTCACCAAGTCAAGTATTTCATATATATATATATATATATATATATATATATATATATATATATATATATGAACTGGGGTGAGTTTTTCCTTGCCCTTATGTGGGCTTTGTACCGAGGATGTCGTTGTGGCTTGTGCAGCCCTTTGAGACACTTGTGATTTAGGGCTATATAAATAAACATTGATTGAATGATTGATATATATATATAAAAGAAATACTTGACTTTCAGTGAATTCTAGCTATATATATATATATATATATATATATATTTATTTTAATATATATATATATATATATATATATATATATATATATATATATATATATATATATATATAAATAAGAGAAATACTTGAATTTCAGTGTTCATTTATTTACACATATACACACACATAACACTCATCTACTCATTGTTGAGTTAAGGGTTGAATTGTCCATCCTTGTTCTATTCTCTGTCACTATTTTTCTAACCATGCAGAACACCCTCTCTGATGATGCATTCTGCTTCGTCTCCTTGTTGTGTGCGCAGTTGTGCACTGCACTCCTAAAAGCCGTAGATGTTATTGTCACATATGCATGCACAGTAGATGGCAGTATTGTCCTGTTTAAGAGTGTCACAACATTGCTGTTTACGGCAGACGAACTGCTTTACGGTAGACGAAAACGTGACTGCTGTTGTTGCCGCGCTGAGAGGACGTTAATGAAACTGCCTAACAATAAACCCACATAAGAAAATAAGAACTCGCCCTCGATCATTCTACAGTTATAACGTCATTGGGCAGGCATGCTGTTTATATTGTGGGAAAGCGGACTTGAAAACAGGCTGTCGACACGTCACTCAGGTCCGCCTGATTTTCGGGAGAAAATTTGTCCCGGGAGGTTTTCGGGAGAGGTGCTGAATTTCGGGAGTCTCCCGGAGAATCCGGGAGGGTTGGCAAGTATGACTGTCATGATTGCTCTGATGTGCTTGGATGATTCTGCTTCTTTCAGGACGGGAACCCGTTCGGTCCGTTCTGGGATTACGCCGGCGTGGAATTTGACGAGTCGGTTCTTTTTAGTGGAATATCCTTCAGTAGCTACCATCGGCAGCAGTGGATGAAGACGTGAGAATAAATCCTTTCATTCACCTTGAAAAGCGTCACTAAACCGAGTAATCACGGGTTGTTTGTGTCAGTTTCCCCCCCGACGAGCACCCGGTCCTGGCCATGCCCGGAGCGCCGGCCCAGTTCCCGGTGGTGGAGGACCACGTGGGTCTGCAGCGCTACGTGG
Source organism: Nerophis lumbriciformis (assembly GCF_033978685.3). Lineage (NCBI taxonomy): Eukaryota > Metazoa > Chordata > Actinopteri > Syngnathiformes > Syngnathidae > Nerophis > Nerophis lumbriciformis. The sequence goes on from NC_084548.2 coordinate 68,128,617, forward strand.
TGTGGTCGGACAAGATGGCGGAGGAGGGTCAGGGGCACATTGCTTCCCTGCTGACCAGACCGTATGTCGGCATTCACTTGAGGATCGGCAGCGACTGGGTGAGATGTCGTCAGAGAGGAGCGTCGCCTCCCGTAATGACCGTCTTCCATGTTGTCAAGACTTGTTCTCCGCGCAGCAAAACGCCTGTGAACTGCTAAAGAGCGGCGACGCGGGGCCGCACTTCATGGCCTCCCCGCAGTGCGTGGGCTACAGCCGACAGACGGCGCTGCCTCTCACCGCCGCCATGTGTCTGCCCGACCTGGCCGAGATCCGCCGCGCCGTCAAGCTGTGGGTGAAGAAGACCTCGGCTCGCTCCGTCTACATCGCCACCGACTCCGAGTCCCACAGCGGCGACATCGAGAAACTCTTTAAGGGCAAGGTGAGAGAGGTCACTTCTCAACACGTTGATGAATTCATGATCATGATTAGGGATGCCGATAAATGCTTTAAAATGTAATATCGGAAATTATCGGAATCGTTTTGTTTTTTATTATCGGTATGGTATTTTTTTATTTTATTTTATTTATTTTTTATTAAATCAACATAAAAAACACAAGATACACTTACAATTAGTGCACCAACCCAAAAAACCTCCCTCTATGGCGTCACATTAGTGCCAAAAATCCGAGCGCATAAAAACTGTTATCGCGCGCTGATTCTCCACTTCGTGCACGCGCGCGACACCATTTTGCGCGCGCGTGGTGCCTTTCTGTGCGCTCTCTGTGTACTCCTGGCATCTCTCCTCGCGCTGTCATGTTTCTTTTTGGCACTTTGGGGGCGGGTATGCTTAGACGGCCCCTTCTTTCTGATTGGTCAGGCGAAAAATGCTGAAAAATGCTCAGAGCCAATCAGAAGTATAGCAGGGCGGGTCATCATCAATATGTATCAAGATTTAGGGGGGAAGAAGTGGATAAAAAAATGTTGCGCGCTGATGAAGGTTATTTCATACCACATAAACACAATACAGGGTAATACAAAATGTGACCCAAATAAATAATAAGACAACAAACACCATAATCACATCTTTCAGCCAGAACTGGTCCACCAGCAATAACATCCAACCATAACATTATTTTATCATTTCACTTCTTCTTGAACATTTGTTTTCTAATTTATGGAATTTCTTTTGATTCAGCCATAAAATTAATGAAATAATCTTTGAATTTTGTTTTTAAAATGTTAAAAATAGCTTTTAATAATGTATTCTGAAACTGTTTAAAATAATCAGACAACTGACTAACACTGACCCTACACAACTATGTTGCACAATTAAGTCTTTTTTTTTTTTTTAAGCGAAAGAGGTAATTTCAACGGGTACAGCATCCTATGTCATATCTACATGTAATAAGATTTGTAACAAGGCAAACCGTTTGTAAATTGGTCGAAAATCGAGCAAGTTATGGTCATTTAATTAGTACATGTACCATTGACATCAATGTAATGATTGAGGCTAGCTGTCCGAGGTAAGATGGCTACGACGTTGCTACACTGGAGAATGATTGGTCATATGAAAAATGCTCACAGCCAATCAGAAAGGAGGGGCCGTCTAAGCATACCGGCCCCCAAAGTGCCAAAAAGAAACATGACAGCGCGAGGAGAGATGCCAGGAGTACACAGAGAGCGCGCAGAAAGGCGTCACGCGCGCGCAGAAAGGGACCGCACGCGAGCAAAAAGGCACCGCGCGCGCACAGAAAGGCACCGCGCGTGCGCAAAAAGGCACCACGCGCGCGCAAAAGGGTGTCGCGCGCACGGCGCAATAACAGTTTTTATGCGCTCGGATTTTTGGCACTAATGTGACGCCATATCCCTCCCCCATTTACACTCATTCACACAAAAGGGTTGTTTCTTTCTTTTATTAATATTCTGGTTCCTACATTATATATCAATATATATCAATACAGTCTGCAAGGGATACAGTCCGTAAGCACACATGATTGTGCGTGCTGCTGGTCCACTAATAGTACTAACCTTTAACAGTTAATTTTACTCATTTTCATTCATTACTAGTTTCTATGTAACTGTTTTTATATTGTTTTACTTTCTTTTTTATTCAAGAAAATGTTTTTAATTTATTTATCTTATTTTATTAATTTTTTTTTAAAAGTACCTTATCTTCACCATACCTGGTTGTCCAAATTAGGCATAATAATGTGTTAATTCCACGATTGTATATACAGTATCTGTTGATATCGGTATCGGTAATTAAAGAGTTGGACAATATCGGATATCGGCAAAAAGCCATCATCGGACATCCCTAATCCTGATCATAACATTTAGTCCATACTATAAAAATATCATTAAAGGGGAACATTATCACCAGACCTATGTAAGCGTCAATATATACCTTGATGTTGCAGAAAAAAGACCATATATTTTTTTAACCGATTTCCGAACTCTAAATGGGTGAATTTTGGCGAATTAAACGCCTTTCTAATATTCGCTCTCGGTGCGATGACGCCACAACGTGACGTCACATCGGGAAGCAATCCGCCATTTTCTCAAACACCGAGTCAAATCAGCTCTGTTATTTTCCGTTTTTTCGACTGTTTTCCGTACCTTGGAGACATCATGCCTCGTCGGTGTGTTGTCGGAGGGTGTAACAACACGAACAGGGACGGATTCAAGTTGCACCAGTGGCCCAAAGATACGAAAGTGGCAAGAAATTGGACGTTTGTTCCGCACACTTTACCGACGAAAGCTATGCTACGACAGAGATGGCAAGAATGTGTGGATATCCTGCGACACTCAAAGCAGATGCATTTCCAACGATAAAGTCAAAGAAATCTGCCGCCAGACCCCCATTGAATCTGCCGGAGTGTGTGAGCAATTCAGGGACAAAGGACCTCGGTAGCACGGCAAGCAATGGCGGCAGTTTGTTCCCGCAGACGAGCGAGCTAAACCCCCTGGATGTCTTGGCTCACACCGTCCCTTATGCCACCGAAGATGATCAAGAGAAGAATATCGACCCTAGCTTCCCTGGCCTGCTGACATCAACTCCAAAACTGGACAGATCAGCTTTCAGGAAAAGAGCGCGGATGAGGGTATGTCTACAGAATATATTAATTGATGAAAATTGGGCTGTCTGCACTCTCAAAGTGCATGTTGTTGCCAAATGTATTTCATATGCTGTAAACCTAGTTCATAGTTGTTAGTTTCCTTTAATGCCAAACAAACACATACCAATCGTTGGTTAGAAGGCGATCGCCGAATTCGTCCTCGCTTTCTCCCGTGTCGCTGGCTGTCATGTCGTTTTCGTCGGTTTCGCTTGCATACGGTTCAAACCGATATGGCTCAATAGCTTCAGTTTCTTCTTCAATTTCGTTTTCGCTACCTGCCTCCACACTACAACCATCCGTTTCAATACATGCGTAATCTGTTGAATCGCTTAAGCCGCTGAAATCCGAGTCTGAATCCGAGCTAATGTCGCTATAGCTTGCTGTTCTTTCCGCCATGTTTGTTTGTGTTGGCTTCACTATGTGACGTCACAGGAAAATGGACGGGTGTATATAACGATGGTTAAAATCAGGCACTTTGAAGCTTTTTTTTAGGGATATGGGTAAAATTTTGAAAAAAACTTCGAAAAATATAATAAGCCACTGGGAACTGATTTTTAATAGTTTTAACCATTCTGAAATTGTGACAATGTTCCCCTTTAACAGTTAATTTTACTCATTTTCATTAATTACTAGTTTCTATGTAACTGTTTTTATATAGTTTTACTTTCTTTTTTTTTCAAGAAAATGTTTTTAATTTATTTATCTTATTTTATTAATTTTTTAGAAAAGTACTTTATCTTCACCATACCTGGTTGTCTAAATTAGGCATAATAATGTGTTAATTCCATGACTGTATATATCTGTTGATATCGGTATCGGTAATTAAGGAGTTGGACAATATCGGAATATCAAATTTCGGCAAAAAGCCATTATCGGATATCCCTAATCATGATCATAACAGTTAGTCCATACTATAAAAATATCATTAATAAATAATAAGTGGAGGAAGTCTTGCAGTACGACGGCATCGGAATACAACTTAATTATTAGAAAGTTTTAATATCGTATTTTCCGGACGATAGGGCGCACCGAATTATAAGGTGCACTGCCGATGAATGGTCTATTTTTTAATCTTGTTTTCTTATATAAGGCGCACCGGATTATAGGGCGCATTAAAGGAGTCATATTATTGTTTACTTTTCTAAATGTAAAAGACTTGCTTGTGGTCTACATAACATGTAATGGTGGTTATTTGGTCAAAATGTTGCATAGAGGATGTTTTACACATAATCTTCAAGCCCCTTTCTGACAGTCGCTTCAGGATGCGCCGTTTTGTGGGCGGGTCTTATTTACGTGGCTCACCTTCGACAGCGTCTTCTCCCCGTCACCTTTGTTGTAGCGGTGTAGCGTGCAAGGACGGGAGTGGAAGAAGTGTCAAAAGATGGCGCTAACTGTTTTAATGACATTCAGACTTTACTTCAATCAATAACGGAGCAGCATCTCCTCAGCCGTGGTTCACTAGTGCAACAAGGCTGGAAATGTGTCCCGTCCGACTGGAACTCTCTAATAGCTAAAGTTCCTTGGGTGAATAATGTAAACTCACTACACCGGTATGTTTTAGCGCTTTCATGGTGTGTTTACTGACAGTTGTAAGTAAGAAGTTTACCCAATTTTATTAGAAATGGCAACAGCGGAGGATGAATGTCCCATAACAAGAAGATAGAGAAAAAGAAGAAGCTTATTGACTAAAAAGGCGGACTCGCGCAATTTTTCAGGACTTATGCAGATCCCAAATACAAATCAACAGGTACCAGAAGGTAAGAAAAGTTGCTATTGCATAATATAGCAAAACAAAACGCCAGATAATGTCTTACCTTTATACACACACCATAATAATACTCTTATGTTGAAGCACAGCACAGTGCAATCCATCAAGCGGTGCGGCTTCATAGCTTACCAAAGTCATACTAAAACATTTTGATAGATTTCTGAGCGCCATGTGTGATGTTCTATATTTTCAATGGAACTTTTAAAATGTTGGTGTTGTTTACTTGAGTCATATTGCAGACTACACATGTCTCTTATGTTTGACTGCCATCAACTGGTCACTCTTATAATTTCACCATGTACCAAATAAAATAGCTTTGAGGTCGGTAAGTAAAACGAGAATTAGGCGCACCGGGTTCTAAAGCGCACCGTCGAGTTTCGAGGAAAAAAAATGATTTTAAGTGCGCCATATAGTGTATATTTAGAAAAATTGGCAAAATGTATTGTCCTTTTTACAGGAATAAAGACAAGTCATATCATTTTTTTTAATATTTTGAGAATACAATCAAAATTTAATAAAGCATTGATTTTACAAGGGTAAAGTTATGATTTAAGTTATATAAAAAGTATTGTTAAAAAAACTTAATTTTTACAAAAACAAAGTCAAGAACATTTTTACACTTTTGCAGGAATACATTTTTAATGTTTTAAGAAAAAAAAGTTGCAACATCGTGGGAAACAAGTAGTCTTTTTACAAGAATGAAGTCACAATATACTAAGAATTTTTTTTTACAATTTTACTAGAATAATATGTAATTTGAGTATACAGTCATAATATTAATATATTTGCTGTAGTTTGATTTTAAAAATACATTTTACAAGAATAAAGGTGTTTAGATTTTTTTAAAGTCACAATGTTGTAAAAAAAATTTTTTTTACAAGAATAAAGTAATTCGATCTAAAAAAGGATAATTTTACTAGAATAAAGTTGCAATTAAAAAAAGTTGTAATCAATCAAAAATAAAAGTCTTTTGTTTAGATTTTTTAAAAAGTGACAAAATAATAAAAATGGCCGTAGTCGTTTTACAAAAATAAAGTCACAATAAAATGGGGAAAAAATTAAGTTGTAGTTAAGTATTTGTAATACTTTGAGAACGTGTCATAATTTTTAGGAAACTTTTTTTTTTTTTCAACAATGAAGTTGTAATATTTTGATTTTGAAAATGCTTTGATATTTAAAAAATGCTGTAATTTTATTGGTATAAAAGCACCAAAAGAAAAAAGTAAAATTTTTCAAAAATAAAAAATGTAACAAAAACGTTTGGTTAGGTGTTGGAAAATCAACAAAATATTTCAAAAGATGTTTTATAGGTCGTATCCGCGCTTACTTGCTGTGCGTAACAACGTTCGCTGCCAGAGGAACCTTTTTTACAGGAATATACATACGTCTTAAGTCATAGAAATATTGTTTTATATTTTGAGAATATAATCATCATTTAATAAAGTATTGATTTTACAAGGGTAAAGTTATGATTTAAGTTAAATTAAAAGTATTGTTAAAAAAACTTAATTTTTACAAAAACAAAGTCAAGAACATTTTTACACTTTTGCAGGAATAGATTGTTAATGTTTTAAGAAAAAAAAGTTGCAACATCGTGGGAAAAAAGTAGTCTTTTTACAAGAATGAAGTCACAATATACTAAGAATTTTTTTTTACAATTTTACTAGAATAATATGTAATTTGAGTATACAGTCATAATATTAATATATTTGCTGTAGTTTGATTTTAAAAATACATTTTACAAGAATAAAGGTGTTTAGATTTTTTTATAGTCACAATGTTGTAAAAAAAATTTTTTTTACAAGAATAAAGTAATAATTTGATTTAAAAAAGGATAATTTTACTAGAATAAAGTTGCAATTAAAAAAAGTTGTAATCAATCAAAAATAAAGGTCTTTTGTTTGGATTTTTTTAAACGTGACAAAATAATAAAAATGTCCGTAGTCGTTTTACAAAAATAAAGTCACAATAAAATGGGGAAAAAATTAAGTTGTAGTTAAGTATTTGTAATATTTTGAACGTGTCATAATTTTTAGGAAACATTTTTTTTTTTCAACAATGAAGTTGTAATATTTTGATTTTGAAAATGCTTTGATATTTAAAAAATGCTGTAATTTTATTGGTATAAACGCACAAAAAAAAGGTACAATTTTTCAAAAATAAAAAATGTAACAAAAACGTTTGGTTAGGTGTTGGAAAATCAACAAAATATTTCAAAAGATGTTTTATAGGTCGTATCCGCGCTTACTTGCTGTGCGTCACAACGTCCGCTGCCAGAGGAAACTTTTTTTACAGGAATATACATACGTCTTAAGTCATAGAAATATTGTTTTATATTTTGAGAATATAATCATCATTTAATAAAGTATTGATTTTACAAGGGTAAAGTTATGATTTAAGTTAAATTAAAAGTATTGTTAAAAAAACTTAATTTTTACAAAAACAAAGTCAAGAACATTTTTACACTTTTGCAGGAATAGATTGTTAATGTTTTAAGAAAAAAAAAGTTGCAACATCGTGGGAAAAAAGTAGTCTTTTTACAAGAATGAAGTCACAATATACTAAGAATTTTTTTTTACAATTTTACTAGAATAATATGTAATTTGAGTATACAGTCATAATATTAATATATTTGCTGTAGTTTGATTTTAAAAATACATTTTACAAGAATAAAGGTGTTTAGATTTTTTTATAGTCACAATGTTGTAAAAAAAATATTTTACAAGAATAAAGTAATAATTCGATCTAAAAGATAATTTTACTAGAATAAAGTTGCAATTAAAAAAAGTTTTAATCAATCAAAAATAAAGGTATTTTGTTTAGACTTTTTAAAAGTGACAAAACAATAAAAATGGCCGTAGTCGTTTTACAAAAATAAAGTCACAATACAATGGGGAAAAAATTAAGTTGTAGTTAAGTATTTGTAATACTTTGAGAACGTGTCATAATTTTTAGGAAACATTTTTTTTTTTCAACAATGAAGTTGTAATATTTTGATTTTGAAAATGCTTTGATATTTTAAAAATGCTGTAATTTTATTGGTATAAACGCACAAAAAAAAGGTAAAATTTTTCAAAAATAAAAAATGTAACAAAAACGTTTGGTTAGGTGTTGGAAAATCAACAAAATATTTCAAAAGATGTTTTATAGGTCGTATCCGCGCTTACTTGCTGTGCGTCACAACGTCCGCTGCCAGAGGAAACTTTTTTTACAGGAATATACATACGTCTTAAGTCATAGAAATATTGTTTTATATTTTGAGAATATAATCATAATTTAGTAAATTATTGATTTTACAAGGGTAAAGTTATGATTTAAGTTGTATAAAAAGTCACAGTATTGTTAAAAAACGTAATTTTTACAAAAACAAATTCAAGACATTTTTTACAATTTTGCAGGAATACCTTTTTAATGTTTTAAGAAAAAAAGTTGCAACATCGTGGGAAATTGTAGTCTTTTTACAAGAATGAAGTCATAATATACTAAGAATTTTTTTTACAATTTTACTAGAATATGTAATTTGAGTATACAGTCATAATTTTAATAGAATGTAGTTGCTGTAGTTTAATTTTAAAAAGTCAAGTTATTTTACAAGAATAAAGGTGTTTAGATTGTATAGTCACAATATTGTAAAAAATTAATAAATCATTTTACAAGAATAAAGTCATAAATTTAAAAAAAAAAGGATAATTTTACTAGAATAAAGTTGCAATTAAAAAAAGCTGAAATCAAACAAAGATAAAGGTCTTTTGTTTTGATTTTTAAAAAGTGACAAAATAATAAAAATGACAGTCGTTTTACAAAAATAAAGTCACAATATAATGGGAAAACAATTAAGTTGTAGTTATTAAGTATTGGTAATATTTTGAGAACACGTCATAATTTTTAGGAACTTTTTTTTTTTCCATCAATGAAGAGGAATCAATAATTGTCAAAATCGGATTAAAATTGAATCGCGAGTGTTTCACATCCGAAGAAGTTGTAATATTTTGTACAATAAGTTATATTGCAAGACAAAAATCCAAATTGTACAATAATAAAGTTTTAAAACATTTTGAGACAAATGACATGATGATATTAGGGAAAAAAACACATTTGACAAGAATAAAGTTGCAATATAAATGTAATTTATTAATCCCTGGGCGTGTGGCAATAAATTGACCCCAATGAAGTCATTTGGCAGAAGTAAAGTTACATTAAAATGAATAATTATTGTGATGACAGATTGTTGGGGATGTTGTCTGCAGGTAAAAGTGCTGAGTTTGCATCCTGACTGGGCCCAGACGGATCTTTACATTCTGGGCCAGGCCGACCACTTCATCGGAAACTGTGTCTCCTCTTTTTCTGCCTTCGTCAAGAGAGAGAGGGACGCCCACGGCCTTCCCTCCTCCTTTTTTGGCATGGACCAGCCAGGAACGGCCGCTAAAACCGCATCAGACTCAGAACGGGTACGAAAGCACCACTCGGACACACTCAGATTTAACAGAACTGAACTTTAACCTCTTCTCGCGAGGGAAAGACGGACTATAAGCGGGGTCATGTGACCTCTCTTAGGACGCCAATAGACTATATTTGGGTTCTAAGAAGTTCTTGACGTCTTCGAGAAAAATGGCAGTACTTTACACATTCTCCTCTGTAGTGCTAATACTTTTAGCTCTTTCACAATAAACATATGTTTGGATACTTCATACACATTTTCCTTGGTAGTGCTAATACTTTTAGCTCTTTCACAATAAACATATATTTGGATACTTCAACATCAACAAGTATTGCAGTTATTTGCCTGTAGCGTGCAAGGACGGGAGTGGAAGAAGTGCCAAAAGATGAAGCTAACTGTTTTAATGACATTCAGACTTTACTTCAATCAATAACGGAGCATCATCTTCTCATCCGTGGCTCACTAGTGCAACAACAAGGCTGGAAATGTGTCCTGTGAAAAACCGTCCAACTCTCCAAAACCTAAAGTCCTTTGGGTGAATAATGTAAACTCACTACACCGGTATGTTTTAGCGCTTTCATGGCGAGTTTACTGACAGATATAAGTAAGAACTTTACACTACTTTATATTAGAAACAATGGATGATGAATGCCCCATAAGAAGGTAGGAAGGTAGGTAGGTCTTTATTGTCATTGCACAAGTACAATGAATGAATGAATGTATTTATTTCAGCAGACATATATAGCAACACTTCTTCACTCTTTGTACTTAGAATATGTTCCCCTTGTGTCCAAATAACTCTAAATTTAGTCTTTGTTACTTAGAATATGTTCCCCTAGTGTCCAAATAACTCTAAATTAAGTCTTTGTTACTTAGAATATGTTCCCCTAGTGTCCAAATAACTCTAAATTTAGTCTTTGTTACTTAGAATATGTTCCCCTAGTGTCCAAATAAATCTAAATGTAGTCTTTGTTATTTAGAATATGTTCCCCTAGTGTCCAAATAACTCTAAATTTAGTCTTTGTTACTTAGAATATGTTCCCCTAGTGTCCAAATAACTCTAAATGTAGTCTTTGTTACTTAGAATTTGTTCCCCTTGTGTCCAAATAACTAAATTGTGTCTTTATTTAGAATATGTTCCCCTAGTGTCCAAATAACTCTAAATTTAGTCTTTGTTACTTAGAATATGTTCCCCTAGTGTCCAAATAAATCTAAATTTAGTCTTTGTTATTTAGAATATGTTCCCCTAGTGTCCAAATACCGGTAACTCTAAATTTAGTCTTTGTTACTTAGAATATGTTCCCCTAGTGTCCAAATAACTCTAAATGTAGTCTTTGTTACTTAGAATTTGTTCCCCTTGTGTCCAAATAACTAAATTGTGTCTTTGTTACTTAGAATATGTTCCCCTAGTGTCCAAATAACTCTAAATTAAGTCTTTGTTACTTAGAATATGTTCCCCTCGTGTCCAAATAACTCTAAATTAAGTCTTTGTTACTTAGAATATGTTCCTCTAGTGTCCAAATAACTCTAAATTAAGTCTTTGTTACTTAGAATATGTTCCCCTAGTGTCCAAATAACTCTAAATTTAGTCTTTGTTACTTAGAATATGTTCCCCTAGTGTCCAAATAACTCTAAATTTAGTCTTTGTTACTTAGAATATGTTCCCCTAGTGTCCAAATAACTCTAAATTAAGTCTTTGTTACTTAGAATGTGTTCCCCTAGTGTCCAAATAACTCTAAATTGAGTCTTTGTTACTTAAAATATGTTCCCCTAGTGTCCAAATAACTCTAAATTGAGTCTTTGTTACTTAAAATATGTTCCCCTAGTGTCCAAATAAATCTAAATTAAGTCTTTGTTACTTAGAATATGTTCCCCTCGTGTCCAAATAACTCTAAATTAAGTCTTTGTTACTTAGAATATGTTCCTCTAGTGTCCAAATAACTCTAAATTAAGTCTTTGTTACTTAGAATATGTTCCTCTAGTGTCCAAATAACTCTAAATTAAGTCTTTGTTACTTAGAATATGTTCCCCTAGTGTCCAAATAACTCTAAATTTAGTCTTTGTTACTTAGAATATGTTCCCCTAGTGTCCAAATAACTCTAAATTTAGTCTTTGTTACTTAGAATATGTTCCCCTAGTGTCCAAATAACTCTAAATTAAGTCTTTGTTACTTAGAATATGTTCCCCTAGTGTCCAAATAACTCTAAATTGAGTCTTTGTTACTTAAAATATGTTCCCCTAGTGTCTAAATAACTCTAAATTGAGTCTTTGTTACTTAAAATATGTTCCCCTAGTGTCCAAATAAATCTAAATTAAGTCTTTGTTACTTAGAATATGTTCTTCTAGTGTCCAAATAACTTTAAAGTAAGTCTTTGTTACTTAGAATATGTTCCCCTAGTGTCCAAATAAATCTAAATTAAGTCTTTGTTACTTAGAATATGTTCTTCTAGTGTCCAAATAACTTTAAAGTAAGTCTTTGTTACTTAGAATATGTTCCCCTAGTGTCCAAATAACTCTAACTTTAGTCTTTGTTACTTAGAATATGTTCCCCTAGTGTCCAAATAAATCTAAATTAAGTCTTTGTTACTTAGAATATGTTCCCCTAGTGTCCAAATAAATCTAAATGAAGTCTTTCTTACTTAGAATATGTTCCTCTAGTGTCCAAATAACTTTAAAGTAAGTCTTTGTTACTTAGAATATGTTCCCCTAGTGTCCAAATAACTCTAACTTTAGTGTTTGTTACTTAGAATATGTTCCCCTAGTGTCCAAATAACTCTAAATGTAGTCTTTGTTACTTAGAATATGTTCCCCCAGTGGCCAAATAACTCTAAATTTAGTCTTTGTTACTTAGAATATGTTCCCCTAGTGTCCAAATAACTCTAAATGTAGTCTTTGTTACTTAGAATATGTTCCCCTAGTGTCCAAATAACTCTAAATTTAGTCTTTGTTACTTTGAATATGTTCCCCGAGTGTCCAAATAAATCTAAATTAAGTCTTTGTTACTTAGAATATGTTCTTCTAGTGTCCAAATAACTTTAAAGTAAGTCTTTGTTACTTAGAATATGTTCCCCTAGTGTCCAAATAACTCTAACTTTAGTCTTTGTTACTTAGAATATGTTCCCCTAGTGTCCAAATAAATCTAAATTAAGTCTTTGTTACTTAGAATATGTTCCCCTAGTGTCCAAATAAATCTAAATGAAGTCTTTCTTACTTAGAATATGTTCCTCTGGTGTCCAAATAACTTTAAAGTAAGTCTTTGTTACTTAGAATATGTTCCCCTAGTGTCCAAATAACTCTAACTTTAGTGTTTGTTACTTAGAATATGTTCCCCTAGTGTCCAAATAACTCTAAATGTAGTCTTTGTTACTTAGAATATGTTCCCCCAGTGGCCAAATAACTCTAAATTTAGTCTTTGTTACTTAGAATATGTTCCCCTAGTGTCCAAATAACTCTAAATGTAGTCTTTGTTACTTAGAATATGTTCCCCTAGTGTCCAAATAACTCTAAATTTAGTCTTTGTTACTTTGAATATGTTCCCCGAGTGTCCAAATAACTCTAAATTAAGTCTTTGTTACTTAGAATATGTTCCCCTAGTGTCCGAATAACTCAAATTTAGTCTTTGTTACTTAGAATATGTTCCCCTAGTGTCCAAATAACTCTTAAATTTAGTCTTTGTTATTTAGAATATGTTCCCCTAGTGTCCAAATAACTCTAAATTTAGTCTTTGTTACTTAGAATATGTTCCCCTAGTCTCCAAATAACTCAAAATTAAGTCTTTGTTACTTAGAATATGTTCCCCTAGTGTCCAACTAACTCTAAATTAAGTCTTTGTTACTTAGAATATGTTCCCCTAGTGTCCAAATAACTCTAAATTTAGTCTTTGTTACTTAGAATATGTTCCCCTAGTCTCCAAATAAGTCTAAATTTAGTCTTTGTTACTTAGAATATGTTCCCCTATTGTCCAAATAACTCTAAATTTAGTCTTTGTTACTTAGAATATGTTCCCCTAGTGTCCAAATAACTCTAAATGTAGTCTTTGTTACTTAGAATATGTTCCCCTAGTGTCCAAATAACTCTAAATTGAGTCTTTGTTACTTTGAATATGTTCCCCTAGTGTCCAAATAACTCTAAATTGAGTCTTTGTTACTTTGAATATGTTCCCCTAGTGTCCAAATAACTCTAAATGTAGTCTTTGTTACTTAGAATGTGTTCCCCTAGTGTCCAAATAAATCTAAATTAAGTCTTTGTTACTTAGAATGTGTTCCCCTAGTGTCCAAATAAATCTAAACTAAGTCTTTGTTACTTAGAATATGTTCCCCTAGTGTCCGAATAACTCAAATTTAGTCTTTGTTATTTAGAATATGTTCCCCTAGTGTCCAAATAACTCTAAATTAAGTCTTTGTTACTTAGAATATGTTCCCCTAGTGTCCAAATAACTCTAAATTAAGTCTTTGTTACTTAGAATATGTTCCCCTAGTGTCCAAATAACTCTAAATTGAGTCTTTGTTACTTAAAATATGTTCCCCTAGTGTCTAAATAACTCTAAATTGAGTCTTTGTTACTTAAAATATGTTCCCCTAGTGTCCAAATAACTCTAAATTGAGTCTTTGTTACTTAGAATATGTTCCCCTAGTGTCCAAATAAATCTAAATTAAGTCTTTGTTACTTAGAATATGTTCTTCTAGTGTCCAAATAACTTTAAAGTAAGTCTTTGTTACTTAGAATATGTTCCCCTAGTGTCCAAATAAATCTAAATTAAGTCTTTGTTACTTAGAATATGTTCTTCTAGTGTCCAAATAACTTTAAATTAAGTCTTTGTTACTTAGAATATGTTCCCCTAGTGTCCAAATAAATCTAAATGAAGTCTTTCTTACTTAGAATATGTTCCTCTAGTGTCCAAATAACTTTAAAGTAAGTCTTTGTTACTTAGAATATGTTCCCCTAGTGTCCAAATAACTCTAACTTTAGTGTTTGTTACTTAGAATATGTTCCCCTAGTGTCCAAATAACTCTAAATGTAGTCTTTGTTACTTAGAATATGTTCCCCCAGTGGCCAAATAACTCTAAATTTAGTCTTTGTTACTTAGAATATGTTCCCCTAGTGTCCAAATAACTCTAAATGTAGTCTTTGTTACTTAGAATATGTTCCCCTAGTGTCCAAATAACTCTAAATTTAGTCTTTGTTACTTTGAATATGTTCCCCGAGTGTCCAAATAACTCTAAATTAAGTCTTTGTTACTTAGAATATGTTCCCCTAGTGTCCGAATAACTCAAATTTAGTCTTTGTTACTTAGAATATGTTCCCCTAGTGTCCAAATAACTCTTAAATTTAGTCTTTGTTATTTAGAATATGTTCCCCTAGTGTCCAAATAACTCTAAATTTAGTCTTTGTTACTTAGAATATGTTCCCCTAGTCTCCAAATAACTCAAAATTAAGTGTTTGTTACTTAGAATATGTTCCCCTAGTGTCCAACTAACTCTAAATTAAGTCTTTGTTACTTAGAATATGTTCCCCTAGTGTCCAAATAACTCTAAATTTAGTCTTTGTTACTTAGAATATGTTCCCCTAGTCTCCAAATAAGTCTAAATTTAGTCTTTGTTACTTAGAATATGTTCCCCTATTGTCCAAATAACTCTAAATTTAGTCTTTGTTACTTAGAATATGTTCCCCTAGTGTCCAAATAACTCTAAATGTAGTCTTTGTTACTTAGAATATGTTCCCCTAGTGTCCAAATAACTCTAAATTGAGTCTTTGTTACTTTGAATATGTTCCCCTAGTGTCCAAATAACTCTAAATGTAGTCTTTGTTACTTAGAATATGTTCCCCTAGTGTCCAAATAACTCTAAATTGAGTCTTTGTTACTTTGAATATGTTCCCCTAGTGTCCAAATAACTCTAAATGTAGTCTTTGTTACTTAGAATGTGTTCCCCTAGTGTCCAAATAAATCTAAATTAAGTCTTTGTTACTTAGAATGTGTTCCCCTAGTGTCCAAATAAATCTAAACTAAGTCTTTGTTACTTAGAATATGTTCCCCTAGTGTCCGAATAACTCAAATTTAGTCTTTGTTATTTAGAATATGTTCCCCTAGTGTCCAAATAACTCTAAATTAAGTCTTTGTTACTTAGAATATGTTCCCCTAGTGTCCAAATAACTCTAAATTAAGTCTTTGTTACTTAGAATATGTTCCCCTAATGTCCAAATAACTCTAAGTGTAGTCTTTGTTACTTAGAATATGTTCCCCTAGTGTCCAAATAACTCTAAATTGAGTCTTTGTTACTTTGAATATGTTCCCCTAGTGTCCAAATAACTCTAAATGTAGTCTTTGTTACTTAGAATATGTTCCCCTAGTGTCCAAATAACTCTAAATTGAGTCTTTGTTACTTTGAATATGTTCCCCGAGTGTCCAAATAACTCTAAATTAAGTCTTTGTTACTTAGAATATGTTCCCCTAGTGTCCGAATAACTCAAATTTAGTCTTTGTTACTTAGAATATGTTCCCCTAGTGTCCAAATAACTCTTGAATTTAGTCTTTGTTATTTAGAATATGTTCCCCTAGTGTCCAAATAACTCTAAATTTAGTCTTTGTTACTTAGAATATGTTCCCCTAGTCTCCAAATAACTCAAAATTAAGTCTTTGTTACTTAGAATATGTTCCCCTAGTGTCCAACTAACTCTAAATTAAGTCTTTGTTACTTAGAATATGTTCCCCTAGTGTCCAAATAACTCTAAATTTAGTCTTTGTTACTTAGAATATGTTCCCCTAGTCTCCAAATAAGTCTAAATTTAGTCTTTGTTACTTAGAATATGTTCCCCTATTGTCCAAATAACTCTAAATTTAGTCTTTGTTACTTAGAATATGTTCCCCTAGTGTCCAAATAACTCTAAATGTAGTCTTTGTTACTTAGAATATGTTCCCCTAGTGTCCAAATAACTCTAAATTGAGTCTTTGTTACTTTGAATATGTTCCCCTAGTGTCCAAATAACTCTAAATGTAGTCTTTGTTACTTAGAATGTGTTCCCCTAGTGTCCAAATAAATCTAAATTAAGTCTTTGTTACTTTGAATATGTTCCCCTAGTGTCCAAATAACTCTAAATTGAGTCTGTTACTTTGAATATGTTCCCCTAGTGTCCAAATAACTCTAAATGTAGTCTTTGTTACTTAGAATGTGTTCCCCTAGTGTCCAAATAAATCTAAATTAAGTCTTTGTTACTTAGAATGTGTTCCCCTAGTGTCCAAATAAATCTAAACTAAGTCTTTGTTACTTAGAATATGTTCCCCTAGTGTCCGAATAACTCAAATTTAGTCTTTGTTATTTAGAATGTTCCCCTAGTGTCCAAATAACTCTAAATTAAGTCTTTGTTACTTAGAATATGTTCCCCTAGTGTCCAAATAACTCTAAATTAAGTCTTTGTTACTTAGAATATGTTCCCGTAATGTCCAAATAACTATAAGTGTAGTCTTTGTTACTTAGAATATGTTCCCCTAGTGTCCAAATAACTCTAAATTGAGTCTTTGTTACTTTGAATATGTTCCCCTAGTGTCCAAATAACTCTAAATGTAGTCTTTGTTACTTAGAATGTGTTCCCCTAGTGTCCAAATAAATCTAAATTAAGTCTTTGTTACTTAGAATGTGTTCCCCTAGTGTCCAAATAAATCTAAACTAAGTCTTTGTTACTTAGAATATGTTCCCCTAGTGTCCGAATAACTCAAATTTAGTCTTTGTTATTTAGAATATGTTCCCCTAGTGTCCAAATAACTCTAAATTTAGTCTTTGTTACTTAGAATATGTTCCCCTAGTCTCCAAATAAGTCTAAATTTAGTCTTTGTTACTTAGAATATGTTCCCCTATTGTCCAAATAACTCTAAATTTAGTCTTTGTTACTTAGAATATGTTCCCCTAGTGTCCAAATAACTCTAAATGTAGTCTTTGTTACTTAGAATATGTTCCCCTAGTGTCCAAATAACTCTAAATTGAGTCTTTGTTACTTTGAATATGTTCCCCTAGTGTCCAAATAACTCTAAATGTAGTCTTTGTTACTTAGAATATGTTCCCCTAGTGTCCAAATAACTCTAAATTGAGTCTTTGTTACTTTGAATATGTTCCCCTAGTGTCCAAATAACTCTAAATGTAGTCTTTGTTACTTAGAATGTGTTCCCCTAGTGTCCAAATAAATCTAAATTAAGTCTTTGTTACTTAGAATGTGTTCCCCTAGTGTCCAAATAAATCTAAACTAAGTCTTTGTTACTTAGAATATGTTCCCCTAGTGTCCGAATAACTCAAATTTAGTCTTTGTTATTTAGAATATGTTCCCCTAGTGTCCAAATAACTCTAAATTAAGTCTTTGTTACTTAGAATATGTTCCCCTAGTGTCCAAATAACTCTAAATTAAGTCTTTGTTACTTAGAATATGTTCCCCTAATGTCCAAATAACTCTAAGTGTAGTCTTTGTTACTTAGAATATGTTCCCCTTGTGTCCAAATAACTCTAAATTAAGTCTTTGTTACTTAGAATATGTTCCCCTAGTGTCCAAATAAATCTAAATTGAGTCTTTGTTACTTAGAATATGTTCCCCTAGTGTCCAAATAAATCTAAATTGAGTCTTTGTTACTTAGAATATGTTCCCCTATTGTCCAAATAACTCTAAATTTAGTCTTTGTTACTTAGAATATGTTCCCCTAGTGTCCAAATAACTCTAAATGTAGTCTTTGTTACTTAGAATATGTTCCCCTAGTGTCCAAATAACTCTAAATTGAGTCTTTGTTACTTTGAATATGTTCCCCTAGTGTCCAAATAACTAAATGTAGTCTTTGTTACTTAGAATGTGTTCCCCTAGTGTCCAAATAAATCTAAATTAAGTCTTTGTTACTTAGAATGTGTTCCCGTAGTGTCCAAATAAATCTAAACTAAGTCTTTGTTACTTAGAATATGTTCCCCTAGTGTCCAAATAAATCTAAACTAAGTCTTTGTTACTTAGAATATGTTCCCCTAGTGTCCGAATAACTCAAATTTAGTCTTTGTTATTTAAAATATGTTCCCCTAGTGTCCAAATAACTCTAAATTAAGTCTTTGTTACTTAGAATATGTTCCCCTAGTGTCCAAATAACTCTAAATTAAGTCTTTGTTACTTAGAATATGTTCCCCTAATGTCCAAATAACTCTAAGTGTAGTCTTTGTTACTTAGAATATGTTCCCCTTGTGTCCAAATAACTCTAAATTAAGTCTTTGTTACTTAGAATATGTTCCCCTAGTGTCCAAATAAATCTAAATTGAGTCTTTGTTACTTAGAATATGTTCCCCTAGTGTCCAAATAAATCTAAATTGAGTCTTTGTTACTTAGAATATGTTCCCCTAGTGTCCAAATAACTCTAAATTAAGTCTTTGTTACTTAGAATATGTTCCCCTAGTGTCCAAATAACTCTAAATTTAGTCTTTGTTACTTAGAATATGTTCCCCTTGTGTCCAAATAACTCTAAATTAAGTCTTTGTTACTTAGAATATGTTCCCCTAGTGTCCAAATAAATCTAAATTGAGTCTTTGTTACTTAGAATATGTTCCCCTAGTGTCCAAATAAATCTAAATTGAGTCTTTGTTACTTAGAATATGTTCCCCTAGTGTCCAAATAACTCTAAATTAAGTCTTTGTTACTTAGAATATGTTCCCCTAGTGTCCAAATAACTCTAAATTTAGTCTTTGTTACTGAAAATATGTTCCCCTAGTGTCCAAATAACTCTAAATGTAGTCTTTGTTACTTAGAATATGTTCCCCTAGTGTCCAAATAACTCTAAATT
Organism: Nerophis lumbriciformis; assembly: GCF_033978685.3. Classification (NCBI taxonomy): domain Eukaryota; kingdom Metazoa; phylum Chordata; class Actinopteri; order Syngnathiformes; family Syngnathidae; genus Nerophis; species Nerophis lumbriciformis. The sequence continues at coordinate 68,147,708 of NC_084548.2, forward strand.
TAGTCTTTGTTACTTTGAATATGTTCCCCGAGTGTCCAAATAACTCTAAATTAAGTCTTTGTTACTTAGAATATGTTCCCCTAGTGTCCGAATAACTCAAATTTAGTCTTTGTTACTTAGAATATGTTCCCCTAGTGTCCAAATAACTCTTAAATGTAGTCTTTGTTATTTAGAATATGTTCCCCTAGTGTCCAAATAACTCTAAATTTAGTCTTTGTTACTTAGAATATGTTCCCCTAGTCTCCAAATAACTCTAAATGTAGTCTTTGTTACTTAGAATATGTTCCCCTAATGTCCAAATAACTCTAAGTGTAGTCTTTGTTACTTAGAATATGTTCCCCTTGTGTCCAAATAACTCTAAATTAAGTCTTTGTTACTTAGAATATGTTCCCCTAGTGTCCAAATAAATCTAAATTGAGTCTTTGTTACTTAGAATATGTTCCCCTAGTGTCCAAATAAATCTAAATTGAGTCTTTGTTACTTAGAATATGTTCCCCTATTGTCCAAATAACTCTAAATTTAGTCTTTGTTACTTAGAATATGTTCCCCTAGTGTCCAAATAACTCTAAATGTAGTCTTTGTTACTTAGAATATGTTCCCCTAGTGTCCAAATAACTCTAAATGTAGTCTTTGTTACTTAGAATATGTTCCCCTAGTGTCCAAATAACTCTAAATTGAGTCTTTGTTACTTTGAATATGTTCCCCTAGTGTCCAAATAACTAAATGTAGTCTTTGTTACTTAGAATGTGTTCCCCTAGTGTCCAAATAAATCTAAATTAAGTCTTTGTTACTTAGAATGTGTTCCCCTAGTGTCCAAATAAATCTAAACTAAGTCTTTGTTACTTAGAATATGTTCCCCTAGTGTCCAAATAAATCTAAACTAAGTCTTTGTTACTTAGAATATGTTCCCCTAGTGTCCGAATAACTCAAATTTAGTCTTTGTTATTTAAAATATGTTCCCCTAGTGTCCAAATAACTCTAAATTAAGTCTTTGTTACTTAGAATATGTTCCCCTAGTGTCCAAATAACTCTAAATTAAGTCTTTGTTACTTAGAATATGTTCCCCTAATGTCCAAATAACTCTAAGTGTAGTCTTTGTTACTTAGAATATGTTCCCCTTGTGTCCAAATAACTCTAAATTAAGTCTTTGTTACTTAGAATATGTTCCCCTAGTGTCCAAATAAATCTAAATTGAGTCTTTGTTACTTAGAATATGTTCCCCTAGTGTCCAAATAAATCTAAATTGAGTCTTTGTTACTTAGAATATGTTCCCCTAGTGTCCAAATAACTCTAAATTAAGTCTTTGTTACTTAGAATATGTTCCCCTAGTGTCCAAATAACTCTAAATTTAGTCTTTGTTACTTAGAATATGTTCCCCTTGTGTCCAAATAACTCTAAATTAAGTCTTTGTTACTTAGAATATGTTCCCCTAGTGTCCAAATAAATCTAAATTGAGTCTTTGTTACTTAGAATATGTTCCCCTAGTGTCCAAATAAATCTAAATTGAGTCTTTGTTACTTAGAATATGTTCCCCTAGTGTCCAAATAACTCTAAATTAAGTCTTTGTTACTTAGAATATGTTCCCCTAGTGTCCAAATAACTCTAAATTTAGTCTTTGTTACTGAAAATATGTTCCCCTAGTGTCCAAATAACTCTAAATGTAGTCTTTGTTACTTAGAATATGTTCCCCTAGTGTCCAAATAACTCTAAATTTAGTCTTTGTTACTTTGAATATGTTCCCCGAGTGTCCAAATAACTCTAAATTAAGTCTTTGTTACTTAGAATATGTTCCCCTAGTGTCCGAATAACTCAAATTTAGTCTTTGTTACTTAGAATATGTTCCCCTAGTGTCCAAATAACTCTTAAATGTAGTCTTTGTTATTTAGAATATGTTCCCCTAGTGTCCAAATAACTCTAAATTTAGTCTTTGTTACTTAGAATATGTTCCCCTAGTCTCCAAATAACTCTAAATGTAGTCTTTGTTACTTAGAATATGTTCCCCTAATGTCCAAATAACTCTAAGTGTAGTCTTTGTTACTTAGAATATGTTCCCCTTGTGTCCAAATAACTCTAAATTAAGTCTTTGTTACTTAGAATATGTTCCCCTAGTGTCCAAATAAATCTAAATTGAGTCTTTGTTACTTAGAATATGTTCCCCTAGTGTCCAAATAAATCTAAATTGAGTCTTTGTTACTTAGAATATGTTCCCCTATTGTCCAAATAACTCTAAATTTAGTCTTTGTTACTTAGAATATGTTCCCCTAGTGTCCAAATAACTCTAAATGTAGTCTTTGTTACTTAGAATATGTTCCCCTAGTGTCCAAATAACTCTAAATTGAGTCTTTGTTACTTTGAATATGTTCCCCTAGTGTCCAAATAACTAAATGTAGTCTTTGTTACTTAGAATATGTTCCCCTAGTGTCCAAATAACTCTAAATTGAGTCTTTGTTACTTTGAATATGTTCCCCTAGTGTCCAAATAACTCTAAATGTAGTCTTTGTTACTTAGAATGTGTTCCCCTAGTGTCCAAATAAATCTAAATTAAGTCTTTGTTACTTAGAATGTGTTCCCCTAGTGTCCAAATAAATCTAAACTAAGTCTTTGTTACTTAGAATATGTTCCCCTAGTGTCCAAATAAATCTAAACTAAGTCTTTGTTACTTAGAATATGTTCCCCTAGTGTCCGAATAACTCAAATTTAGTCTTTGTTATTTAAAATATGTTCCCCTAGTGTCCAAATAACTCTAAATTAAGTCTTTGGTACTTAGAATATGTTCCCCTAGTGTCCAAATAACTCTAAATTAAGTCTTTGTTACTTAGAATATGTTCCCCTAATGTCCAAATAACTCTAAGTGTAGTCTTTGTTACTTAGAATATGTTCCCCTTGTGTCCAAATAACTCTAAATTAAGTCTTTGTTACTTAGAATATGTTCCCCTAATGTCCAAATAACTCTAAGTGTAGTCTTTGTTACTTAGAATATGTTCCCCTAGTGTCCAAATAACTCTAAATTTAGTCTTTGTTACTGAAAATATGTTCCCCTAGTGTCCAAATAACTCTAAATGTAGTCTTTGTTACTTAGAATATGTTCCCCTAGTGTCCAAATAACTCTAAATTTAGTCTTTGTTACTTTGAATATGTTCCCCGAGTGTCCAAATAACTCTAAATTTAGTCTTTGTTACTTTGAATATGTTCCCCGAGTGTCCAAATAAATCTAAATTAAGTCTTTGTTACTTAGAATATGTTCTTCTAGTGTCCAAATAACTTTAAAGTAAGTCTTTGTTACTTAGAATATGTTCCCCTAGTGTCCAAATAACTCTAACTTTAGTGTTTGTTACTTAGAATATGTTCCCCTAGTGTCCAAATAACTCTAAATGTAGTCTTTGTTACTTAGAATATGTTCCCCCAGTGGCCAAATAACTCTAAATTTAGTCTTTGTTACTTAGAATATGTTCCCCTAGTGTCCAAATAACTCTAAATGTAGTCTTTGTTACTTAGAATATGTTCCCCTAGTGTCCAAATAACTCTAAATTTAGTCTTTGTTACTTTGAATATGTTCCCCGAGTGTCCAAATAAATCTAAATTAAGTCTTTGTTACTTAGAATATGTTCTTCTAGTGTCCAAATAACTTTAAAGTAAGTCTTTGTTACTTAGAATATGTTCCCCTAGTGTCCAAATAACTCTAACTTTAGTCTTTGTTACTTAGAATATGTTCCCCTAGTGTCCAAATAAATCTAAATTAAGTCTTTGTTACTTAGAATATGTTCCCCTAGTGTCCAAATAAATCTAAATGAAGTCTTTCTTACTTAGAATATGTTCCTCTGGTGTCCAAATAACTTTAAAGTAAGTCTTTGTTACTTAGAATATGTTCCCCTAGTGTCCAAATAACTCTAACTTTAGTGTTTGTTACTTAGAATATGTTCCCCTAGTGTCCAAATAACTCTAAATGTAGTCTTTGTTACTTAGAATATGTTCCCCCAGTGGCCAAATAACTCTAAATTTAGTCTTTGTTACTTAGAATATGTTCCCCTAGTGTCCAAATAACTCTAAATGTAGTCTTTGTTACTTAGAATATGTTCCCCTAGTGTCCAAATAACTCTAAATTTAGTCTTTGTTACTTTGAATATGTTCCCCGAGTGTCCAAATAACTCTAAATTAAGTCTTTGTTACTTAGAATATGTTCCCCTAGTGTCCGAATAACTCAAATTTAGTCTTTGTTACTTAGAATATGTTCCCCTAGTGTCCAAATAACTCTTAAATTTAGTCTTTGTTATTTAGAATATGTTCCCCTAGTGTCCAAATAACTCTAAATTTAGTCTTTGTTACTTAGAATATGTTCCCCTAGTGTCCAAATAACTCTAAATTAAGTCTTTGTTACTTAGAATATGTTCCCCTAGTGTCCAAATAACTCTAAATTAAGTCTTTGTTACTTAGAATATGTTCCCCTAGTGTCCAAATAACTCTAAATTGAGTCTTTGTTACTTAAAATATGTTCCCCTAGTGTCTAAATAACTCTAAATTGAGTCTTTGTTACTTAAAATATGTTCCTCTAGTGTCCAAATAACTCTAAATTAAGTCTTTGTTACTTAGAATATGTTCCCCTAGTGTCCAAATAACTCTAAATTAAGTCTTTGTTACTTAGAATATGTTCCCCTAGTGTCCAAATAACTCTAAATTAAGTCTTTGTTACTTAGAATATGTTCCCCTAGTGTCCAAATAACTCTAAATTGAGTCTTTGTTACTTAGAATATGTTCCCCTAGTGTCCAAATAAATCTAAATTAAGTCTTTGTTACTTAGAATATGTTCTTCTAGTGTCCAAATAACTTTAAAGTAAGTCTTTGTTACTTAGAATATGTTCCCCTAGTGTCCAAATAAATCTAAATTAAGTCTTTGTTACTTAGAATATGTTCTTCTAGTGTCCAAATAACTTTAAAGTAAGTCTTTGTTACTTAGAATATGTTCCCCTAGTGTCCAAATAACTCTAACTTTAGTCTTTGTTACTTAGAATATGTTCCCCTAGTGTCCAAATAAATCTAAATTAAGTCTTTGTTACTTAGAATATGTTCCCCTAGTGTCCAAATAAATCTAAATGAAGTCTTTCTTACTTAGAATATGTTCCTCTAGTGTCCAAATAACTTTAAAGTAAGTCTTTGTTACTTAGAATATGTTCCCCTAGTGTCCAAATAACTCTAACTTTAGTGTTTGTTACTTAGAATATGTTCCCCTAGTGTCCAAATAACTCTAAATGTAGTCTTTGTTACTTAGAATATGTTCCCCCAGTGGCCAAATAACTCTAAATTTAGTCTTTGTTACTTAGAATATGTTCCCCTAGTGTCCAAATAACTCTAAATGTAGTCTTTGTTACTTAGAATATGTTCCCCTAGTGTCCAAATAACTCTAAATTTAGTCTTTGTTACTTTGAATATGTTCCCCGAGTGTCCAAATAACTCTAAATTAAGTCTTTGTTACTTAGAATATGTTCCCCTAGTGTCCGAATAACTCAAATTTAGTCTTTGTTACTTAGAATATGTTCCCCTAGTGTCCAAATAACTCTTAAATTTAGTCTTTGTTATTTAGAATATGTTCCCCTAGTGTCCAAATAACTCTAAATTTAGTCTTTGTTACTTAGAATATGTTCCCCTAGTCTCCAAATAACTCAAAATTAAGTGTTTGTTACTTAGAATATGTTCCCCTAGTGTCCAACTAACTCTAAATTAAGTCTTTGTTACTTAGAATATGTTCCCCTAGTGTCCAAATAACTCTAAATTTAGTCTTTGTTACTTAGAATATGTTCCCCTAGTCTCCAAATAAGTCTAAATTTAGTCTTTGTTACTTAGAATATGTTCCCCTATTGTCCAAATAACTCTAAATTTAGTCTTTGTTACTTAGAATATGTTCCCCTAGTGTCCAAATAACTCTAAATGTAGTCTTTGTTACTTAGAATATGTTCCCCTAGTGTCCAAATAACTCTAAATTGAGTCTTTGTTACTTTGAATATGTTCCCCTAGTGTCCAAATAACTCTAAATGTAGTCTTTGTTACTTAGAATATGTTCCCCTAGTGTCCAAATAACTCTAAATTGAGTCTTTGTTACTTTGAATATGTTCCCCTAGTGTCCAAATAACTCTAAATGTAGTCTTTGTTACTTAGAATGTGTTCCCCTAGTGTCCAAATAAAACTAAATTAAGTCTTTGTTACTTAGAATATGTTCCCCTAGTGTCCGAATAACTCAAATTTAGTCTTTGTTATTTAGAATATGTTCCCCTAGTGTCCAAATAACTCTAAATTAAGTCTTTGTTACTTAGAATATGTTCCCCTAGTGTCCAAATAACTCTAAATTAAGTCTTTGTTACTTAGAATATGTTCCCCTAATGTCCAAATAACTCTAAGTGTAGTCTTTGTTACTTAGAATATGTTCCCCTAGTGTCCAAATAACTCTAAATTGAGTCTTTGTTACTTTGAATATGTTCCCCTAGTGTCCAAATAACTCTAAATGTAGTCTTTGTTACTTAGAATATGTTCCCCTAGTGTCCAAATAACTCTAAATTGAGTCTTTGTTACTTTGAATATGTTCCCCGAGTGTCCAAATAACTCTAAATTAAGTCTTTGTTACTTAGAATATGTTCCCCTAGTGTCCGAATAACTCAAATTTAGTCTTTGTTACTTAGAATATGTTCCCCTAGTGTCCAAATAACTCTTGAATTTAGTCTTTGTTATTTAGAATATGTTCCCCTAGTGTCCAAATAACTCTAAATTTAGTCTTTGTTACTTAGAATATGTTCCCCTAGTCTCCAAATAACTCAAAATTAAGTCTTTGTTACTTAGAATATGTTCCCCTAGTGTCCAACTAACTCTAAATTAAGTCTTTGTTACTTAGAATATGTTCCCCTAGTGTCCAAATAACTCTAAATTTAGTCTTTGTTACTTAGAATATGTTCCCCTAGTCTCCAAATAAGTCTAAATTTAGTCTTTGTTACTTAGAATATGTTCCCCTATTGTCCAAATAACTCTAAATTTAGTCTTTGTTACTTAGAATATGTTCCCCTAGTGTCCAAATAACTCTAAATGTAGTCTTTGTTACTTAGAATATGTTCCCCTAGTGTCCAAATAACTCTAAATTGAGTCTTTGTTACTTTGAATATGTTCCCCTAGTGTCCAAATAACTCTAAATGTAGTCTTTGTTACTTAGAATGTGTTCCCCTAGTGTCCAAATAAATCTAAATTAAGTCTTTGTTACTTTGAATATGTTCCCCTAGTGTCCAAATAACTCTAAATTGAGTCTTTGTTACTTTGAATATGTTCCCCTAGTGTCCAAATAACTCTAAATGTAGTCTTTGTTACTTAGAATGTGTTCCCCTAGTGTCCAAATAAATCTAAATTAAGTCTTTGTTACTTAGAATGTGTTCCCCTAGTGTCCAAATAAATCTAAACTAAGTCTTTGTTACTTAGAATATGTTCCCCTAGTGTCCGAATAACTCAAATTTAGTCTTTGTTATTTAGAATGTTCCCCTAGTGTCCAAATAACTCTAAATTAAGTCTTTGTTACTTAGAATATGTTCCCCTAGTGTCCAAATAACTCTAAATTAAGTCTTTGTTACTTAGAATATGTTCCCGTAATGTCCAAATAACTATAAGTGTAGTCTTTGTTACTTAGAATATGTTCCCCTAGTGTCCAAATAACTCTAAATTGAGTCTTTGTTACTTTGAATATGTTCCCCTAGTGTCCAAATAACTCTAAATGTAGTCTTTGTTACTTAGAATGTGTTCCCCTAGTGTCCAAATAAATCTAAATTAAGTCTTTGTTACTTAGAATGTGTTCCCCTAGTGTCCAAATAAATCTAAACTAAGTCTTTGTTACTTAGAATATGTTCCCCTAGTGTCCGAATAACTCAAATTTAGTCTTTGTTATTTAGAATATGTTCCCCTAGTGTCCAAATAACTCTAAATTTAGTCTCTGTTACTTAGAATATGTTCCCCTAGTCTCCAAATAAGTCTAAATTTAGTCTTTGTTACTTAGAATATGTTCCCCTATTGTCCAAATAACTCTAAATTTAGTCTTTGTTACTTAGAATATGTTCCCCTAGTGTCCAAATAACTCTAAATGTAGTCTTTGTTACTTAGAATATGTTCCCCTAGTGTCCAAATAACTCTAAATTGAGTCTTTGTTACTTTGAATATGTTCCCCTAGTGTCCAAATAACTCTAAATGTAGTCTTTGTTACTTAGAATATGTTCCCCTAGTGTCCAAATAACTCTAAATTGAGTCTTTGTTACTTTGAATATGTTCCCCTAGTGTCCAAATAACTCTAAATGTAGTCTTTGTTACTTAGAATGTGTTCCCCTAGTGTCCAAATAAATCTAAATTAAGTCTTTGTTACTTAGAATGTGTTCCCCTAGTGTCCAAATAAATCTAAACTAAGTCTTTGTTACTTAGAATATGTTCCCCTAGTGTCCGAATAACTCAAATTTAGTCTTTGTTATTTAGAATATGTTCCCCTAGTGTCCAAATAACTCTAAATTAAGTCTTTGTTACTTAGAATATGTTCCCCTAGTGTCCAAATAACTCTAAATTAAGTCTTTGTTACTTAGAATATGTTCCCCTAATGTCCAAATAACTCTAAGTGTAGTCTTTGTTACTTAGAATATGTTCCCCTTGTGTCCAAATAACTCTAAATTAAGTCTTTGTTACTTAGAATATGTTCCCCTAGTGTCCAAATAAATCTAAATTGAGTCTTTGTTACTTAGAATATGTTCCCCTAGTGTCCAAATAAATCTAAATTGAGTCTTTGTTACTTAGAATATGTTCCCCTATTGTCCAAATAACTCTAAATTTAGTCTTTGTTACTTAGAATATGTTCCCCTAGTGTCCAAATAACTCTAAATGTAGTCTTTGTTACTTAGAATATGTTCCCCTAGTGTCCAAATAACTCTAAATTGAGTCTTTGTTACTTTGAATATGTTCCCCTAGTGTCCAAATAACTAAATGTAGTCTTTGTTACTTAGAATGTGTTCCCCTAGTGTCCAAATAAATCTAAATTAAGTCTTTGTTACTTAGAATGTGTTCCCCTAGTGTCCAAATAAATCTAAACTAAGTCTTTGTTACTTAGAATATGTTCCCCTAGTGTCCAAATAAATCTAAACTAAGTCTTTGTTACTTAGAATATGTTCCCCTAGTGTCCGAATAACTCAAATTTAGTCTTTGTTATTTAAAATATGTTCCCCTAGTGTCCAAATAACTCTAAATTAAGTCTTTGTTACTTAGAATATGTTCCCCTAGTGTCCAAATAACTCTAAATTAAGTCTTTGTTACTTAGAATATGTTCCCCTAATGTCCAAATAACTCTAAGTGTAGTCTTTGTTACTTAGAATATGTTCCCCTTGTGTCCAAATAACTCTAAATTAAGTCTTTGTTACTTAGAATATGTTCCCCTAGTGTCCAAATAAATCTAAATTGAGTCTTTGTTACTTAGAATATGTTCCCCTAGTGTCCAAATAAATCTAAATTGAGTCTTTGTTACTTAGAATATGTTCCCCTAGTGTCCAAATAACTCTAAATTAAGTCTTTGTTACTTAGAATATGTTCCCCTAGTGTCCAAATAACTCTAAATTTAGTCTTTGTTACTTAGAATATGTTCCCCTTGTGTCCAAATAACTCTAAATTAAGTCTTTGTTACTTAGAATATGTTCCCCTAGTGTCCAAATAAATCTAAATTGAGTCTTTGTTACTTAGAATATGTTCCCCTAGTGTCCAAATAAATCTAAATTGAGTCTTTGTTACTTAGAATATGTTCCCCTAGTGTCCAAATAACTCTAAATTAAGTCTTTGTTACTTAGAATATGTTCCCCTAGTGTCCAAATAACTCTAAATTTAGTCTTTGTTACTGAAAATATGTTCCCCTAGTGTCCAAATAACTCTAAATGTAGTCTTTGTTACTTAGAATATGTTCCCCTAGTGTCCAAATAACTCTAAATTTAGTCTTTGTTACTTTGAATATGTTCCCCGAGTGTCCAAATAACTCTAAATTAAGTCTTTGTTACTTAGAATATGTTCCCCTAGTGTCCGAATAACTCAAATTTAGTCTTTGTTACTTAGAATATGTTCCCCTAGTGTCCAAATAACTCTTAAATGTAGTCTTTGTTATTTAGAATATGTTCCCCTAGTGTCCAAATAACTCTAAATTTAGTCTTTGTTACTTAGAATATGTTCCCCTAGTCTCCAAATAACTCTAAATGTAGTCTTTGTTACTTAGAATATGTTCCCCTAATGTCCAAATAACTCTAAGTGTAGTCTTTGTTACTTAGAATATGTTCCCCTTGTGTCCAAATAACTCTAAATTAAGTCTTTGTTACTTAGAATATGTTCCCCTAGTGTCCAAATAAATCTAAATTGAGTCTTTGTTACTTAGAATATGTTCCCCTAGTGTCCAAATAAATCTAAATTGAGTCTTTGTTACTTAGAATATGTTCCCCTATTGTCCAAATAACTCTAAATTTAGTCTTTGTTACTTAGAATATGTTCCCCTAGTGTCCAAATAACTCTAAATGTAGTCTTTGTTACTTAGAATATGTTCCCCTAGTGTCCAAATAACTCTAAATGTAGTCTTTGTTACTTAGAATATGTTCCCCTAGTGTCCAAATAACTCTAAATTGAGTCTTTGTTACTTTGAATATGTTCCCCTAGTGTCCAAATAACTAAATGTAGTCTTTGTTACTTAGAATGTGTTCCCCTAGTGTCCAAATAAATCTAAATTAAGTCTTTGTTACTTAGAATGTGTTCCCCTAGTGTCCAAATAAATCTAAACTAAGTCTTTGTTACTTAGAATATGTTCCCCTAGTGTCCAAATAAATCTAAACTAAGTCTTTGTTACTTAGAATATGTTCCCCTAGTGTCCGAATAACTCAAATTTAGTCTTTGTTATTTAAAATATGTTCCCCTAGTGTCCAAATAACTCTAAATTAAGTCTTTGTTACTTAGAATATGTTCCCCTAGTGTCCAAATAACTCTAAATTAAGTCTTTGTTACTTAGAATATGTTCCCCTAATGTCCAAATAACTCTAAGTGTAGTCTTTGTTACTTAGAATATGTTCCCCTTGTGTCCAAATAACTCTAAATTAAGTCTTTGTTACTTAGAATATGTTCCCCTAGTGTCCAAATAAATCTAAATTGAGTCTTTGTTACTTAGAATATGTTCCCCTAGTGTCCAAATAACTCTAAATTAAGTCTTTGTTACTTAGAATATGTTCCCCTAGTGTCCAAATAACTCTAAATTTAGTCTTTGTTACTTAGAATATGTTCCCCTTGTGTCCAAATAACTCTAAATTAAGTCTTTGTTACTTAGAATATGTTCCCCTAGTGTCCAAATAAATCTAAATTGAGTCTTTGTTACTTAGAATATGTTCCCCTAGTGTCCAAATAAATCTAAATTGAGTCTTTGTTACTTAGAATATGTTCCCCTAGTGTCCAAATAACTCTAAATTAAGTCTTTGTTACTTAGAATATGTTCCCCTAGTGTCCAAATAACTCTAAATTTAGTCTTTGTTACTGAAAATATGTTCCCCTAGTGTCCAAATAACTCTAAATGTAGTCTTTGTTACTTAGAATATGTTCCCCTAGTGTCCAAATAACTCTAAATTTAGTCTTTGTTACTTTGAATATGTTCCCCGAGTGTCCAAATAACTCTAAATTAAGTCTTTGTTACTTAGAATATGTTCCCCTAGTGTCCGAATAACTCAAATTTAGTCTTTGTTACTTAGAATATGTTCCCCTAGTGTCCAAATAACTCTTAAATGTAGTCTTTGTTATTTAGAATATGTTCCCCTAGTGTCCAAATAACTCTAAATTTAGTCTTTGTTACTTAGAATATGTTCCCCTAGTCTCCAAATAACTCTAAATGTAGTCTTTGTTACTTAGAATATGTTCCCCTAATGTCCAAATAACTCTAAGTGTAGTCTTTGTTACTTAGAATATGTTCCCCTTGTGTCCAAATAACTCTAAATTAAGTCTTTGTTACTTAGAATATGTTCCCCTAGTGTCCAAATAAATCTAAATTGAGTCTTTGTTACTTAGAATATGTTCCCCTAGTGTCCAAATAAATCTAAATTGAGTCTTTGTTACTTAGAATATGTTCCCCTATTGTCCAAATAACTCTAAATTTAGTCTTTGTTACTTAGAATATGTTCCCCTAGTGTCCAAATAACTCTAAATGTAGTCTTTGTTACTTAGAATATGTTCCCCTAGTGTCCAAATAACTCTAAATTGAGTCTTTGTTACTTTGAATATGTTCCCCTAGTGTCCAAATAACTAAATGTAGTCTTTGTTACTTAGAATATGTTCCCCTAGTGTCCAAATAACTCTAAATTGAGTCTTTGTTACTTTGAATATGTTCCCCTAGTGTCCAAATAACTCTAAATGTAGTCTTTGTTACTTAGAATGTGTTCCCCTAGTGTCCAAATAAATCTAAATTAAGTCTTTGTTACTTAGAATGTGTTCCCCTAGTGTCCAAATAAATCTAAACTAAGTCTTTGTTACTTAGAATATGTTCCCCTAGTGTCCAAATAAATCTAAACTAAGTCTTTGTTACTTAGAATATGTTCCCCTAGTGTCCGAATAACTCAAATTTAGTCTTTGTTATTTAAAATATGTTCCCCTAGTGTCCAAATAACTCTAAATTAAGTCTTTGTTACTTAGAATATGTTCCCCTAGTGTCCAAATAACTCTAAATTAAGTCTTTGTTACTTAGAATATGTTCCCCTAATGTCCAAATAACTCTAAGTGTAGTCTTTGTTACTTAGAATATGTTCCCCTTGTGTCCAAATAACTCTAAATTAAGTCTTTGTTACTTAGAATATGTTCCCCTAGTGTCCAAATAAATCTAAATTGAGTCTTTGTTACTTAGAATATGTTCCCCTAGTGTCCAAATAAATCTAAATTGAGTCTTTGTTACTTAGAATATGTTCCCCTATTGTCCAAATAACTCTAAATTTAGTCTTTGTTACTTAGAATATGTTCCCCTAGTGTCCAAATAACTCTAAATGTAGTCTTTGTTACTTAGAATATGTTCCCCTAGTGTCCAAATAACTCTAAATTGAGTCTTTGTTACTTTGAATATGTTCCCCTAGTGTCCAAATAACTAAATGTAGTCTTTGTTACTTAGAATGTGTTCCCCTAGTGTCCAAATAAATCTAAATTAAGTCTTTGTTACTTAGAATGTGTTCCCCTAGTGTCCAAATAAATCTAAACTAAGTCTTTGTTACTTAGAATATGTTCCCCTAGTGTCCAAATAAATCTAAACTAAGTCTTTGTTACTTAGAATATGTTCCCCTAGTGTCCGAATAACTCAAATTTAGTCTTTGTTATTTAAAATATGTTCCCCTAGTGTCCAAATAACTCTAAATTAAGTCTTTGTTACTTAGAATATGTTCCCCTAGTGTCCAAATAACTCTAAATTAAGTCTTTGTTACTTAGAATATGTTCCCCTAATGTCCAAATAACTCTAAGTGTAGTCTTTGTTACTTAGAATATGTTCCCCTTGTGTCCAAATAACTCTAAATTAAGTCTTTGTTACTTAGAATATGTTCCCCTAGTGTCCAAATAAATCTAAATTGAGTCTTTGTTACTTAGAATATGTTCCCCTAGTGTCCAAATAAATCTAAATTGAGTCTTTGTTACTTAGAATATGTTCCCCTAGTGTCCAAATAACTCTAAATTAAGTCTTTGTTACTTAGAATATGTTCCCCTAGTGTCCAAATAACTCTAAATTTAGTCTTTGTTACTTAGAATATGTTCCCCTTGTGTCCAAATAACTCTAAATTAAGTCTTTGTTACTTAGAATATGTTCCCCTAGTGTCCAAATAAATCTAAATTGAGTCTTTGTTACTTAAAATATGTTCCCCTAGTGTCCAAATAAATCTAAATTGAGTCTTTGTTACTTAGAATATGTTCCCCTAGTGTCCAAATAACTCTAAATTAAGTCTTTGTTACTTAGAATATGTTCCCCTAGTGTCCAAATAACTCTAAATTTAGTCTTTGTTACTGAAAATATGTTCCCCTAGTGTCCAAATAACTCTAAATGTAGTCTTTGTTACTTAGAATATGTTCCCCTAGTGTCCAAATAACTCTAAATTTAGTCTTTGTTACTTTGAATATGTTCCCCTAGTGTCCGAATAACTCAAATTTAGTCTTTGTTACTTAGAATATGTTCCCCTAGTGTCCAAATAACTCTTAAATGTAGTCTTTGTTATTTAGAATATGTTCCCCTAGTGTCCAAATAACTCTAAATTTAGTCTTTGTTACTTAGAATATGTTCCCCTAGTCTCCAAATAACTCTAAATGTAGTCTTTGTTACTTAGAATATGTTCCCCTAATGTCCAAATAACTCTAAGTGTAGTCTTTGTTACTTAGAATATGTTCCCCTTGTGTCCAAATAACTCTAAATTAAGTCTTTGTTACTTAGAATATGTTCCCCTAGTGTCCAAATAAATCTAAATTGAGTCTTTGTTACTTAGAATATGTTCCCCTAGTGTCCAAATAAATCTAAATTGAGTCTTTGTTACTTAGAATATGTTCCCCTATTGTCCAAATAACTCTAAATTTAGTCTTTGTTACTTAGAATATGTTCCCCTAGTGTCCAAATAACTCTAAATGTAGTCTTTGTTACTTAGAATATGTTCCCCTAGTGTCCAAATAACTCTAAATGTAGTCTTTGTTACTTAGAATATGTTCCCCTAGTGTCCAAATAACTCTAAATTGAGTCTTTGTTACTTTGAATATGTTCCCCTAGTGTCCAAATAACTAAATGTAGTCTTTGTTACTTAGAATGTGTTCCCCTAGTGTCCAAATAAATCTAAATTAAGTCTTTGTTACTTAGAATGTGTTCCCCTAGTGTCCAAATAAATCTAAACTAAGTCTTTGTTACTTAGAATATGTTCCCCTAGTGTCCAAATAAATCTAAACTAAGTCTTTGTTACTTAGAATATGTTCCCCTAGTGTCCGAATAACTCAAATTTAGTCTTTGTTATTTAAAATATGTTCCCCTAGTGTCCAAATAACTCTAAATTAAGTCTTTGTTACTTAGAATATGTTCCCCTAGTGTCCAAATAACTCTAAATTAAGTCTTTGTTACTTAGAATATGTTCCCCTAATGTCCAAATAACTCTAAGTGTAGTCTTTGTTACTTAGAATATGTTCCCCTTGTGTCCAAATAACTCTAAATTAAGTCTTTGTTACTTAGAATATGTTCCCCTAGTGTCCAAATAAATCTAAATTGAGTCTTTGTTACTTAGAATATGTTCCCCTAGTGTCCAAATAACTCTAAATTAAGTCTTTGTTACTTAGAATATGTTCCCCTAGTGTCCAAATAACTCTAAATTTAGTCTTTGTTACTTAGAATATGTTCCCCTTGTGTCCAAATAACTCTAAATTAAGTCTTTGTTACTTAGAATATGTTCCCCTAGTGTCCAAATAAATCTAAATTGAGTCTTTGTTACTTAGAATATGTTCCCCTAGTGTCCAAATAAATCTAAATTGAGTCTTTGTTACTTAGAATATGTTCCCCTAGTGTCCAAATAACTCTAAATTAAGTCTTTGTTACTTAGAATATGTTCCCCTAGTGTCCAAATAACTCTAAATTTAGTCTTTGTTACTGAAAATATGTTCCCCTAGTGTCCAAATAACTCTAAATGTAGTCTTTGTTACTTAGAATATGTTCCCCTAGTGTCCAAATAACTCTAAATTTAGTCTTTGTTACTTTGAATATGTTCCCCGAGTGTCCAAATAACTCTAAATTAAGTCTTTGTTACTTAGAATATGTTCCCCTAGTGTCCGAATAACTCAAATTTAGTCTTTGTTACTTAGAATATGTTCCCCTAGTGTCCAAATAACTCTTAAATGTAGTCTTTGTTATTTAGAATATGTTCCCCTAGTGTCCAAATAACTCTAAATTTAGTCTTTGTTACTTAGAATATGTTCCCCTAGTCTCCAAATAACTCTAAATGTAGTCTTTGTTACTTAGAATATGTTCCCCTAATGTCCAAATAACTCTAAGTGTAGTCTTTGTTACTTAGAATATGTTCCCCTTGTGTCCAAATAACTCTAAATTAAGTCTTTGTTACTTAGAATATGTTCCCCTAGTGTCCAAATAAATCTAAATTGAGTCTTTGTTACTTAGAATATGTTCCCCTAGTGTCCAAATAAATCTAAATTGAGTCTTTGTTACTTAGAATATGTTCCCCTATTGTCCAAATAACTCTAAATTTAGTCTTTGTTACTTAGAATATGTTCCCCTAGTGTCCAAATAACTCTAAATGTAGTCTTTGTTACTTAGAATATGTTCCCCTAGTGTCCAAATAACTCTAAATTGAGTCTTTGTTACTTTGAATATGTTCCCCTAGTGTCCAAATAACTAAATGTAGTCTTTGTTACTTAGAATATGTTCCCCTAGTGTCCAAATAACTCTAAATTGAGTCTTTGTTACTTTGAATATGTTCCCCTAGTGTCCAAATAACTCTAAATGTAGTCTTTGTTACTTAGAATGTGTTCCCCTAGTGTCCAAATAAATCTAAATTAAGTCTTTGTTACTTAGAATGTGTTCCCCTAGTGTCCAAATAAATCTAAACTAAGTCTTTGTTACTTAGAATATGTTCCCCTAGTGTCCAAATAAATCTAAACTAAGTCTTTGTTACTTAGAATATGTTCCCCTAGTGTCCGAATAACTCAAATTTAGTCTTTGTTATTTAAAATATGTTCCCCTAGTGTCCAAATAACTCTAAATTAAGTCTTTGTTACTTAGAATATGTTCCCCTAGTGTCCAAATAACTCTAAATTAAGTCTTTGTTACTTAGAATATGTTCCCCTAATGTCCAAATAACTCTAAGTGTAGTCTTTGTTACTTAGAATATGTTCCCCTTGTGTCCAAATAACTCTAAATTAAGTCTTTGTTACTTAGAATATGTTCCCCTAGTGTCCAAATAAATCTAAATTGAGTCTTTGTTACTTAGAATATGTTCCCCTAGTGTCCAAATAACTCTAAATTAAGTCTTTGTTACTTAGAATATGTTCCCCTAGTGTCCAAATAACTCTAAATGTAGTCTTTGTTACTGAAAATATGTTCCCCTAGTGTCCAAATAACTCTAAATGTAGTCTTTGTTACTTAGAATATGTTCCCCTAGTGTCCAAATAACTCTAAATTTAGTCTTTGTTACTTTGAATATGTTCCCCGAGTGTCCAAATAACTCTAAATTAAGTCTTTGTTACTTAGAATATGTTCCCCTAGTGTCCGAATAACTCAAATTTAGTCTTT
>NC_084548.2:68170000-68182500 GCF_033978685.3 Nerophis lumbriciformis
TGGCACGCGAATGTATGTGCTGCATTGGATCAGTCTCCTTTCTTTAACAGGCAAAAGCTTTATAACCTTGCATCGTCTATATTAGATATATAACAACGGGCGGGTGGCAAATGGCGGGCGGGTGCGGTTTTGATTAAATGTTAGTTCGGGTGGATGGCGGATGGTTGACGACTTTCTGATGCGGTTGCGGATGAAATAATTGCCTATCCGCGCATCTCTAGTATGTATATATGTGTGTATATATATATATATATATATATATATATATATACAGTGGGGCAAAAAAGTATTTAGTCAGCCACCAATTGTACAAGTTCTACCACTTAAAATGATCACATAGGTCTGTAATTGTCATCATAGGTACACTTCAACTGTGAGAGACAGAATGTGAAAAATAAATCCAGAAATTCACATTGTAGGATTTTTAAAGAATTTATTTGTAAATTATGGTGGAAAATAAGTATTTGGTCAATAACAAAAATTCAACTCAATACTTTGTAATATAACCTTTGTTGGCAATAACAGAGGTCAAACGATTACTATAGGTCTTTACCAGGTTTGCACACACAGTAGCTGGTATTTTGGCCCATTCCTCCACGCAGATCTTCTCGAGAGCAGTGATGTTTTGGGGCTGTCGCCGAGCAACACGGATTTTCAACTCCCTCCACAGATTTTCTATGGGGTTAAGGTCTGGAGACTGGCTAGGCCACTCCAGGACTTTCAAATGCTTCTTACGGAGCCACTCCTTCGTTGCCCGGGCGGTGTGTTTGGGATCATTGTCATGCTGGAAGACCCAGCCATGTTTCATCTTCAAAGCTCTCACTGATGGAAGGAGGTTTTGGCTCAAAATCTCACGATACATGGCCCCATTCATTCTTTCCTTAACACGGATCAGTCGGCCTGTCCCCTTAGCAGAAAAACAGCCCCAAAGCACGATGTTTCCACCCCTATGCTTCACAGTAGGTATGGTGTTCTTGGGATGCAACTCAGTATTCTTCTTCCTCAAAACACGACGAGTTGAGTTTATACCAAAAAGTTCTATTTTGGTTTTATCTGACCACATGACATTCTCCCAATCCTCTGCTGTATCATCCATGTGCTCTCTGGCAAACTTCAGACGGGCCTGGACATGAACTGGCTTAAGCAGGGGGACACGTCTGGCACTGCAGGATTTGATTCCCTGTCGGCGTAGTGTGTTACTGATGGTAACCTTTGGTACTTTGGTCCCAGCTCTCTGCAGGTCATTCACCAGGTGCCCCCGTGTGGTTCTGGGATTTTTGCTCACCGTTCTCATGATCATTTTGACCCCACGGGATGAGATCTTGCGTGGAGCCCCAGATCGAGGGAGATTATCAGTGGTCTTGTATGTCTTCCATTTTCTGATAATTGCTCCCACAGTTGATTTTTTCACACCAAGCTGCTTGCCTATTGTAGATTCACTCTTCACAGTCTGGTGCAGGTCTACAATTCTTTTCCTGGTGTCCTTTGACAGCTCTTTGGTCTTGGCCATAGTGGAGTTTGGAGTCTGACTGTTTGAGGCTGTGGACAGGTGTCTTTTATACAGATAACAAGTTCAAACAGGTGCCATTAATACAGGTAACAAGTGGAGGACAGAAGAGCTTCTTAAAGAAGAAGTTACAGGTCTGTGAGAGCCAGAGATATTCCTTGTTTGAAGTGACCAAATACTTATTTTCCACCATAATTTACAAATAAATTCTTTAAAATTCCTACAATGTGAATTCCTGGATTTTTTTTTCCACATTCTGTCTCTCACAGTTGAAGTGTACCTATGATGAAAATTACAGACCTCTGTCATCATTTTAAGTGGGAGAACTTGCACAATCGGTGGCTGACTAAATACTTTTTTGCCCCACTGTATATATATGTGTGTGTATATATATATATATATATATGTGTGTGTGTATATATATATATATATATATATGTGTGTGTGTGTGTATATATATATATATATGATGTGTATGTATGTATATATATATATATATCCATTTTCTACCGCTTGTCCCTTTTGAGGTCGCGGGGGGTGCTGGAGCCTATCTCAGCTGTATTCGGGCGGAAGGCGGGGTACACCCTGGACAAGTCGCCACCTCAATTCAAATAAAATATGACTTCCATCATGTACTGTACAGTATATAATATTAATATGACAGTCACAGATAATGAAATATGCTGTAAAGCAATGGTAATGGATCAATAATATCCATCCATCCATTTCTACCACTTATCCCTAATAATATATGTATTGTAAATACATGTGGAGATACACAGATGACAAATGGGGGTACTTTTGATTTGTACTGTTAAATCTTAAGGTTCTAAGTCGACCTTGAACATTTTAAAGTCTTGATCTTTAACAGAACAGCGGACATGGACTTGCAGAACTAACGGGATACTAGTAGTCCTTGGTGGAAACGTTCCTCCACATGATGACAATGAAATCATGAACTAAACTTGCTAAATATTTTTAGTTCCATTTAGACCGGAACATTGTCCACGGGCTAAAGCCTCACGGCTCCATCGGAGGAGGAAGTCCCCATGGTGACCACCTCTCACCTGGCAGCTTCATCAAGGTGACTCTTCTTCTCTCTCACTTTCTTGCTTGTTGGCCGCGGTCAAGTTTGCTTCAGTCCAGCTTTGGTTGAGCCATCGCGCCAAGGAGAAGCAAGAGCTCGAAAACCCCCGTCCGTCATTTTGGGAACGTAAACAAAGCCATTGTTTAACCTTTGAAACCCAGGTATGTACAGACACATTCATTGTTAAACACATACATATATACACATAGATACATACATAAATATATACACATAGATACATACATAAATATATACACATAGATACATACATGAATATAAACACATAGATACATACATGAATATAAACACATAGATACATACATAAATATAAACACATAGATACATACATACATATATACACATAGATACATACATAAATATATATACACAGATACATACATAAATATATACACATAGATACATACATAAATATACATGCATAGATACTTACATAAATATATACATAAATATATAAGCATAGATACATAAATATATACAGTTACATACATATATACACATAGATATATACATAAATATATACAGATACATACATAAATATATACATATGGATACATACATAAATATGTATGCATAGAGACATACATAAATACATACACAGATACATACATAATTATATACACACAGATAAATACGTAAATATATACACATAGATACATACATAAATATATATGCATAGATACATAAATACATATATATATATATACATAAATATATACACATAGATACATACATAAATATATATGCAGAGATACATAAATATATACAAATAGATACATACATAAATACATACAAATATATACACATACTTACATAAATATATACATATGGATACCTACATACATAAATATATATGCATAGATACATAAATATATATATAGATACATACATAAATATATACACATAGATACATAAATATATACATATAGATACATACATAAATATATACACATAGATACATACATAAATGTATATGCATAGATACATAAATATATATACATACATAAATATATACACATAGATACATACATAAATATATACACATAGATACATACATAAATTTATATGCATAGATACATAAATATATACACATAGATACATACATAAATATATACACATAGATACATACATAAATATATACACATAGATACATACATGAATATAAACACATAGATACATACATGAATATAAACACAGATACATACATAAATATATACACATAGATACATATATACATATAGATACATACATAAATATATACACATAGATACATACATAAATATATACACATAGATACATACATAAATATATACACATAGATACATACATAAATATATACACATAGATACATACATGAATATAAACACATAGATACATACATGAATATAAACACAGATACATACATAAATATATACACATAGATACATATATACATATAGATACATACATAAATATATACACATAGATACATACATTTATATGCATAGATACATAAATATATATATACATACATACATAAATATATATACATACATAAATATATACATACATACATAAATATATACACATACATACATAAATATATACACATATACATACATAAATAAATATGCAGAGATACATATATACACATAGATACATGCATAAATATATACACAGATACATACATAAATATATGTAAATATATACACATAGACACATACATAAATGTATACACATACATAAATAAATATATACACATGGATACATACATACATATATATGCATAGATACATAAATATATATATATACATACATAAATATATACACATAGATACATACATAAATATATATGCATAGATACATAAATATATATACATACATACATACATAAATATATATACATACATAAATATATACATACATACATACACATAGATACATACATAAATATATACACATATACATACATAATTAAATATGCATAGATACATATATATACACATAGACACATACATAAATATATACACAGATACATACATAAATATATATGCATATATACATAAATATATACACATAGATACATACATAAATACATACAAATATATACACATGCATACATAAATATATACATATGGATACATACATACATAAGTATATATGCAAAAATACATAAATATATATATACATACATAAATATATACACATAGATACATAAATATATACATATAGATACATACATAAATATATATGCATAGATACATAAATATATATATACATACATACATACATAAATATATATACACACATAAATATATACATACATATATACACATAGATACATACATAAATATATACACATATACATACATAATTAAATATGCATAGATACATATATACACATAGATACATATATAAATATATACACATAGATACATACATATATACACAGATACATACATAAATATATATGCATAGATACATCAATATATACACATAGATACATACACAAATACATACAAATATATACACATACATACATAAATATATACATATGGATACATACATACATAAATATATATGCAAAGATACATAAATATATACACATAGATACATACATAAATATATACACATAGATACATACATAAATATATATACATACATACATAAATATATACACAGATACATACATAAATATATACAGATACATACATAAATATATATGCATAGATACATAAATATATACACAGATACATACAAATATATACACATACACACATAAATATATACATATGGATACATACATACATAAATATATATGCAAAGATACATAAATATATATATACATACATAAATATATACACATAGATACATAAATATATACATATAGATACATACATAAATATATACACATAGATACATAAATATATACATATAGATACATACATAAATATATATGCATAGATACATAAATATATATATACATACATAAATATATATACATACATACATATATAAATATATACACATATACATACATAATTAAATATGCATAGATACATGTATACACATATAAATATATACACATAGATACATACATAAATATATACACAGATACATACATAAATATATACATAAATACATACATATGGATACATACATACATAAATATATATGCAAAGATACATATATATATATACATACATAAATATATACATATAGATACATACATAAATAAATATGCAGATACATATATACACATAGATACATGCATAAATATATACACAGATACATAAATATATATGCATAGATACATAAATATATATACATACATACATAAATATATACACATGGATACATACATACATATATATGCATAGATACATAAATATATTTATATATACATACATAAATATATACATATAGATACATACATAAATATATATGCATAGATACATAAAT
Organism: Nerophis lumbriciformis; assembly: GCF_033978685.3. Lineage (NCBI taxonomy): Eukaryota > Metazoa > Chordata > Actinopteri > Syngnathiformes > Syngnathidae > Nerophis > Nerophis lumbriciformis. The sequence goes on from NC_084548.2 coordinate 68,176,054, forward strand.
ATATACACAGATACATACAAATATATACACATACACACAAATATATACATATGGATACATACATACATAAATATATATGCAAAGATACATAAATATATATATACATACATAAATATATACACATAGATACATAAATATATACATATAGATACATACATAAATATATATGCATAAATACATAAATATATATATATACATACATAAATATATACATATAGATACATACATAAATATATACACAGATACATACATAAATATATATGCATAGATACATAAATATATACACAGATACATACAATTATATACACATACACACATAAATATATACATATGGATACATACATACATAAATATATATGCAAAGATACATAAATATATATATACATACATAAATATATACACATAGATACATAAATATATACATATAGATACATACATAAATATATATGCATAGATACATAAATATATATATACATACATAAATATATACACATAGATACATACATAAATATATACACATATACATACATAATTAAATATGCATAGATACATATATACACATATAAATATATACACATAGATACATACATAAATATATACACAGATACATACATAAATATATACATAGATACATACATATGGATACATACATACATACATAAATATATATGCAAAGATACATATATATATATATATATACATACATAAATATATACATATAGATACATACATAAATAAATATGCAGATACATATATACACATAGATACATGCATAAATATATACAGATACATAAATATATATAAATATATACACATAGATACATACATAAATATATACACAGATACATACATAAATATATACATATAGATACATACATAAATAAATATGCAGATACATATATACACATAGATACATGCATAAATATATACAGATACATAAATATATATGCATAGATACATAAATATATATACATACATACATAAATATATACACATGGATACATACATACATATATATGCATAGATACATAAATATATATATATACACATACATAAATATATACATATAGATACATAAATATATATGCATAGATACATAAATATATATGTACATACATACATACATAAATAAATATATATACATACATAAATAAATATGCATAGATACATATATACACATAGATACATACATAAATACCTACACAGATGCATATATACATATATGTATATATACATACATAAATATATACAGATACATACATAAATATATATACATACATACATAAATGTATACACTATAATTTGTCGAGTTAGAAAAAAACCCAAACACGTTTGATGTTCAAGGCTTTTATTTACAACCCCCCCCTCAAAAAAATCACACATTAGCCAAATATGAAATAAATAACATGAACAATACCAAGATAGATGCATTCAGTAAAAAACACTATTTTCTTTCATTGCTTACATCCTCTTGACTTTTTTGTACTTTTCACTTTTTTTTTTTTACACAAGAGAAAACCTTTCCTCCTTCCTCGATGCACCGACCACAGTCAAGCACAGCGGCAACAGTGGTGAGGTCAAAGGTGAGAAGTCACAGAGGTCAGCAGCAGCAACCAGGGGGGGGTCACCCTGGTGTGTGTGTGTGTGTATCACCATACTGAACAGTTTGGATAAAAGAAGTCTACTTCCATTAAAAGTAGTTAAAAGTACAAAGAATAGCGACATAAATACTGTATTACATTGCTATTCTTTGTTATACAAAAACTAAACGGTGTTATTACAAATAAAGTCTTAGGCCCTCAAGTATGGTGATACAAATAATGTGTGTGTGTTGACTCCAGTTGTTTATTGCAGTGTGTGTGTTGCATCACTTCAGTCCATCAAAGATCCTTTTCTTTTTCTTTTTTTATGCATGGAAAAGAAAAATCCCCAAGGGAGAAAAAAGTGTGAGTACCGGTACATTTAAATGTCGCTATTAAGGTAGAGGGAGGGGGAAATATATTTTAAAAAATTCAAGAACAAAAGAAGTCTTGTTGAAGTTTGTAAATCAGTAGTCAAGCTCAGTGTGCTTTCCAGTTGGCAGGGAGAGGAAGCATGCCCATATAAGGCAAATGTGTGGCATGCAGGTGGGCGGAGTCAGGTATGCCCTCCTGCTGTTGGCTCTAAAGGCAATTGGCTGGACGGTAAAATAAAAATAAAAAATGAGGGCATGGAGAAAAACGTTGTCTTTGATTGGTGCAAAATTAAAACAAATACCAGAATCTTTATATTTTAAATTATAAATAAATTGGATAGTAATATATTCTGATGTCGTGATTTAATGTTTTTTTTGTATGTTAAGCTCCTTAAGGGTGGTTGTTCTCTTGCAATACCGCTTTATTCCACACGGGAGCATCAATGAGTCACTGTTGTATTTGTAGTCGCTATAAAAATGCAAGGTAAAGAAGCATATTTGATCGAATGTTGAAAATCAATTACGATCAATAAGGCGTACCAGTACCAAGTCTCGCTTTTTTATGTGCCACTAACGCAGATTCAACTCCGAATGGCACAAATCGCATTTCTTTCCCCCTAAGTTCCGACAAAAGGAGAGTAACGGCAACAAAACACGGAAAAGGTTTCGTGCTGGCTTGGTTTGCGGCCGTTTGGGGTGGGGAAACTACACAAGTGGCGCGGGATTAGGACTCGGACGAAGTGCGCGAGCTGTCGTGGATGAGTGACCTGTAGATGTTGGAGGAGAGGAATCGCGGGTACGAGTCCCTGTGCATCAGCGTGTAGATCTGCAACTGGGCGTCCTCGAAGGTGTGAGGCGCGGGGTCGTGTATCTTCTTGTTGATCACCTCCCGCACGCGAGCGTCCAGACTCACCTGGAAGGGAAAAACCGGGAGAGGACCTTAGTGGACTGTGACACACGACATACGGCTCATTCAGATTTGCAAGCCAGACATCATTTTTTTTAGACCTTTAACATCAAAACTGTCGCTGTCATTATGATGTGCAGGGCTGTTTTTACATGACCGCAAGTCTGGAACTATACAACATATTTCAATGGTCAAAATCTGCGCTTTTATATTGTATTTATATTATGTGGATGTGAATTAGTCTATTATACAGCATTATTCACATCCAAATAATATAAATACAGTCTTTTATACAGCATTATTCGCATGTGAATAATATAAATACAATCTATTATACAGCATTATTCGCATGTGAATAATATAAACAGTCTATTATACAGCATTATTCACATGTGAATAATGTAAATACAGTCTATTATACAGCATCATTCACATGTGAATAATATAGTCTATTATACAGCATTATTCACATGTGAACAATATAAACAGTCTATTATACAGCATTATTCACATGTGAATAATATAAATACAGTCTATTATACAGCATTATTCACATGTGAATAATATAAATACAGTCTATTATACAGCATTATTCACATGTGAATAATATAAATACAGTCTATTATACAGCATTATTCGCATGTGAATGATATAGTCTATTATACAGCATTATTCACATCCAAATAATATAAATACAGTCTTTTATACAGCATTATTCGCATGTGAATAATATAAATACAATCTATTATACAGCATTATTCGCATGTGAATAATATAAACAGTCTATTATACAGCATTATTCACATGTGAATAATGTAAACACAGTCTATTATACAGCATTATTCGCATGTGAATAATATAGTCTATTATACAGCATTATTCACATGTGAACAATATAAACAGTCTATTATACAGCATTATTCACATGTGAATAATATAAATACAGTCTATTATACAGCATTATTCACATGTGAATAATATAAATACAGTCTATTATACAGCATTATTCACATGTGAATAATGTAAATACAGTCTATTATACAGCATTATTCGCATGTGAATAATATAAATACAATCTATTATACAGCATTATTCACATGTGAACAATATAAACAGTCTATTATACAGCATTATTCACATGTGAATAATATAAATACAGTCTATTATACAGCATTATTCGCATGTGAATGATAGTCTATTATACAGCATTATTCACATGTGAATAATATAAATAGTCTATTATACAGCATTATTCACACGTGAATAATATAAATACAGTCTATTATACAGCATTATTCGCATGTGAATAATATATGTACAGTCTATTATACAGCATTATTCACATGTGAATGATAGTCTATTATACAGCATTATTCACATTTGAATAATATAAATACAGTCTATTATACAACATTATTCACACGTGAATAATATAAATACAGTCTATTATACAGCATTATTCACATGTGAATAATATAAATGTAGTCTATTATACAGCATTATTCACATGTGAATAATATAAATACAATCTGTTATACATCATTATTCACATGTAAATAATAGTCTATTATACAGTATTATTCACATGTAAAAATATAAATACAATCTATTATACAGCATTATTCACATGTGAATAATATAAATACAGTCTATTATACAGCATTATTCACACGTGAATAATAAATACAGTCTATTATACAGCATTATTCACATGTGAATAATATAAATACAGTCTATTATACAGCATTATTCACATGTAAATGATATAAATAGTCTATTATACAGCATTATTCACATTTGAATAATATAAATAGTCTATTATACAGCATTATTCGCATGTGAATAATATAAATACAGTCTATTATACAGCATTATTCACATGTGAATAATATAAACAGTCTATTATACAGCATTATTCACATGTGAATAATATAAACAGTCTATTATACAGCATTATTCACATGTGAATAATATAAACAGTCTATTATACAGCATTATTCACATGTGAATGATATAGTCTATTATACAGCATTATTCGCATGTGAATAATATAAATACAGTCTATTATACAGCATTATTCGCATGTGAATAATATAAATACAGTCTATTACACAGCATTATTCACATGTGAATAATATAAACAGTCTATTATACAGCATTATTCACATGTGAATAATATAAACAGTCTATTATACAGCATTATTCACATGTGAATGATATAGTCTATTATACAGCATTATTCACACTTGAATAATATACATTCCATTATACAGCATTATTCACATGTGAATAATATAAACAGTCTATTATACAGCATTATTCACATGTGAATGATATAAATAGTCTATTATACAGCATTATTCACATTTGAATAATATAAATACAGTCTATTATACAGCATTATTCACATGTGAATAATATAAATACAATCTGTTATACATCATTATTCACATGTAAATAATAGTCTATTATACAGTATTATTCACACGTGAATAATAAATAGTCTATTATACAGCATTATTCACATGTGAATAATATAAATAGTCTATTATACAGCATTATTCACATGTAAATGATATAAATAGTCTATTATACAGCATTATTCATATTTGAATAATATAAATAGTCTATTATACAGCATTATTCGCATGTGAATAATATAAATACAGTCTATTATACAGCATTATTCACATGTGAATAATATAAATAGTCTATTATACAGCATTATTCGCATGTGAATAATATAAATACAGTGTATTATACAGCATTATTCACATGTGAATAATATAAATACAGTCTATTATACAGCATTATTCGCATGTGAATAATATAAATACAGTCTATTATACAGCATTATTCACATGTGAATAATATAAATACAGTCTATTATGCAGCATTATTCACATGTGAACAATATAAATAGTCCATTATGCAGCATTATTCACATGTGAAAAATATATATACAGTCTATTATACAGCATTATTCACATGTGAATAATATAAATAGTCTATTATACAGCATTATTCACATGTAAATAATATAAATAGTCTATTATACAGCATTAATCACATGTAAATAATAAATACAGTCCATTATACAGCATTATTCGCATGTGAATAATAGAAATAGTCTATTATACAGCATTATTCACATGTGAATAATATAAATACAATCTATTATACAGCATTATTCACATGTGAATAATATAAATACAGTCTATTATACAGCACTATTCACGTGTGAATGATATAAATACAGTCTATTATACAGTATTATTCACGTGTGAATAATATAAATAATCCATTATACAGCATTATTCACATGTGAATGATATAAATACAGTCTATTATACAGCATTATTCACAAGTGAATAATATAAATACAGTCTATTATACAGCATTATTCACATGTGAATAATATAAATACAGTCTATTATACAGCATTATTCACATGTGAATAATATAAATACATTCTATTATACAGCATTATTCAAATGTGAATAATATAAATACTGTCTATTATACAGCATTGTTCACAAGTGAATAATATAAATACAGTCTATTATACAGCATTATTCACATGTGA
>NC_084548.2:68187500-68252500 GCF_033978685.3 Nerophis lumbriciformis
GCATCCCAAGAACACCATACCTACTGTGAAGCATGGGGGTGGAAACATCATGCTTTGGGGCTGTTTTTCTGCTAAGGGGACAGGCCGACTGATCCGTGTTAAGGAAAGAATGAATGGGGCCATGTATCGTGAGATTTTGAGCCAAAACCTCCTTCCATCAGTGAGAGCTTTGAAGATGAAACGTGGCTGGGTCTTCCAGCATGACAATGATCCCAAACACACCGCCCGGGCAACAAAAGAGTGGCTCCGTAAGAAGCGTTTGAAAGTCCTGGAGTGGCCTAGCCAGTCTCCAGACCTCAACCCCATAGAAAATCTGTGGAGGGAGTTGAAAGTCCGTGTTGCTCGGCGACAGCCCCAAAACATCACTGCTCTCGAGAAGATCTGCATGGAGAAATGGGCCAAAATACCAGCTACTGTGTGTGCAAACCTAGTAAAGACCTATAGTAATCGTTTGACCTCTGTTATTGCCAACAAAGGTTATATTACAAAGTATTGAGTTGAATTTTTGCTATTGACCAAATACTTATTTTCCACCATAATTTACAAATAAATTCTTTAAAAATCCTACAATGTGAATTCTTGGAATTTTTTTCCACATTCTGTCTCTTACAGTTGAAGTGTACCTATTATGAAAATTACAGACCACTGCCATCATTTTAAGTGGGAGAACTTGCACAATTGGTGGCTGACTAAATACTTTTTTGCCCCACTGTATATATATATAATATATATATATATATATATATAGATGTGTATATATATATATATAAATCTATATATATATATATATATAATATATATATATATATATATATACATATATATATATATATATATATATATATACATATATATGTATGTGTGGGGAAAAAATCACAAGACTATTTCATCTCTACAGGCCTGTTTCATGAGGGGGGGTACCCTCAATCGTCAGGAGATTTTATATATACATATATATATATACACACATCTATATATATATATATATATATATATATATATATATATATATATATAGATGTATATATATATATATATATATACACACATCTATATACATATATATATATATATATATATATATATATATATAAATAGTGAAAAAAGTTTGGACACCCTGTTTGAGTCTTGTTCATGGCAAAATGGTCTTCAATGAATCTGCCACAAATGTGTGATGCAAATATTGACGACTGAACCCACAAAAGCATGTGAAGAACATGCAAAGTCCACAAGGAAAGTTGAGAGACAAGACTTGATGGACGTGTCAGACTATTAAATGTAACAATTTCAGCTCATGACACACAGGGACAGTCGGGTTGCTTCTCCTACCTCTTTGGGCGACAGTATGGAGATGTAGTCCTCATAGATGGAGCGCACCTTCTCCTCCACGCGACTCTTGTTCATCTCCTGCTTCAGGTCTTCACACGCCAGCCAGAACAGCATGTTCTCCTCGCTGTACTCGGTGCGCAGGAACTCACGGAAAACGTTGCGACCCGCCGGGTTCCTCATCAGCTTGTCGAAGGACTGAGACCAGAGGCGCATCTCTTCCGAGGAGGGCTTGGTGCTGGCCGGGGCGGGAAGACTCCGTTACAAGCTCATCGCTAGCCCAATAGCTCCAGTAGACAAGTCACAAACATCTCCACAGAAACGTATATAGTTATAGTTATATGTTGGGTACAGACTACTACCTGGTTCATGTTAGGGACGGTGGTTGGTGGAAGTTAAATAGTTCAATAAATCCTTAGAGTTAGAGGTTTCTGTGCAAACTTGATAGCCCGTGCAAAAGTCTAAACTAAAGTGAGCAAAATAAGGAGCGCAATCTATTAAGTGTGTTTGTCTTCATGACAAATCAGCAGAATATATGCTGATCATCAAAAGTCCCACAATACTGAGAGGAGAAGCTAATATAGTTATTTAGCATGCGCAGTGTGATTTATCAAGACTAAAACTAGGGATGATGCTCGAACCCAATTTTCCCGGTTGTTCGATAAGAAAAGAACCGAGTCCTCGGACTGGAATCCCTTTTTGAGAACCGGTACCCGTTATTGAGACCACGATAGTAAAGAAAAAGAGTTGGTCTTTATTCGAATCCCTGGGAACGAATCCCAAATGGGCAATGTTATGCTCATTCGATTGTAGACTCTTACTGACACCTTGTGGCGATATGAAAATAATACGCGTCATTAGTTTGGGCACTTCCGGTTCAGTTCATGAGACAATTGAGAAGTAGACAAGTTGTGTTAGCTCCTACAAGCCTTGGTAAAGATAAGTCTGTAAGTAAACGGTTTAACTTGATTATGTAACTTAATATTAAGGTGGAAAGTGGTTAAGTTTGATACTAAGATGTTTATTGAAAAACGATTTTTGTGCACTGTTTCAATGGATGTTTTGAGGACTTAAAATGGCTGCAAGTCGTGTATTTCCACCATCGAAATAGTTCCAACACTCAGAAGTATTTTTTGATGATAGTACTGTAATATTTACATATTGTGTATTACATTTCAGTATGTTAATTGGATCACATAGCTTATACATTTGTCATTATGTGTATTTCAGTTTAAAAAAATAAAAAAATAATAACAGTCCAGTGCAAGACAAAGGTAAAGATAGGAAAAGACAAAGCAAGATCAACAACAATAAAGAGCCTAAATGGATAAATCTGCTTTGGAACTTTATTAGACGTCTTGGATTGTTTGCTAGCTGTCTGCCTGTGTGTGTAGTTAGTATGTTCCAATAGCAGCAGAAGTGCACTTTTTGGAGAGCTGTGTTATTTTCAGTTTTGTGCCCATGGGACTGATTTTATTTAACGCTATATTATTATTTATACACCTATAGTGGTCACAGAGACAGGTTGTTTTTGTGTTACTGTATATATTTGTTTTTCTGGAAAATTAATATACTTTGGGTAACAACAGTCTCATATATATATATATATATATATATATATATATATATATTTTTTTTTAGGGGGGTAACAGTCAATATTTATTAATTTATTTTATTTTTTTCTTATAAAATAAAAGTGAGCTTTTGTTAAACCAAATATTGTGTTTTTTGCCATATACAACAACCTATCTGGATTCGATAAGAGAATCAATAAGGAATCGGTTCGATAAGAGGATTCGATAATAGGCCCGAACTCGATAATTTCTTATCAAACATCATCCCTAACTAAAACTGTTCTGCGGCCCCTGTTTTGCATCTTTATTTTATATGTCTGCTGTGCAGTCAAATATAAAAATATTAAGACATATTGTCTATTCAGCATAGGGTTTGGGGATATATATGAATATACTCGATATATCGCGGGTTTGTCTCTGTGCGATTTAGAAAATAACTATCGTGATATTTGAGTATAGGTTCTCACGCAGTTGCATTACACTACATGCTTTTCTCACTCTTTCTTGTCTCTCCTTCTCACATTCGTCACATACTGTACGTATACATACTGTACGTATACGCCCTCGCTGAGCAGAGAGGTAGCGGCATGGGTAACGTTAGCTGTGGTGCGAGTGGTAACGACATTCGTTTCTTGCAACATGCATTTTCTTGCAACTGGAACATTCCAGCACACGCTCGCGGTTAGTGAAGTGAAGTGAATTATATTGAAATAGCGCTTTTCTCTAGTGGCTCAAAGCGCGTTTACATTCAGAAACCCAATATCTAAGTTACATTTAAACCAGTGTGGGTGGCACTGGGAGCGAAAATTGCCTTTTAGGAAAAACACAGACAAAACTGCTTGTAACTTCCGGTAGCAATGTCGTAGAGACATGAAACAAAAACCTCTATGTAGGTCTGACTTAGACCTAGATTTCATACATTGACATCCTTCAGCAAAAATCAACAGTAAGTTGGCAATTCCCCCTTCAAAACAAAAGTTTTGTAAAAACAGTCACTTTTGCCTCTTTGAGCTGTAATATGTAAAATGCCCAAGGACACAACGGCAGTGACTAGGATGGCACAAGCGGGGATTGAACCTGGAACCCTCAAGTTGCTGGCACGGCCGCTCTACCAACCAAGCTATACAGCCCCGATAGTGACAAAAAGCGGGTTCTGTTGCAGATGCGCTGCTTCTAAAATGCCCATAAAAAGTGGTGCATGTCTGCTGCATGTTTTTAAAACATCACAAAAATGTATGCATGTATGTACAGTAAATGAGTGTCTCCATGGTGAAAATGTAGAACACGCAAATACCTGATTTCATTACCCTATTTTTCGTACTATAAATCGCAGGTTTTTTACATAGTTTGGCCGGGGGTGCGACTTATACTCAGGAGCGACTTATGTGTGAAATTATTAACAAATTACCGTAAAATATCAAATAATATTATTTAGCTCATTCACGTAAGAGACTAGACGTATAAGATTTCATGGGATTTATTGATTAGGAGTGAGAGATTGTTTGGTAAACGTATAGCATGTTCTATATGTTATAGTTATTTGAATGACTCTTACCATAATATGTTACGTTAACATACCAGGCACGTTCTCAGTTGGTTATTTATGCCTCATATAACGTACACTTATTCAGCCTGTTGTTCACTATTCTTTATTTATTAGGGACCGCAATGTCCCTTCGGGACAGAGGACCCTATTGTATTTTGTGCGTTTTATTATTATTATTATTATTCCGCCGCCTCTTTGAGCTGTAATTTGACCCCCTTAACATGCTTCAAAACTCACCATATTTGACACACACATCAGGACTGGTGAAAATTGCCATTTAATAAAAAAAATCAAATCCCAAAACTCAAAATTGCGCTCTAGCGCCACCTAGGAAAAAACACAGACAAAACTGCTTGTAACTTCTGGTAGAAATGTCGTAGAGATATGAAACAAAAACCTCTAGACCTAGATTTCATACATTGACATCCTTCAGCAAAAATCAACAGGAAGTTGGAAATTCCCCCTTCAAAACAAAAGTTTTGTAAAAACTGTCACTTTTGCCTCTTTGAGCTGTAATTTGACCCCCTTAACATGCTTCAAAACTCACCATATTTGACACACACATCAGGACTGGCGAAAATTGCCATCATTTAAAAAAAAAAAAAACCCAAAACTCAAAATTGCGCTCTAGCGCCCCCTAGGAAAAAACACAGACAAAACGGTTTGTAACTTCTGGTAGAAATGTCGTAGAGGCATGAAACAAAAACCTCTAGACCTAGATTTCATACATTGACATCCTTCAGCAAAAATCAACAGGAAGTTGGCAATTCCCCCTTCAAAACAAAAGTTTTGTAAAAACAGTCACTTTTGCCTCTTTGAGCTGTAATTTGACTCCCATAACATGCTTCAAAACTCAAACTGGACACACACATCAGGACTGGCAAAAATTGCGATCTAATAAAAAAACCCAACCCCATAACTCTAAATTGCGCTTTAGCGCCCCCTAGGAAGAAAACACAGACACAACTGGGCGGCATGGCGTAGTGGGTAGAGCAACCGTGCCAGAAACCTGAGGGTTGCAGGTTCGCTCCCCGCCTCTTACCATACAAAAAATCTCTGCCGTTGTGTCCTTGGGCGGGACACTTCACCCTTTGCCCCCGGTGCCACTCACACCAGTGAATTGAATGATAGGTGGTGGTCGGAGGGGCCGTTGGCGCAAATTGCAGCCACGCTTCCGTCAGTCTACCCCAGGGCAGCTGTGGCTATGAAAGTAGCTTACCACCACCAGGTGTGAATGATTGATGGGTTCTACATGTAAAGCAACTTTGGGTACTTAGAAAAGCGCTATAAAACTGCTTGTAACTTCTGGTAGAAATGTCGTAGAGACCTGAAACAAAAACCTCTATGTAGGTCTGACTTGGACCTAGATTTCATACGTTGACATCCTTCAGCAAAAATCAACAGGAAGTTGGCAATTCCCCCTTCAAAACAAAAGTTTTGTAAAAACAGTCACTTTTGCCTCTTTGAGCTGTAATTTGACCCCCTTAACATGCTTATGATAAATGATAAATGGGTTATACTTGTATAGCGCTTTTCTACCTTCAAGGTACTCAAAGCGCTTTGACAGTATTTCCACATTTACCCATTCACACACACATTCACACACTGATGGCGGGAGCTGCCATGCAAGGCGCTAACCAGCAGCCATCAGGAGCAAGGGGTGAAGTGTCTTGCCCAAGGACACAACAGACGTGACTAGGATGGTAGAAAGTGGGGATTGAACCCCAGTAACCAGCAACCCTCCGATTGCTGGCACGGCCACTCTACCAACTTCGCCAGCTTCAAAACTCAAACTGGACACACACATCAGGACTGGCAAAAATTGCGATCTAATAAAAAAAACCAACCCCAAAACTCTAAATTGCGCTCTAGCGCCCCCTCGGAAGAAAACCCAGACACAACTGCTCCTAGGAAGAAAACTCAGACAAAACTGCCTGTAACTTCCAGTAGGAATGTCTTAGAGACATGAAACAGAAACCTCTATGTAGGTCTCACTTAGAACTTAATTTCATATATTGACAACCCCCAGCAAAAATCAACAGGAAGTTTGCAATCCCCCTTCAAAACAAAAGTTTTGTAAAAACCGGTCACCTTTTTTTCAAACATTAACTCCTCTGAGCGCGTTTGTCGTGTCGGCTTCAAACTAGCACATGAGAGAGATTGAACCCTTCTGATTAAAAGTTGTTCAAAGAGTTTTAATTACTGCTCCGGTTTGGATTTTATGTGCCGTCTAAGTCGGTCCCGTCCATCGCTGCTTGCAGCTTTCATTTTAAATTGCCTTTCAAATGTCTATTCTTGGTGTTGGGTTTTATCAAATACATTTCCCCCAAAAATGCGACTTATACTCCAGTGCGACTTATATGTTTTTTTCCTTCTTTATTATGCATTTTCGGCCGGTGTGACTTATACTCTGAAAAATAAGGTAGGCTTTTTTGCGCGTTTTTTGGCCCTAAAACCTTTCTACGGACGCTGACCTGCTACGCTGGCATGTGGCGGGCGCAGACTCACCAAGCTTCACAGTTTGGTATGGTTTCCATCTTGGTGTCTTGCGATTTCCTCTTCCTCCTACGCCGCCTCCTCTCGTCTTCATTCCTGACGGTGAGACTGACATGATAAAACGGCTTTCAGACAGGAACAACACACACACACGCGCGCACACACACACACACCAGGATGTTATGACAACAGTGAAGAGCAGGGTGTGAGAAGTCTTAAAAGTCAATAACGCGACAAAAGAGGAGTTGAATAGAGAAGTCAAAGTGAGGAGGTATCGAGTCGTACCACGAGCAGCTGCAGCAGCAGCACCAGCAGAAGCAGCAGGCACTCGGTCGCTGGGAGTTCTGGGTGGTGATCAAGCCTCGCTCCGGCGGCCCGCTCAGCGGCGAGGCCTCGCCGCGACCCACAACCATGGCCAGCTCGCCCTCCCCTCGCTCAGCCGGGATGGGACCAGTGTACTGCAGACACACGAGGGCAAGGTCAACTTTGTTCTCTTTTCATTCACCTTGAATGCACACTCTACAGCCTGAGAACCTAACCCACAACCCCGTCACAAATACCAATTTCATTCAGGTTACATAACGGCACCTGTCGGCTCCCACCAGTACCCAAAATTGGATGGATCAAAAAAAAATGTAGAGATTTTATAACCTTAAACAAAACATATTATCGGCGGTCACTCGAACGATGGGGATGCCTGTGCGTGACTTAGTTTTACGTGGTGAGACTGGTGCACAGACAGTCACCACACGGTCCTTGACAGAATCGGGTCAGGGTCCAGTGGCATGGAGTCCAAGACGACTGGGGACCCTTTTCTGCCGCAGCCTTCTTCTGCCATCGCAGCCGTTGTGGTAGTTCTTAAAACTACCGTCGCCGTTGAGGTCTTCACCGTATCCCTGGCTAGGGGGCAGTCAGGTAACTAGGCCACCTGGGGCAACAGTAGTAAAGGGGTTAACCTCCTAGTGCCCCAAGACCCCATAGAGCAGGGGTGCTCATTACGTCGAGCGCGAGCTACCGGTCGATCTCGGAGGGTGTGTCAGTCGATCACCAGCCAGGAATTAAAAAAATAGTCCTAAAAATTAGCGATCATAAATCTTCACTATGACGTCACTTTCGTCACTTGATTGACATTCACGGCACCCGAGGGTCTTCTGAGAAGACGCTGGCTGCTGCCAGCTCATTAAAATTACCGACTGGAAGGCGAGAAACACTTTATTTCAACAGACTCTGGCGCCGTACCTGTCGTCAAAACTCCAAAGACCGACTGCACAGTTGCACAGTTGCGCTAACAAAATAAGAGTCTCAGAAAGCTGGCGTGCACAAGCTAGCAAGCTACGGAGTTTGCCGACAATGTATTTCTTGTAAAGTGTATACAAAGGAGTACGGAAGCTGGACAAATAAGATGCCAAAAACCAACCACTTTCATGTGGTATTGGACAGAAAGGAGGACTTTTTTTCTCCTCCATTCGAAAAAGGCGGACCTTATCAGCACCACTGTCTGATTCCTATCAATGCAAGTCATCAGAATCAGGTAATACACCAACTTATATTCTTGTCTTCATGAAAGAAAGGTATCTATATGTGTTAAACATGCTTGTATTATCTTTAAACACCTTTAACTTATTAACAATATTAACTATGTGTTAAACATGCTTGTATTATCTTTAAACACCTTTAACTTATTAACAATATTAACTATATGTGTTAAACATGCTTGTATTATCTTTAAACACCTTTAACTTATTAACAATATTAACTATATGTATTAAACATTCTTGTATTATCATTAAACACCTTTAATTTTTTTAACAATATTAACTATGTGTTAAACATGCTTGTATTATCATTAAACACCTTTAACTTGTTAACAATATTAACTATGCTTGTATTATCATTAAACACCTTTGATTTTTTAACAATATTAACTATATGTGTTAAACATGCTTGCATTATCTTTAAACACCTTTTACTTGTTAACAATATTAACTATATGTATTAAACATACTTGTATTATCATTAAACACCTTTAATTTATTAACAATATTAACTATATGTGTTAAACATGCTTGCATTATCATTAAACACCTTTAACTTGTTAACAAAAACATATATTTCATAAATAAGTAAATATAAATTATATATATGAATGAGGTAGATCCCCACGACTTGATCAATTGAAAAGTAGCTCGCCTGCAGAAAAAGTGTGAGCACCCCTGCCATAGAGGAGCCTCCACTGCCGGACGCACTTTAACGTCATGCCCAGGACGTAACAAAACATATCCTCAATACTAGCATTACCTGAACCCTAACCCAAAACCCAGTCTCAGCCCCAACCTTATCCCAACTCTCTAGTCCAAACCCATCCATTTTAAACTCTTACAGACTTTTGAACAGCTATGCTGATAAGGAACACATGTATGTATGTACCGTATTTTTCGGACTACAAAATGCGGCTGCTAGACTTTTGACAAGAACAAGAAAGTTTGATCATATTACACCTATACTAGCTCACCTGCACTGGCTTCCTGTGCACTTAAGATGTGACTTTAAGGTTTTACTACTTACGTATAAAATACCACACGGTCTAGCTCCGTCCTATCTTGTCGATTGTATTGTACCATATGTCCCGGCAAGAAATCTGCTTTCAAAGAACTCTGGCTTATTAGTGATTCCCAGAGCCCAAAAAAAGTCTGCGGGCTATAGAGCGTTTTCTATTCGGGCTCCAGTACTTTGGAATGCCCAGTTAGAGATGCTACCTCAGTAGAAGCATTTAAGTCCCATCTTAAAACTCATTTGTATACTCTAGCCTTTAAATAGACCCCCTTTTTTAGACCAGTTGATCTGCCGTTTCTTTTCTTTTCTCCTCTGCTCCCCCCTATCCCTTGTGGAGGGGGAGACACAGGTCCGGTGGCCATGGATGAAGTGCTGGCTGTCCAGAGTCGAGACCCGGGGTGGACCGCTCGCCTGTGCATCGGTTGGGAACATCTCTGCGCTGCTGACCCGTCTCCGCTCGGGATGGTTTCCTGCTGACCCCACTATGGACTGGACTCTTACTATTATGTTGGATCCACTATGGACTGGACTCTCACTATTATGTTGGATCCACTATGGACTAGACTCTCACTATTATGTTAGATCCACTATGGACTGGACTATCCCACTATTATGTTAGATCCACTATGGACTGGACTCTCACAATATTATGTCAAACTCACTATGCACTGGACTCTCACTATTATGTTGGATCCACTATGGACTGGACTCTCACTATTATGTTAGATCCACTATGAACTGGACTCTCACTATTATGTTAGATCCACTATGGACTGGACTCTCACACTATTATGTTAGATCCACTATGGACTGGACTCTCACTATTATGTTAGATCCACTATGGACTGGACTCTCACTATTATGTTAGATCCACTATGGACTGGACTCTCACTATTATGTTGGATCCACTATGGACTGGACTCTCACAATATTATGTCAGACCCACTCGACATCCATTGCATTTGGTCTCCCCTAGAGAGGGGGGGGGGGGAGGGTTACCCACATATGCGGTCCTCTCCAAGGTTTCTCATAGTCATTCACATCGACGTCCCACTGGGGTGAGTTTTTCCTTGCCCTTATGTGGGCTCTGTACCGAGGATGTCGTTGTGGCTTGTGTAGCCCTTTGAGACACTTGTGATTTAGGTTTAGGGCTATATAAATAAACATTGATTGATTGATTGATTGACTATAAGTCGCAGTTTTTTTTCATAGTTTGGCCGGGGAGCGACTTATACTCAGGAGCGACTTATGTGTGAAATTATTAACACATTACCGTAAAATATCAAATAATATTATTTAGCTCATTCACGTAAGAGACTAGACGTATAAGATTTCATCGGATTTAGTGATTAGGAGTAGAGATTTCCGATAATATCGGCCGATAAATGCTTTAAAATGTAATATCGGAAATTATTGGTATCGTTCTTTTTACCATCGGTATCGTTTTTTTAAATATTTTTTTTAATTAAATCAACATAAAAAACACAAGATACACTTGCAATTAGTGCACCAACCCAAAAAACCTCCCTCCCCCATTTACACTCATTCACACAAAAGGGTTGTTTCTTTCTCTTATTAATATTCTGGTTCCTACATTATATATCAATATATATCAATACAGTCTGCAAGGGATACAGTCCGTAAGCACACATGATTGTGCGTGCTGCTGGTCCACTAATAGTACTAACCTTTAACACTTACCGGTAATTTTACTCATTTTCATTAATTACTAGTTTCTATGTAACTGTTTTTATATTGTTTTACTTTCTTTTTTATTTCAAGAAAATGTTTTTAATATTTATCTTATTTTATTAATTTTAAAAAAAAGGACCTTATCTTCACCATACCTGGTTGTCCAAATTAGGCATAATAATGTGTTAATTCCACGACTGTATATATCGGTATCGGTTGATATCGGTATCGGTAATTAAATGATAAATAAATAAGAGTTGGACAATAATATCGGCAAAAAGCCATTGTCGGACATCCCTATTTAGGAGTGACAGATTGTTTGGTAAACGTATAGCATGTTCTATATGTTATAGCTATTTGAATGACTCTTACCATAATATGTTACGTTAACATACCAGGCACGTTCTCAGTTGGTTATTTATGCCTCATATAACGTACACTTTTTCAGCCTGTTGTTCACTATTCTTTATTTATTTTAAATTGCCTTTCAAATGTCTATTCTTGGTGTTGGCTTTTATCAAATAAATCTCCCCAAAAAATGCGACTTATACTCCAGTGCGACTTATATGTTTTTTTCCTTCTTTATTATGCATTTTCGACTTATAATCCGAAAAATACGGTATGTAGCTATTTTTTTCGGACTATAAGGCGCACTTAAAATCCTTTCATTTTCTCAAAACTCGACAGTGCGCCTTGTAACCCGGTGTGTCTAATGTACGGAATAATTCTGGTTGTGCTTACCCACCTCGAAGCTATTTTATTTGGTACAGGGTGTAATGATAAGGGTGACCAGTAGATGGCAGTCACACATAAGAGATACGTGTAGACTGCAAGATGACGCCAGTAAACAACACCAAAACTTTAAATTGAGAATATAGAACACTACATACGGCGCTCAAAAATCTGTCAAAATGTTTTAGTACGACTTTGGTAAGCTATGAAGTTGCACCGCTTGATGGATTGTACTGTGCTTCAACATAAGAGTATTATTATGGTGTGTGTATAAGGTAAGACATATTATCTGGCGTTTTGTTTCGCAATGTTATGCAAAAGCAACTGTTCTTACCTTCTGGTACCTGCTGATCTGTATTTGGGATCTGCATAAATTCAGAAAATTTGCGCGTTTTCATCTTTGTAGTCAATAAGCTTCTTCTTTTTCTGTATCTTCTTGTTATGGGACATCCATCCTCCGCCGTTGCCATTTCTAATATAAAGTAGTGTAAAGTTCTTACTTATATCCGTCAGTAAACTCGCCATGAAAGCGCTAAAACATACCGGTGTAGTGAGTTTACATTATTCACCCAAGGAACTTTAGTTATTAGAGAGTTCCGGCCGGACGGTTTTTCACGGGACACATTTACGGCCTTGTTGTTGCTGCTCTGTTGTTGATTGAAGTAAAGTCTGAATGTCATTAAACAGTTAGCGCCATCTTTTTACACCTCTATCCACTCCCGTCCTTGCACGCTACACCGCTACAACAAAGATGACGGGGAGAAGACGCTGTCGAAGGTGAGCCACGTAAATAAGACCCGCCTACAAAACGGTGCATCCTGAAGCGACTGTCAGATGATGTGTAAAACATCATCTATGCAACATTTTGACCAAAGAACCACCATTACATGTTATGTAGACCAGTGTTTTTCCAAACTTTTTTGAGCCAAGGCACATTTTTTGCGTTGAAAAAATCCGGGAGGCACACCACCAGCAGAAATCGTTCAAAAACGAAACTCAGTTGACAGTAAAAAGTCGTTGTCGCAATTGTTGGATGTGAATTTAAAGCATAACCAAGCATGCATCACTATAGTGTTACGGCTCAGGCTCCTGCCAACGCCGCTCATCCGTCTGTGCGCACCTCGGGACACGCCCACGGGTGCGCACATCCAGGGACGCGCCGCGTGCGTCCCCGCCCTGCAGCAGCCACCAGCTGCAATCACTCGCTGGCAATCTTCACACCTGGAACTGATGAGGCCGAGCTGGTTAAAAGACCAGTGGACCCTAGGATCGAGGCGGGAACTTAGCTTTCTCATGGTGTACAGTAAGCAACAAGCTTTATGCTATATTCGTGTTTCCTCTCCGTGCCTTGATTTGTCCCTAGTTTCAATGATGCCATTTCTGTTTGTCATGTATAATTTTGTCTATTTTGTGTTTATCCTTGAATAAACAGGTCAGTTTCTTGTTACCAACCATTGTGTATTATTCACACTCCCCTAATTCAGCTGGCTAGTTGTTATCAAGAGTACTAAAACCCTTTTCAACATGATTCTGACAACTAAGTAGGCTAAATAACTTTAAACTTTAATACATGCTCGGATAGGCCAGTATCAGTATCGGATCGGAAATGCAAAAACAATATCGGTATCGGATCGGAAGTGCAAAAACCTGGATCGGGGACATCCCTATGCCACAACGCTCGTCAAATATAATAAAAAAATAATATATTTTATTTGTCACGCACTTTTGCTTTAAATAAATGTTAAAATGCTGCAGTACGAACGAATATTTAAAATACAAGTTTATAGACATTAAAACAGATGAAAGACTAAAACACTATCAGTGAAGCATAGGAAACACACACACACACCTCAACACCGCCCACCTCAACCTCCTCATGCTCTCTCAGGGAGAACATGTCCATAATTCCAAGCTGCTGTTTTGAGGCATGTTAAAAAAATAATGCACTTTGTGACTTCAATAATAATTAAAGCTGCAAGCAGCGTTGGTCGGGCCCGCGTATTTGGCAGGTGCTAGTCCTAAGTGTCCCAATGCTTTTGTCCAGTTTTCGTCCCAAGTGTCCCAATACTTTTGTCCAGTTTTAGTCCTAAGTGTCCAAATACTTTTGTCCAGTGGTATTCCTAAGTGTCCCAATACTTTTGTGCAGTGTAAGTGTCCCAATACTTTTGTCCAGTTTTGGTCATAAGTGTCCCAATACTTTTGTCCAGTGGTAGTCATAAATGTCCCAATACTTTTGTCAAGTTGTAGTCCCAAGTGTCCCAATACTTTTGTCCAGTGGTAGTCATAAGTGTCCCAATACTTTTGTCTACTTTTAGTCCGAATTGTCCCAATACTTTTGTCTAGTGTACCTGACTTGTCTGCATTGTGTGGGCACGCTGGTGCTGCCTGCTTTTAAGCAGCCATCTTGAAAAAACAGCAGCATCAGCGCAGAGGTTCTTTGAAGGGTCATAAAATCAAAACCGGAGCAGGTATCAAAACTCTTTCGCCAACTTTTAATCAGAAGGGTTCAATCTCTCTCCTGTGTTAGTTTGAAGCCGAAACAACAAACGCGCTCAGAGGAGATAATGTTTGAAGAAAGGTGACCGGTTTTTACAAAAATGTTGTTTTGAAGGGGGAATAGCAAACTTCCTGTTGATTTTTGCTGGGGGTTGTCAATTTACGAAATGTAGGTCTAAGTTAGACCTACATAGAGGTTTTTGTTTCATGTCTCTCCGACCTTCCCAGTGGGAGTTACAGGCAGTTTTGTCATTTTTTTCTTCCGAAGAGCAGTTTTTTCTGCGTTTTATTCAAAAATTGCGCTAGAGTGCAATTTTGAGAATTGGGGTTAGGTTTTTTATAAGATCACAATTTTTGACAGTCCTGATGTGTGCGTTCAGTTTGGTGAGTTTTGAAGCGTGTTAAGGGGGTCAAATTACAGCTCAAAGAGGCAAAAGTTACTGTTTTTAGTACTTTTTTGTCTTGAAGGGGGAATTGCCAACTTCCTGTTGATTTTAGCCCGACAATGTACTATTATGAAATGTAGGTCTAAGTCAGACCTACACAGAGGTTTTTGTTTCATGTCTCTCCGACCTTCCTAGTGGGAGTTACAGGCAGTCTAGTTTTTTTTTTCCTAGGGGGCGCTAGAGCGCAATTTTGAGTTTTGTGGTTCGGTTTGTTTTTTTTTAAAAAGGCCATTTTCGCAGGTCCTGATGTGTGGGTCAAATATGGTGAGTTTTGAAGCATGTTAAGTGGGTCAAATTACAGTTTAATGTGGCGGCGGAAGAATAAAGAATAAAGAATAAAACCTTACAAATTCAATAGGTCCTTATGTCCCATTGCATAAGGACTCCCTTTGGGAGTCCTTATGCAATGGGCCATGCGGGCCCTAAATATGGCAGTGCCATGTTGGCACTTTTTTTCCCATAACTTGAGTTGATTTATTTTGGAAAACCTTGTTTAATGCATCCAACAAAATTAGGCATAATAATGTGTTAATTCCACGACTGTATATATCGGTATCGGTTGGTATCGGTAATTAAGAGTTGGACAATATCGGCAAAAAAGCCATTATCGGACATCTCTACTTTTAAAGCATGAACACAAGCAATAAGAAACTCTCACCAGAGAAAGTGGACAAATATGAAGAATTAAGACGCACGGCAACATTTTTAGAACGTCATCTGTTGCGTAAACGTTAGCTAACAAGGGGAAGACCAGGGTCTTGCGACAAAACCGACCTAGCCTTAAGACCAAAGTCCCGACTTTGAAGAACGGCATTGGAAACATGAGCGCTCACCGCAGAGAAGACGAGTCAATGTGGACGCTGGAGGCAAAACCACGGCGCAGCTCCCCTTCGCCGTTGTCTCCGAGCTACAAAGACTCCATCAGTCAACATGCCTTCCTTTGGGTTAGGAGGAAGAGAGGCGCTCATTGGCAGACAGGAAGTAAAAGAGGGGGGGGGTTGATTGTGACACTTCTTAGTTTCGCTGTGAAACTTGATGAATCAGACTTGGCGTCGATTCCCCGACACAGTGTGCTGGCTACCGGACAAAAAACTTAACATTCTTTCCGTCCTTGGGAGGTGGGACTAGGGCTGGGCGATATGGCAGTATGATGATTCTACGTGTCTACTTTAAAACATTCTTCTTCAAACTGCATTAATATATGCTACTTTTAAACTTTCATGCAGAGAGGGAAATCACAACTACCGTATTTTGCGGAGTATAAGTCGCACCGGCCGAAAATGCATAATAAAGAAGGACAAATGCATATATAAGTCGCACTGGAGTATAAGTCGCATTTTTGGGGGGAATTTTATTTGATAAAAGCCAACACCAAGAATAGACATTTGAAAGGCAATTTAAAATTAAAGCTGCAAGCAGCGATGGACGGGACCGACTTTGACGGCACATAAAATCCAAACCGGAGCAGTAATTAAAACTCTTTGATCAACTTTTAATCAGAAGGGTTCGATCTCTCTCATGTGCTAGTTTGAAGCAGACACGACAAACGCGCTCAGAGGAGATAATGTTTGAAAACCAACTGAGAACGTGCCTGGTATGTTAAAGGGGAACATTATCACCAGACCTATGTAAGCGTCAATATATACCTTGATGTTGCAGAAAAAAGACCATGTATTTTTTTAACCGATTTCCGAACTCTAAATGGGAGAATTTTGGCGAATTAAACGCCTTTCTATTATTCGCTCTCGGAGCAACATGTGACGTCACATCGGGAAGCAATCCGCCATTTTCTCAAACACCGAGTCAAATCAGCTCTGTTATTTTCCGTTTTTGCGACTGTTTTCCGTACCTTGGAGACATCATGCCTCGTCGGTGTGTTGTCGGAGGGTGTAACAACACGAACAGGGACGGATTCAAGTTGCACCAGTGGCCCAAAGATGCGAAAGTGGCAAGAAATTGGACGTTAGTTCCGCACACTTTACCGACGAAAGCTATGATACGACAGAGATGGCAAGAATGTGTGGATATCATGCGACACTCAAAGCAGATGCATTTCCAACGAGAAAGTCAAAGGAATCTGCCGCCAGACCCCCATTGAATCTGCCGGAGTGTGTGAGCAATTCAGGGACAAAGGACCTCGGTAGCACGGCAAGCAATGGCGGCAGTTTGTTCCCGCAGACGAGCGAGCTAAACCCCCTGGATGTCTTGGCTCACACCGTCCCTTATGCCACCGAAGATGATCAAGAGAAGAATATCGACCCTAGCTTCCCTGGCCTGCTGACATCAACTCCAAAACTGGACAGATCAGCTTTCAGGAAAAGAGAGCGGATGAGGGTATGTCTACAGAATATATTAATTGATGAAAATTGGGCTGTCTGCACTCTCAAAGTGCATGTTGTTGCCAAATGTATTTCATATGCTGTAAACCTAGTTCATAGTTGTTAGTTTCCTTTAATGCCAAACAAACACATACCAATCGTTGGTTAGAAGGCGATCGCCGAATTCGTCCTCGCTTTCTCCCGTGTCGCTGGCTGTCGTGTCGTTTTCGTCGGTTTCGCTTGCATACGGTTCAAACCGATATGGCTCAATAGCTTCAGTTTCTTCTTCAATTTCGTTTTCGCTACCTGCCTCCACACTACAACCATCCGTTTCAATACATGCGTAATCTGTTGAATCGCTTAAGCCGCTGAAATCCGAGTCTGAATCTGAGCTAATGTCGCTATAGCTTGCTGTTCTATGCGCCATGTTTGTTTGTGTTGGCATCACTGTGTGACGTCACAGAAAAATGGACGGGTGTATATAACGATGGTTAAAATCAGGCACTTTGAAGCTTTTTTTTTAGGGATATTGCGTGATGGGTAAAATTTTGAAAAAAACTTCGAAAAATAAAATAAGCCACAGGGAACTGATTTTTAATGGTTTTAACCCTTCTGAAATTGTAATAATGTTCCCCTTTAACATGTTAACGTCAACAAAATGATTACAGTAATGCCAGTTACTTGCTAACATTACATTTAAACACCAAGCACAATTTGCAACACTGGCTTCGCAATGTGTACTACAGTACTGGAGATGTCGATAAATGCTTTAAAATGTAATATGGGAAAATATCGATATCGTTTTTTTTAAATTATCGGTATCGTTTTTTTTTAATTAAATCAACATAAAAAACACAAGATACACTTACAATTAGTGCACCAACCCAAAAAACCTCCCTCCCCCATTCACACTCATTCACACAAAAGGGTTGTTTCTTTCTGTTATTAATATTCTGGTTCCTACATTATATATCAATATATATCAATACAGTCTGCAAGGGATACAGTCCGTAAGCACACATGATTGTTCGTGCTGCTGGTCCACTAATAGTACTAACCTTTAACAGTTAATTTTACCCATTTTCATTAATTACTAGTTTCTATGTAACTGTTTTTATATTGTTTTACTTTCTTTTTTATTCAAGAAAATGTTTTTTAATTATTTATCTTATTTTATTAATTAAAAAAAAAAAGGACTATCTTCACCATACCTGGTTGTCCAAATTAGGCATAATAATGTGTTAATTCCACGACTGTATATATCGGTATCGGTAATTAAAGTGTTGGACAATATCGGAATATCGGATATCCCTAATGCTAACATTACATTTTAACATGTTACCTTAACACAAGTATAGTAATGCGAGCTACATGCTAACATTACATTTTAATAATAATAATAATAATAATAATAATAATAGATTTTATTTGTAAAAAGCACTTTACATTGAGTAAACAACCTCAAAGTGCTACAGTGTATTAAGAAAATAAAAATAAAAAGCTAATAAAAAATAAATAAAAATAAAAACTAGAACAGCCAAATAGCTAGAACTAGTATGCATATATCTAAAAAAAAAAAGAAAAAGAAAAAAGGCTTTTTTTTTTCTTTTTTTTTAAAGAAGGGTTTTTAAGCCTTTTTTTTTTAAAGCATCCACAGTCTGTGGTGCCCTCAGGTGGTCAGGGAGAGCGTTCCACAGACTGGGAGCTGATTTTGATAAATGGTTAATGGGTTGTACTTGTATAGCTCTTTTCTACCTTTTTAAGGAACTCAAAGCGCTTTAACACTATTTCCACATTCACACACTGATGGCGGGAGCGGCCATGCACGGCGCTAACCAGGACCCATCAGGAGCAAGGGTGAAGTGTCTTGCTCAAGGACACAATGGACGTGACTAGGATGGTAGAAGGTGGGGATTGAACCAGTAACCCTCAGATTGCTGGCACGGCAACAACTTTAACACTGTTGCACCACACTGTGAACCCACACCAAACAAGAATGACAAAACACATTTCGGGAGAACATCCGCACCGTAACACAACATAAACACAACAGAACAAATACCCAGAACCCCTTGCAGCACTAACTCTACAATATACACCCCCCCCCCCTCCAACCCCGCCAAATTTAGAGACAAAAATACGTCTGGGGGCCGGTATATCTATTTTTAGGAACACTAATACAAAACCTCACAATAATGTCTGATTGAATGCTAAAAACTTTATGATAGACTGCTTCAAAAAAACAGAATGGTATTTTCCCCTTTTTTTCTGAATGAGATACGCAGAATGTACCGTATTTTTCGGACTATAAGTCGCAGGTTTTTTTCATAGTTTGGCCGGGCTCCAGTGCGATTTATATATGTTTTTTTCCTTCTTTATTATGCATTTTCGGCAGGTGCGACTTATACTCCGGTGCGACTTATACTCCGAAAAATACGGTACATGGAAATAAAGAATGCAGGATTTTCAATATTAACTATGAACGATAAAACACTGAATATTGACAACAGATCATGCAAAAGCGCAGATTCCAAACATTGAAATACTTTGTATAGTTCAATACTCTACGGTAATTTGAAAACATCACTACACATCATAATGGCAGCTACACTTTCCATCTTAAAGATCTAAAAAAATATATCTGAATTTTAGGAACACTAATACAAAACCTCACAATAATGTCTGATTGAATGCTAAAACGTTATGACAGACCGCCTTAAAAAAACGATATAGAATTTTTATTTTTTTTTACTGAATGAGACACCCAGAATGTACATGAAAATAATGTGGGATTTACAACATTAACTATGAAGGATAAAACACTGAATATTGACAACATATCAACGTCATCCACATATTTTACAATCAAGCGAAACACAACAAAAATGCAACAAACACAGCGAAATATGAACACGAAGAGTACAAATCGATCTTAAATATCGGGAACTTTTTGGGGGGGAATGTCCTGCGGGCCAGATTGAAAAGCTTAACGGGCCGCATGTGGCCCCCGGGCCTTAATTTGCCCAGGTATGGTCTATGTATTGTATTCAGTTGTTTAAATAAAACTTGGTTATAAGTGTGTGTATAAGTACTTTTTGAGTGCATTTAACAACACCGTGATAATAATGACAAGCGTGATAGTTTTGGGAACAATAACTGTGATATGAAAGCCAATCAGGTAACAGCATCAACTATATTCCCTTCCGGGTAGTCTTGCGGTTAATTCTTTGCATGGAGTGAGAAGAGAAACTGAAATGAGAAGCTGCAGAGAGCGAATAAATTGTTGATAAAACTGGAAAAATGTACCTCGACAGTATGGCGGTTTTTTGGATTTTTTTAAACGGAACGTAGTCAGACCAATGTAGAGCATAACCACAACTTCCTGGCATTAAACCTGCAGGAAAGAGTTTCTCTGTGTTTACATTTTCACACTTTGCACTATTTTGTTACACTTTATTAAGCTTACATATTCCTTATTTTTGCACCTTCGTTTTATTGTTAAGTGTTCAATGTGATTTAAGAATTTAGTTGACATTCCATGGTTGTGTTGACATTTCCTTTCCTTTCTACCTTGACAGCTCAGGGGATTATAATCAGAGGATGGTTACATTTTAAATTGAAATAATTACATTTAATATATATTTTCCCAGGTCTTTATTGTCCATAGGTCAATAAAAATACCAATTATTATCGATAGGGCGATATAAAACACATAATAACTATATAGAGCGATATAAAATACTTATAATAATTAGATAGAGCGATATAAAACACTTATAATAATTGTCGATAGAGCGATATAAAACACTTATAATAATTAACGATAGAGCAATATAAAACACTTATATTAACTATAGAGCGTTATGAAACACTTATAATAATAAACGATAGAGATATATAAAACACTTATAATTAACGATAGAGCGATATAAAACACGTACAATAATTATCGATAGAGCGATATAAAACACTTATAATAATTAACGATAGAGCGATATAAAACACTTATAATAATTAACGATAGAGCGATATAAAACACTTATATTAACGATAGAGCAATATAAAACACTTATAATAATTAACGATAGAGCGATATAAAACACTTATAATAATTATCGATATAGCGATATAAAACACTTATATTTATCGATAGAGCGATATAAAACACTTATAATAATTAACGATAGAGCGATATAAAACACGTATAATAATTAACGATAGAGTAATATAAAGCACTCATAATAATTATCGATGGAGCGATATAATTAATGATAGAGCGATACAAAACACATTATAATTATCGATAGAGCGATATAAAACACTTATAATAATTAACAATAGAGCGATATAAAACACTTATATTTATCGATAGAGTGATAAAAAACACTTAATAATTAACGATAAAGTGATATACAACACTTATAATAATTAACAATAGAGCGATATAAAACACATTTATCGATAGAGCGATATGAAACACATTTATCGATAGAGCGATATGAAACACTTATATTTATCGATAGAGCGATATTAAACACATTTATCGATAGAGCGATATAAAACACTTGTAATAATTAACGATAGAGCGATATAAAACACTTATAATAATTATCGATATAGCGATATAAAACACTTATATTTATCGATAGAGCGATATAAAACACTTATAATAATTAACGATAGAGCAATATAAAACACTTATAATAATTAACGATAGAGCGATATAAAACACTTATATTTATCGATAGAGCGATATAAAACACTTATATTTATCGATAGAGCGATATAAAACACATAAGAATTAACGATAGAGCAATATAAAACACTTATAATAACGATAGAGCGATATAAAACACTTATAATAATTGTCGATAGACAGATATAAAACACTTATAATTATCGATAGAGTGATATAAAACACTTATAATAATTAACGATAGAGCGCTATAAAACACTTACATATATCGATAGAGCGATATAAAACACTTATATTTATCGATAGAGCGATATAAGACACTTAAAATAATTAACGATAGAGCGATATAAAACACTTATAATAATTAACAATAGAGCGATATAAAACACTTACATTTATCGATAGAGCGATATAAATCACTTATATTTATCGATAGAGTGATAAAAACACTTAATAATTAACGATAAAGTGATATACAACACTTATAATAATTAACAATAAAGCGATATAAAACACATTTATCGATAGAACGATATAAAACACATCTATCGATAGAGCGATATAAAACACTTATAATAATTAACGATAGAGCAATATAAAACACTTATAATAATTAACGATAGAGCAATATAAAACACTTATAATAATTAACGATAGAGGGATATAAAACACTTATAATAATTATCGATATAGCGATATAAAACACTTAAAATAATTAACGATAGAGCAATATAAAACACTTATAATAATTAACGATAGAGCAATATAAAACACTTATAATAATTAACGATAGAGCGATATAAAACACTTATAATAATTAACGATAGAGCGATATAAAACACTTATAATAATTATCGATATAGCGATATAAAACACTTAAAATAATTAACGATAGAGCGATATAAAACACTTATAATAATTAACGATAGAGCAATATAAAACACTTATAATAATTAACGATAGAGCAATATAAAACACTTATAATAATTAACGATAGAGCGATATAAAACACTTATATTTATCGATAGAGCGATAGAAAACACTTATATTTATCGATAGAGCGATATAAAACACTTATAAGAATTAACGATAGAGCAATATAAAACACTTATAATAACGATAGAGCGATATAAAACACTTATAATAATTGTCGATAGACAGATATAAAACACTTATAATTATCGATAGAGTGATATAAAACACTTATAATAATTAATTATAGAGCGCTATAAAACACTTACATATATCGATAGAGCGATATAAAACACTTATATTTATCGATAGAGCGATATAAAACACTTAAAATAATTATCGATAGAGTGATATAAAACACTTATATTTATCGATAGAGCGATATAAAACACTTAAAATAATTATCAATAGAGCGATATAAAACACTTACAATAATTAACGATAGAGCGATATAAAACACTTATAATAATTATCGATAGAGCGATATAAAACACTTATAATAATTAACGATAGGCAGATATAAAACACTTATAATAATTAACGATAAAGCGATATAGAGCACTCATAATAATTATTGATAGACAGTAAAACACTTACACGGTGATAAAGTTTTCAGCCACATTGCATAGCTCTACTGTACACTTTATAAAGCTGCACAAAGTTTGACCCAGGAACGGATTATTTCTTTTTCCCATTATTTTCTATGAGAGAAACGGATTCCAAATCTCAAGCAAACAGAAGGTTGAGCAACATCTATTTTATTTTAAGGCTTAGAGGTTGCACATTAATTTCCTCATCAGTGTGACTTTCCCCCATCAACCCTGCCTAGCAACAAGCGGCCACGCTGACTACAGAACCGTAGTAATGCAGTTTGTGCGATCAACAAAAATATATATTTATTGAGACAGTGACACAAATGCTAACAGGAAGAGAAATTAAATTTTTTTTACCAGTATGTCCGTCATGTCGTGATGGCGGACGGTCGGTTAGCGAGCGAGTCGTCAGCGATGTTAGTAGGCTGGACACATGCATGTCATCCCCCTTTTGGTCTCGGACCTCTTCTTTATAATTACACACACACACACACACACACACACACACACACACATGCAAACCAGCGTGTGCAAGCATGCATTCGTGCAATGCAGCAAAAAATTAATACAGTAATGAGAAGAAAATAAAAGCAAATTAATTGGCACGACAACAGTACACAAACACGCATACACACACAAAGAGAGAGGGAGAGAAAAGTCATTGTAAGTGTGCGGACAATAATCCACATAATAAAGTCTGCTAAAATAAAACACAAACAGGAAGTTCAACATTTCAGTGTAAAACCAACAGGAAGTGTTTGTGGCATCACCTGTCGACTAGGGATGATGTTTGATAAGAAATTATCGAGTTTGAGCCTATTATCGAATCCTCCTATCGAACAGATTCCTTATCGATTCTTTTATCGAGTGCAGATAGGTTGTTGTATGTGGAAAAAAAACCACACAATATTTGGTTTAACAATAGCTCCCTTTTTTTATATAAGAAAAAAATAAAATCTAATAAATAAATAAATATTGACTGTTACTCCCCTAAAAAAAAAAAATAAAATAAATAAATATTGACTGTTACCCAAAGTATATTAAGTGGGATTTTTCAGAAAAACAAAAATATACAGTAACACAAAAACAACCTGTCTCTGTGATCACTATAGGTGTATAAATAATAATATAATGTTAAATAAAATCAGTCCCTTGGGCACAAAACTGAAAATAATACAGCTCTCCAAAAAGTGCACTTTTGCTGCTATTTGACATACCGTATTTTTCGGAGTATAAGTCGCACCGGAGTATAAGTCGCACCTGCCGAAAATGCATACTAAAGAAGGAAAAAAACATATATAAGTCGCACTGGAGCCCGGCCAAACTATGAAAAAAACTGCGACTTATAGTCCGAAAAATACGGTAACTGTTTGTTATGATGCTTTGACATTTTTGCACTTTATTTCTTTATTGAAAGAAAATTCTATGAAGAGAAAAGTTGTTTGCAAATGTGGTTACAATGCTAAAAAATGAACAGTTAAAACTAAAAAAAAGAAATACACTTTATTGAGTTAACATCATTTCTTTATAGGGGGAAAGATGTGATGTTATGAGCTAGGGCAGGGGTCGGCAACCCGCGGCTCCGGAGCCGCATGCGGCTCTTTGATCACTCTGATGCGGCTCGGCAGCTTACTTGCCGACCCCCCGATTTTCCCGGGAGACTTCCGGATTTCAGTGCCTCTCGCGGGAAACTCTCGGGATTAACATTCTCCGATTTTCACCCTTACAGTTATAATAAGGGCGTGCCATGGTTGGTATGGCATTTGGCGGCCTCTACATGATGTATTAACAGCGTGTCAGCCCAACCCTTTGTTATGCAGTATGCGTCTTCCGCTTGCACAAGTACGTGACAGCAAGCATACTTGGTCAACAGCCACACATGTTACACTGACGGTGACCATATAAAACAACTTTAACACTCTTACTAATAATGCGCCACACTTTGAACCAAAACCAAACAAGAATGACAAACACATTTCGGGAGAACATCTGCACCTTAACACAACATAAACACAACAGAACAAATACCCAGAATCCCATGCAGCCCTGACTCTTCCGGGCTACATTATACACCCCTGCTACCACCAAACCCCGCCCCCAACCCTGCTCCCTCACACATCAACCCCCCATCCCTCTGTGCGTCGTTGAGGTGGGCGGGGTTTGGTAGCGATGGGTGTATAATGTAGCCCGGAAGAGTTAGGGCTGCATGGGACTCTGGGTATTCGTCCTGTTGTGTTTATGTTGTGTTACGGTGCAGATGTTCTCCCGAAATGTGTTTGTCATTCTTGTTTGGTGTGGGTTCACAGTGTAGCGCATTATTAGTAAGAGTGTTAAAGTTTTTTGTTTTTTTTCCGCTACCGTCAGTGTAACCTGTGTGGTTGTTGACCAAGTATGCATTGCTGTCACCCACGTGAGCAAGTAGAAGCCCCTTATAACGTGTGATTGATCATGCACGCTGGTTGTAGTGGGTGCTATATGCTGCACCATCACGGCACGCATGACGCTGACAAGCGCCATTCATATAAAACCCGCATGCCGCACCAGCATTCAAATTCCATAGTAAGGTATGGGCAGCGTGTCTGAGTCCCCTTGTTTATACATAGCTCAAAGCAAAAAAAATACCTATGCAGTGTTATTTCGTTTTAAATTTCAATTTTTTTTTGTGGCTCCCATTGTTATATTTAATTTGTGAAACTGGTCAAAATGGCTCTTTGACTGGTAAAGGTTGCCGACCCCTGAGCTAGGGAATATAACAACTACACTACCCAGCATGCAACGGGAGTGACGAGCATGCGCGGTAGCCCCGAAAAGTGTTGTTGCATGTCGCCACCCGGCAGCTAAGAATGAGGTTATGAGCACGCTGTGAAAGTAAACGTCAAGAACTCAGCCAACACGCCTCGTCTGCATTATTTATAATTAGACAGACAACACATATACAGTGTGATTTTGTTTTGTTTACAAGGAAAGAAAAACAAAAGTTAAAAAAGGGAGATATGTTGTATATAAATATATATGTATGTGCTGCGGTTGCTGCGACAGCTGCCGTAAAGGAGGTGCGTTGCTAGGCTGGTTGCTATGTTTCCGGTTGGTCGTAAAAGTGTCCGTCATGTGTTTGTACCCTGCTCAAATCTCTCAGTAAAGTTATTCATTGGATTATATCTTTTGTTTTGAACTTTATTACACCTTGGAGCGCTTTTTCCGGTCCATTGTTTTTCCTGATTTCCCTATCTGTGCCTAATGACTGAGCTACGTGACGTCATTTCTTGTGATGCCCCACGGGGCATTTCTGGTCGGGACGGGATTCGAATAAAGAACCAACTCTTTTTCTTTACTATAGTGGTCTCATACCTGCCAACTTTTGAAATCAGAAAAACCTAGTAGTAACCCCCCACCAGGACAAAGTCCTGGTGGGGGGTTCAGCTTCGCCCCCCGACGTAAAATGATTATTAGCATTCAGACAGGTTAAAATGTTGCTAAAACCATCACTTTTCTATCAGTCACAGTGACTTTTCAAAACAAAAATATTACAGCAAAAATCATATGGGTTGATTGACATGTTTATTCTGTAAGCTAACTTCAATAGTTTGAAATTATTTTGACAGTTAATGCCAGTTATCCTGTCAAGCTTTCACGAGACTTCAATTTGTTAATTGAAAGTATAAACAGTATAAACACTTTTTACAGTAAACAAATGGTAAAACAGTACTAAACAATTCCATTAAAAAAAAATTGGTGTCATTATTAAGTTTCTGTCCAAGCTTGTATAATCTACTGCCTTGTTCAATTGTAAAAAATATTCTGTGCCTAAAATTCACATTTCTATCACAATTATCATACTGTAAACATGGTAAGCTAACTTCATTAAAATTAATAGTCCTGTCAATAGCATGGAATTACAATTCAAATGTAGTTTTTTTGTAAGCCTTTCAAAAGAATTCAAAATATGAAAAATTAATGAAAATTAATTTAAGCCATCAGACACTTGAAAAGTGGCACATCACATCTCTAATGTAATCATTTTAACTTTTCAACAGAAATAGCACTGCAAAAATATTAGGGACATACTTCTGTATTTTGGTAGTTATGCTGTCAACATTTAACAAGATTTCTTCAACTTGGACTTGAAAGCATAAATAGTATAAACACTTTTAACAGTATAACAGTACTAAACAATTCCAATAGATAACATTGGTGTCATTACCTTTTTGTGGCTAAAATTCAAAGTTTTCCACTTGTATCGCTAGCAACGGCATAGACTTGTGTTTTTTTTCCCCAACGTGGTCTTTTACATCGCTAATTCCTCCGTGTCCGATCGAAAAATCTTGTCTGCACAAGGTGCAATTCGCGTAGTTTTCACCCTTTTTGGAACGGATAATTATTCCCGGATAGGCTTTTGAATATTCTTCACGGAATGACTGCAGTTTTCTTTTCGGTTTAAGACTCGTTTGCGATTTTTCTCCGGCTGATTCCATGATCGTTCGCTCGTTTGGAAACAATGGCCTCGTGCTTGGCAGCGGTGCTATAAATAGCCTCGCGCATGGCATTCGGAATGGCTCGATAGGAAGTTACGGGAAGCAGTGTCGATTGTCATTGTTGTTACGCGATTTCGTGAATAAAACTTAAAAAAAAATAAAATAAAATAATTAATGAAAAAACGTATTTTTTATCACTGCAACCGTAACCCGGAATAGGTTGATGAAAACCGTACTAATTACGGGAAAACCAGAGTAGTTGGCAGGTATGTGGTCTCGATAACGGGTACCGGTTCTCAAAAAGGGATTCGAGTCCGAGGACTCGGTTCTTTTCTTATCGAACAACCGGGAAAACCGGTTTCGAGTATCATCCCAACCGTCGACTCCGCAAACAAACGCAGTCCAGACTTGCCAAGGAGAAGCCAGAGCTCGAAAAAACCCGGTGAAATACACACCCCGTTTCCATATGAGTTGGGAAGTTGTGTTAGATGTAAATATAAACGGAATACAATGATTTGCAAATCATTTTCAACCCATATTCAGTTGAATATGCTACAAAGACAACATATTTGATGTTCAAACTCATAAACATTTTTTTTTTGGCAAATAATCATTAACTTTAGAATTTGATGCCAGCAACACGTGACAAAGAAGTTGGGAAAGGTGGCAATAAATACTGATAAAGTTGAGGAATGCTCATCAAACACTTATTTGGAACATCCCACAGGTGAACAGGCAAATTGGGAACAGGTGGTTGCCATGATTGGGTATAAAAGTAGATTCCATGAAATGCTCAGTCATTCACAAACAAGGATGGGGCGAGGGTCACCACTTTGTCAACAAATACGTGAGCAAATTGTTGAACAGTTTAAGAAAAACCTTTCTCAACCAGCTATTGCAAGGAATTTAGGGATTTCACCATCTACGGTCCGTAATATCATCAAAGGGTTCAGAGAATCTGGAGAAATCACTGCACATAAGCAGCTAAGCCCGTGACCTTCGATCCCTCAGGCTGTACTGCATCAACAAGCAACATCAGTATGTAAAGGATATCACCACATGGGCTCAGGAACACTTCAGAAACCCACAACTACAGTTGGTCACTACATCTGTAAGTGCAAGTTAAAACTCTCCTATGCAAGGCAAAAACCGTTTATCAACAACACCCAGAAACGCCGTCGGCTTCGCTGGGCCTGAGCTCATCTAAGACGGACTGATACAAAGTGGAAAAGTGTTGTGTGGTCTGACGAGTCCACATTTCAAATTGTTTTTGGAAACTGTGGACTTCGAAGAGGAAAAGAACCATCCGGATTGTTATAGGCGCAAAGTTGAAAAGCCAGCATCTGTGATGGTATGGGGGTGTATTAGTGCCC
Organism: Nerophis lumbriciformis; assembly: GCF_033978685.3. Lineage (NCBI taxonomy): Eukaryota > Metazoa > Chordata > Actinopteri > Syngnathiformes > Syngnathidae > Nerophis > Nerophis lumbriciformis. Next base: position 68,216,786 of record NC_084548.2, read on the forward strand.
AAGACATGGGTAACTTACACATCTGTGAAGGCACCATTAATGCTGAAAGGTACATACAGGTTTTGGAGCAACATATGATGCCATCCAAGCAACGTTACCATGGACGCCCCTGCTTATTTCAGCAAGACAATGCCAAGCCACGTGTTACATCAACGTGGCTTCATAGTAAAAGACTGGCCTGCCTGTAGTCCAGACCTGTCTCCCATTGAAAATGTGTGGCGCATTATGAAGCCTAAAATACCACAACGGAGACCCCTGGACTGTTGAACAACTTAAGCTGTACATCAAGCAAGAATGGGAAAAGCTTAAAAAATGTGTCTCCTCAGTTCCCAAACGTTTACTGAGTGTTGTTAAAAGGAAAGGCCATGTAACACAGTGGTGAAACATGCCCTTTCCCAACTACTTTGGCACGTGTTGCAGCCATGACATTCTAAGTTAATTATTATTAGCAAAAAATAAATACATTTTATGAGTTTGAACATCAAATATCTTGTCTTTGTAGTGCATTCAATTGAATATGGGTTGAAAAGGATTTGCAAATCATTGTATTCCGTTTATATTTACATCTAACACAATTTCCCAACTCATATGGAAACGGGGTTTGTATTTCATTGGGCGACACTTTGGCAATACGGGCTTTGTGACGTGCGAGCCGCTTCACAGAACCAATCAAACTGTGTTGACCTACATTGGGCTGTCTTTACACGCCTGCTTTCATGCTCAGCTTTGATTAATTAACAAATACACAGAAATTAAAGTTGTGACGTCTAAACAAAGTTTAACAGTGGTGACATTTCGATGAGTCGATTGGTTCCGTTTATGAACTGCAGCTCTTATGGTGTTCAGGGTTATGAGGGAGCTGGAGCCTCTGCCAGACGACAAGATGGATTCGGAGGGAAGTGAAGACGGCAGAGACGAGATGAAGCAAGCGCCAGGAGGAAAGGACGACGACTTGACAAAAAGAGGAAGCGGCTAGCGACGGGGGGACGGTGAAGAAAGACGCGGGAACAGGAAGCGTGGACCAACAGGAAGCGGAAAAGACAAAAAAAGAGCAACCTAAAAACTTCTAGATTCGTGATGACAACAAGTCTGAGTGGAGCTTCCTATTTTGGCGTGTCAGGTCCAGCAGCTGTTCCCGTAGAACTGGTCTGCGTGTTGTAACGTAAACACGGCCTGGTCATTTGGTGTGTTTGTACGCCAACACAAGGCTCTGACGCGAGCAGGGGCGACCGCTACTAGGCAGGAGTCACATCGTCAACTCGCGCAACATAGTGTAGCAATATTTTCATGACGACAACAAGTATTGGTCATTTCCTCCGTCGTCCAGCTGAAAAAAACAATTTCCTCACAGTAACATTTATCCTCCAAAAACATATGAAGAACACCACCATTTAAACCATTAGTGGTTTAACCAGTGGTGTGCCTTCTCTGCTGGCCTAACATAACCAGAAATCACGATCATAGTTAAAGATAAAGTAATTTTTTATTTACCGTATTTTTACGGACTATAAGTCGCAGTTTTTTTCATAGTTTGGCCGGGGGTGCGACTTATAATCAGGGGCGACTTATGTGTGAAATTATTAACACATTACCGTTAGGGATGTCCGATAATGGGTTTTTTCTGATATCCGTTTTTCCGATATTGTCCAACTCTTTAATTACCGATACCAATATCAACCAATACCGATATATACAGTCGTGGAATTAACACATTATTATGCCTAATTTTGTTGTGATGCCCCGCTGGATGCATTAAACAATGTAACAAGGTTTTCCAAAATACATTTTTTATTACCGTATTTTTACGGACTATAAGTCGCAGTTTTTTTCATAGTTTGGCCGGGGGTGCGACAGTCGTGGAAGTAACACATTATTATGCCTAATTTTGTTGTGATGCCCCGCTGGATGCATTAAACAATGTAACAAGGTTTTCCAAAATACATTTTTTATTTACCGTATTTTTACGGACAATAAGTCGCAGTTTATTTCATAGTTTGGCCGGAGGTGCGACTTATAATCAGGGGCGACTTATGTGTGAAATTATTAACACATTACCGTTAGGGATGTCCGATAATGGTTTTTTTCTGGTATCCGTTTTTCCGATATTGTCCAACTCTTTAATTACCGATACCGATATCAACCGATACTGATATATACAGTCGTGGAATTAACACATTATTATGCCTAATTTTGTTGTGATGCCCCACTGGATGCATTAAACAATGTAACAAGGTTTTCCAAAATACATTTTTTATTACCGTATTTTTACGGACTATAAGTCGCAGTTTTTTTCCATAGATTGGCCGGGGGTGCGACAGTCGTGGAATTAACACATTATTATGCCTAATTTTGTTGTGATGCCCCGCTGGATGCATTAAACAATCTAACAAGGTTTTCCAAAATACATTTTTTATTTACCGTATTTTTACGGACAATAAGTCGCAGTTTTTTTCATAGTTTGGCCGGGGGTGCGACTTATAATCAGGGGCGACTTATGTGTGAAATTATTAACACATTACTGTTAGGGATGTCCGATAATGGGTTTTTTCTGATATCCGTTTTTCCGATATTGTCCAACTCTTTAATTACCGATACCAATATCAACCAATACCGATATATACAGTCGTGGAATTAACACATTATTATGCCTAATTTTGTTGTGATGCCCCGCTGGATGCATTAAACAATGTAACAAGGTTTTCCAAAATACATTTTTTATTACCGTATTTTTACGGACTATAAGTCGCAGTTTTTTTCATAGTTTGGCCGGGGGTGCGACAGTCGTGGAATTAACACATTATTATGCCTAATTTTGTTGTGATGCCCCGCTGGATGCATTAAACAATGTAACAAGGTTTTCCAAAATACATTTTTTATTTACTGTATTTTTACGGACAATAAGTCGCAGTTTTTTTCATAGTTTGGCCGGGGGTGCGACTTATAATCAGGGGCGACTTATGTGTGAAATTATTAACACATTACCGTTAGAGATGTCCGATAATGGGTTTTTTCTGATATCCGTTTTTCCGATATTGTCCAACTCTTTAATTACCGATACCAACCGATACCGATATATACAGTCGTGGAATTAATACATTATTATGCCTAATTTTGTTGTGATGCCCTGCTGGATGCATTAAACCAGGGGTGCTCACACTTTTTCTGCAGGCGAGCTACTTTTCAATTGATCAAGTCGTGGGGATCTACCTCATTCATATATATAATTTATATTTACTTATTTATGAAATATGTTTTTGTTAATAAGTTAAAGGTGTTTAATGATAATGCAAGCATGTTTAACACATATAGTTAATATTATTAATAAATTAAAGGTGTTTAATGATAATACAAGCATGTTTAACACATATAGTTAATATTGTTAATAAATTAAAGGTGTTTAATGATAATGCAATCATGTTTAACACATAGTTAATATTGTTAATAAATTAAAGGTGTTTAAAGATAATGCAAGCATGTTTTTAATACATATAATTAATATTGTTAACAAGTTAAAGGTGTTTAATGATAATACAAGCATGTTTAACACATATAGTTAATATTGTTAATAAGTTAAAGGTGTTTAAAGATAATACAAGCATGTTTAACACATATAGTTAATATTGTTAACAAGTTAAAGGTGTTTAATGATAATACAAGCATGTTTAACACATATAGTTAATATTGTTAATAAGTTAAAGGTGTTTAAAGATAATACAGGCATGTTTAACACATATAGATTCCTTTCTTTCATGAAGACAAGAATATAAGTTGGTGTATTCTGATGACTTGCATTGATTGGAATCAGACAGTGGTGCTAAAAACGTCCGCATTTTCGAATGGAGGAGAACAAAAGTCCTCCTTTCTGTCCAATACCACATGAAAGTGGTTGGTTTTTGGCATCTTATTTGTCCAGCTTCCGTACTCCTTTGTATACACTTTACAAGAAATACATTGTCGGCAAACTCCGTAGCTTGCTAGCTTGTGCACGCCAGCTTTCTGAGACTTGTTTTGTTAGCGCAACTGTGCAGTCGGTCTTATGGAGTTTTGACGACAGGTACGGCGCCAGAGTCTGTTGAAATAAAGTGTTTCTCGCCTTGTAGTCGGTCATTTTAATGAGCTGGCAGCAGCCAGCGTCATCTCAGAAGACCCTCGGGTGCCGTGAATGTCAATCAAGTGACGAAAGAGACGTCATAGTGAAGATTTATGATCGCTCATTTTTAGGACTATTTTTTTAATGCCTGGCTGGTGATCGACTGACACACCCTCCGCGATCGACCGGTAGCTCGCGTTCGACGTAATGAGCACCCCTGCATTAAACAATGTAACAAGGTTTTCCAAAATAAATCAACTCAAGTTATGGAAAAAAATACCAACATGGCACTGCCATATTTATTATTGAAGTCACAAAGTGCATTATTTTTTTTAACATGCCTCAAAACAGCAGCTTGGAATTTGGGACATGCTCTCCCTGAGTGAGCATGAGGAGGCTGAGGGGCGGGGTTGGGGGTGGCGGGGGGTGTATATTGTAGAGTCCTGGAAGAGTTAGTGCTGCAAGGGGTTCTGGGTATTTGTTCTGTTGTGTTTATGTTGTGGATGTTCTCCCGAAATGTGTTTTTTATTCTTGTTTGGTGTGGGTTCACAGTGTGGCGCATATTTGTGACAGTGTTAAAGTTGTTTATACGGCCACCCTCAGTGTGACCTGTATGTGTGAGTGAAAAGCCATATATATTATGTGATTGGGCCGGCACGGAAAGGCAGTGCCTTTAAGGTTTATTGGCGCTCCGTACAGCGGCGTTTTAAAAAGTCATAAATTTTACTTTTTGAAACCGATGCCGATAATTTCCGATATTACATTTTAAAGCATTTATCGGCCGATAATATTGGCAGTCCAATATTATCGGACATCTCTATTTAAAAGCCGCCTCACTTTGCTGGCCCTAGCCTTAGGGACGCGCCAATCGATCGGTATCGGGCGATTTTCGTAAAAAAGTATGGGATCGCCAATTTTAATTCATGCTCATCACAAAAGCTGCGAATGTATTTTGTTTTTAGTCCTCCCGGCTGACAAGCGGCTAGCAGCTAATTGTGTATTTCCATACACAGTGTGGAGCCGCTCTCCTAAGTTGATAATTCAACTGTAGAAAGTGCATTTCTTAGTATCTTAGACTTAGACTTGGACAAACTTTAATGATCCACAAGGGAAATTGTTCCACACAGTAGCTCAGTTACAATGATGGAAAGTATAAGGATGGAAAGGACAATGCAGGTACAAATAGACTATCCCCACCTTCTACCATCCTAGTCACGTCCGTTGTGTCCTTGAGCAAGACACTTCACCCTTGCTCCTGATGGGTCGTGGTTAGCGCCGTGGCAGCTCCCGCCATCAGTGTGTGAATGTGTGTGTGTGTGAATGGGTGAATGTGGAAATAGTGTCAAAGCGCTTTGAGTTCCTTAAAAAGGTAGAAAAGCGCTATACAAGTACAACCCATTTACCAAAATCCGCTCCCAGTCTGTGGAACGCTCTCCCTGACCACCTGAGGGCACCACAGACTGTGGATGCTTTTAAAAAAGGCTTAAAAACCCTTCTTTTAAAAAAAATGAAGCCTTTTTTTAGATATATGCATACTAGTTCTAGCTATTTGGCTGTTCTAGTTTTTATTTTTATTTATTTTTTATTAGCTTTTTATTTTTATTTTGTTAATACACTGTAGCACTTTGAGGTTGTTTACTCAATGTAAAGTGCTTTTTACAAATAAAATCTATTATTATTATTATTATTAAAATGTAATGTTAGCATGTAATTAGCATTACTATACTCGTGTTAAGGTAACATGTTAAAATGTAATGTTAGCATGTAACTCGCATTACTACACTCGTGTTAACGTAACATGTTAAAATGTAATGTTAGCATTAGGGATGTCCGATAATGGCTTTTTGCCGATATCCGATATTGTCCAACTCTTTGATTACCGATACCGATATATACAGTCGTGGAATTAACACATTATTATGCCTAATTTGGACAATCAGGTATGGTGAAGATAAGGTCCTTTTTTTAAAATAATAATAAAATAAAATAAGATAAATAAATTAAAAACATTTTCTTGAATAAAGAATAAAGTAAAACAATATAAAAACAGTTACATAGAAACTAGTAATTAATGAAAATGAGTAAAATTAACTGTTAAAGGTTAGTACTATTAGTGGACCAGCAGCACGCACAATCATGTGTGCTTACGGACTGTATCCCTTGAAGACTGTATTGATATATATTGATATATAATGTAGGAACCAGAATATTAATAACAGAAAGAAACAACCCTTTTGTGTGATCACTAATTGTAAGTGTATCTTGTGTTTTTTATGTTGATTTAATTTAAAAAAACCAAAAAAAACCGATACCGATAATAAAAAAAGGATACCGATAATTTCCGATATTACATTTTAAAGTATAAAGCACAAAAGTGCACTTATAGCTTGTTTTAAAATGTCTCTGACAATCTTGCACTTTGTTTTGAAATGACATGAATGTTTGTGCCACTGCTTAATAACTGTTTCATAAATACACTTTTGGTCAATTGACTTACCGTATTTTCCGCACCATTAGCCGCACTTAAAAACCACAAATTTACTCAAAAGCTGACAGTGCGGCTTTTAACCCGGTGCGCTTTATATATGGATGAATATTAAGATTCATTTTCATAAAGTTTAGGTCTCGCAACTTCGGTAAACAGCCGCCATCTTTTTTCCCGGTAGAACAGGAAGCGCTTCTTCTTCTACGCAAGCAACCGCCAAGGTAAGCACCCGCCCCCATAGAACAGGAAGCGCTTCTTCTTCTACTGTAAGCAACCACCCGCCCCCGGAAGAAGAAGAAGCGCGCGGATTTTCGTTTCATTTCCTTTGTGTGTTTACATCTGTAAAGACCACAAAATGGCTCCTACTAAGCGACACGCGTATAACGCAGAATTTAAACTTAAGGCAATAAGTCATGCCGAAGAACACGGAAATAGAGCAGCAGCAAGAGAATATAACATAAATGAATCAATGGTGCGTAGGTGGAGGAAGCAAGAAGATGACCTGCGCCAGGTAAAGAAGACAAAACAGAGTTTCCGAGGGAACAAAGCAAGATGGCAACTGTTGGAGGACAAACTCGAACAGTGGGTTGTTGAGCAGAGAGCAGCAAGCAGAAGTGTCAGCACCATCACTATTCGAATGAAGGCAACAACGCTAGCAAGCGAACTTCACCTGGATGATTTTAAAGGTGGTTCATGAAAAGACGCTTATAGACTACGGTGTCGTCACGGACTACAAAGGCGGACTCGCACAATTTTTCAGGATTTATAGAGATCCCAAATACAGATCAGCAGGTACCAGAAGGTAAGAAAAGTTGTGTTTGCATAATATTGCGAAACAAAGTGCCAGATAATATGTCTTACCTTATACACACACTTTTCAATTCGGACACCGAAGACGAAGAATTCGAAGGATTTACGAATGAAGAATAACTTCAGAAAGTGAGCGCTATGTTTATTTTGTGTGTTGTGACATTAACGTTCGAGCAACATTATGTTGCTATTGCTCTGCACTATTTTGAATTTTACTATGTTTGTGATTGCACATTTGCGTACATTTTGGGACAGAGTTGTTAGAACGCTGGTTTTTAATATATTATTAAAGTTTGACTGACCTATCTGACTGTTTTTTTGACATTCCCTTTAGCGCAGCGTAGGCGCGGCTTATAGTCCGGGGCGGCTTATAGGTGGACAAAGTTTTGAAATATGCCATTCATTGAAGGTGCGGCTAATAACCCGGGGCGGCTTATAGTGCGGAAAATACGGGTGATTTCCCTCTCTGCATGAAAGTTTAAAAGTAGCATATATTAATGCAGTATGAAGAAGAATGTTTTAATGTAGACACATAGAATCATCATACTGCTGTGATTATATGCATCAAGTGTTCATTCAAGGCTAAGGCAAAATATCCAGGTATATATCGTGTATCGTGACATGGCCTAAAAATATCGAGATATTAAAAAAAGGCCATATCGCCCAGCCCTAGTTCAAATATTTTATTTCTTAATTTTTTTAACGTTTAATATGTTTTTTGCAATTTTAACTTTGACAGTACCACATACGATATGTTTTGATTGCTGATGCGGGTTCATTGATTTTTAAATGCGCCAGAAAATATCCCGTTATGTACACTGTTGAGGCACAGTCGTGCGTAAGTGTGTTTCTGTATAGTATTTCTCCAGCAAAGGTCATGCGATGACATGAAAGATGGTATTTTGCGAGGTAATAATTAAAGTTGGACTTCACTGAAGGCCTAGGTGGGAAACGCACGCCCGCCACTGGGTTTAACAGAACACATTTGTTTGACAATCGTCTATATTTTTCAGAATTACAAAATAACATTTTTTATAGGGGGTAGCGGGGGGTGTATATTGTAGCGTCCCGGAAGAGTTAGTGCTGCATGGGATTCTGGGTATTTGTTCTGTTGTGTTTATGTTGTGTTACGGTGCGGATGTTCTCCCGAAATGTGTTTGTCATTCTTGTTTGGTGTGGGTTCACAGTGCGGCGCATATTTGTAACAGTGTTAAAGTTGTTTATACGGCCACCCTCAGTGTGACCTGTATGGCTGTTAAACAAGTATGCGTTGCATTCACTTGAGAATGTGAAAAGCCAGTAGATATTATGTGACTGGGCTGGCACGCAAAGGAAGTGCCTTTAAGGTTTATTGGCGCTCTGTACTTCTCCCTACGTCCGTGTACACAGCGGCGTTTTAAAAAGTCATACATTTTACTTTTTGAAACCGATACCGATAATTTACGATATTACATTTTAAAGCATTTATCAGCCGATAATATCGGCAGTCCGATATTATCAGACATCCCTACTTTGAACCCTGCGGCTTATAAAACAATGCAGCTAATTTATGGATTGTTCTTCCCTAACGGCCATTAAGTTTTGTATTCAAGAAATAGTTTTCATATTTCACCGACAGAGACACAGAAAAGGTGTTATTGTTTGTGCTATGGCGACATCTTTTGGACGAGTTCACTCACTGCAGGTGCTGCGGGTCCATTTTCCTGTTTTTGTGCCTTGAACTGGAAGTAAAATTGTCCATAGTGTTACTGCTCGAAAGGATTTCAAGCGACGTTTGTAAGTTTTACAATACAGCTAAAACAATTTATACTTACTAAGCCGTCCCATATGTGATGTCTGAGTGTTGTCATGCATATTTGTACGGGCGATCGTAATGTAATCAGGCTAGCGTCGTTAGCATTAGCGAATATGCATTTACAAGCGTCTGTGTTAGAAATATTTACTTACAATGGCATCATTTTTGTATTGTTTCAGTTCTGTAAATTCAACAAAATGATTGGGGAGCAGGTTTTCCAGGACACTTGACTTATGTTTAATTTGATCAGCCGTTTTACTGCCATGTTACAGACACTGTTTGGACACATTTAAAGGCCTACTGAAACCCACTACTACCGACCACGCAGTCTGATAGTTTATATATCAATGGTGAAATCTTAACATTGCAACACATGCCAATACGGCCGGGTTAGCTTACTAAAGTGCAATTTTAAATTTTGAGCGAAATATCCTGCTGAAAACGTCTCGGTATGATGACGTCTGCGCGTGACGTCACGGATTATAGAGGACATTTTGGGAGAGCATGGTGGCCAGCTATTAAGTCGTCTGTTTTCATCGCAAAATTCCACAGTATTCTGGACATCTGTGTTGGTTAATCTTTTGCAATTTGTTCAATGAACAATGGAGACAGCAAAGAAGAAAGCTGTAGGTGGGAAGCGGTGTATTGCGGCCGACTGCAGCAACACAAACACAGCCGGTGTTTCATTGTTTACATTCCCGAAAGATGACAGTCAAGCTTTACCATTGGCCTGTGGAGAACTGGGACAACAGAAACTCGTACCAGGAGGACTTTGAGTTGGATACGCAGACGCGGTACCGTGAGTACGCATGCAGCTGCGGCTTCCAAACATTTGATCGCTTTCCTGTACGTGTGTGCCGCTATGTGCATGTCATGTACGTAACTTTGGGGACTTTGGGGAAATATATGTGCTGTATGAACTTTGGGGAGGTGAACGGTACTTTGGGCTGTGGGATTGAGTGTGTTGTGCAGGTGTTTGAGTTGTATTGGTGGGTTATATGGACGGGAGGGGGGAGGTGTTTGTTATGCGGGATTAATTGTTGTGGCTAATAGAGTATATATATATATGTCTTGTGTTTATTTACTGTTTTAGTCATTCCCAGCTGAATATCAGGTCCCACCCGCCTCTCACAGCATCTTCCCTATCTGAATCGCTCCCACTGCCCTCTAGTCCTTCACTCTCACTTTCCTCATCCACGAATCTTTCATCCTCGCTCAAATTAATGGAGAAATCGTCGCTTTCTCGGTCCGAATCGCTCTCGCTGCTGGTGGCCATTGTTTACAATCATGTAAACAATGTGCAGATGTGAGGAGCTCCACAACCTGTGACGTCACGCTACTCGTCTGCTACTTCCGGTACAGCCAAGGCTTTTTTATCAGCGACCAAAAGTTGCGAACTTTATCGTCGATGTTCTCTACTAAATCCTTTCAGCAAAAATAAGGCAATATCGCGAAATTATCAAGTATGACACATAGAACGGACCTGCTATCCCCGTTTAAATAAGAAAATCGCATTTCAGTAGGCCTTTAAGGTATGTAAAACATTTACAAAATCTTTCGTATTGGTATATAGCTGCGGCTTATAGTACGATGCAGCTAGTATATGTAAGAATATTTTTTATTCTAAAAATTGGGGGGGGGGGTGCGGTTGCGGTTTATCATAGAGAAAAACTTTTTAGTGAAAGTATTAAAAAAATTATGGATTGAGGATAAAAAATATTAGACACCATTTTTCAGCATTTTTCTTCCTGATACTAAAAAAAACATGTTTGTAATATTTTTTTAAATACTAAAATGATTCGCACATTGTTTGACTTCTTCACAGCACCATTGCACTAGTCTCCACATATTGAAATGATGTGCACAAATGTTGAAATTAAATTAAATTGCATTATTGTAGCGTTATTAATACTTCAAAGCAGTGCATAATCAACCCGGTTCTTAGTGAAAGAGCAGCACAGTTCTGATTGGTGGAAGCGTCATGTGACTCAGGAGCGGTCAAACCTGCCAGATGGCTTCCTTTGCTACTGACTGAACTTAATGTTTTCACAACAAACAGTTTTACCGCGTTTCTTCCCCCCCCCCCCAAGTCAAAAGCAGTTCGGCAGATCATTGAAGCTGTGAATTGCTGTGTTGCATTTTCTAAGACATCTAAAGAGATTTGGCGTAGAAAATGAAGGCAGGAGTGCAGCTTCCTGGCGCCAGTTGTACATACAAACATGCTTTCAAGCCCAGCAAAGTCACCATGAAGTCACAAAGCACACTTTTTTACTTGTTTTCATCTGCTGCCAGCATTCCTATTTTTTTCGTATTACTTTTTGCATCTTTTTTTTTTTGGCCATTCTGTTGCTTTGGGCTTTACATTCAACAAATACAACTTAGACATTCCACCAACTCACTGCATCCCTCGGAAATAAAACAAGCTTTTGTTCTGTTCTGCACATTAATCAGATTTTCTATTTCATAAATATATTTTAAAGCAATTTAAACTACTTTGAACTAGGGTTGTACGGTATACCAGTACTAGTATAGTATTGCGGTACTAATGAATCAAAACTGGTACTATACACTGTTTGAAACAGAGGACCCTATTGTATTTCTAGCGTTTTATTATTATACCGCCGCCTCTTTGAGCTGTGATTTGACCCCCTTAACATGCTTCAAAACTCACCAAATTGGACACACACATCAGGACTGGCGAAAATTGCGATCTAATCAAAAAACCAAACTCCAAAACTCAAAATCGCGCTCTAGCGGCCCCTAGGAAGACAACACAGACAAAACTGCCTGTAAGAATGTCGTAGAGACATGAAACAAAAACCTCTATGTAGGTCTCACTTAGACCTATATTTCATACACTGACAACCCCCAGCAAAAATCAACAGGAAGTTTGCAATTCCCCCTTCAAAACAAAAGTTGTGTAAAAACAGACCTTTTTTCAAACATTATCTCCTCTGAGCGCGTTTGTCGTGTCGGCTTCACATTAGCACAGGAGAGAGATCGAACCCTTCTGATTAAAAGTTGATGAAAGAGTTTTAATTACTGCTCCGGTTTGGATTTTATGAGCCCTCAAAGTCGGTCCCGTCCATCGCTGCTTGCAGCTTTAAAGGGGAACATTATCACCAGACCTATGTAAGCATCAATATATACCTTGATGTTGCAGAAAAAAGACCATATATTTTTTTAACCGATTTCCGAACTCTAAATGGGTGAATTTTGGCGAATTAAATGCCTTTCTATTATTCGCTCTCGGAGCGATGACGTCACACCGGGAAGCAATCCGCCATTTTCTCAAACACATTACAAACACCGAGTCAAATCAGCTCTGTTATTTTCCGTTTTTTCGACTGTTTTCCGTACCTTGGAGACATCATGCCTCGTCGGTGTGTTGTCGGAGGGTGTAACAACACAAACAGGGACGGATTCAAGTTGCAACAGTGGCCCAAAGATGCAAAAGTGGCAAGAAATTGGACGTTTGTTCAGCACACTTTACCGACGAAAGCTATGCTACGACAGAGATGGCAAGAATGTGTGGATATCCTGCGACACTCAAAGCAGATGCCTTTCCAACGATAAAGTCAAAGAAATCTGCCGCCAGACCCCCGTTGAATCTGCCGGAGTGTGTGAGCAATTCAGGGACAAAGGACCTCGGTAGCACGGCAAGCAATGGCGGCAGTTTGTTCCCGCAGAAGAGCGAGCTAAACCCCCTATCGACCCTAGCTTCCCTGGCCTGCTGACATCAACTCCAAAACTGCACAGATCAGCTTTCAGGAAAAAAGCACGGATGAGGGTATGTCTACAGAATATATTAATTGATGAAAATAGGGCTGTCTGCACTCTCAAAGTGCATGTTGTTGCCAAATGTATTTCATATGCTGTAAACCTAGTTCATAGTTGTTAGTTTCCTTTAATGCCAAACAAACACATACCAATCGTTGGTTAGAAGGCGATCGCCGAATTCGTCCTCGCTTTCTCCCGTGTCGCTGGCTGTCGTGTCGTTTTCGTCGGTTTCGCTTGCATACGGTTCAAACCGATATGGCTCAATAGCTTCAGTTTCTTCTTTAATTTCGTTTTCGCTACCTGCCTCCACACTACAAACATCCATTTCAATACATGCGTAATCTGTTGAATCGCTTAAGCCGCTGAAATCCGAGTCTGAATCCGAGCTAATGTCGCTATAGCTTGCTGTTCTATCCGCCATGTTTGTTTGTATCGGCATCACTATGTGACGTCACAGGAAAATGGACGGGTGTATATAACGATGGTTAAAATCAGGAACTTTGAAGCTTTTTTTAGGGATATTGCGTGATGGGTAAAATTTAGAAAAAAACTTCGAATAATAAAATAAGCCACTGGGAACTGATTTTTAATGGTTTTAACCCTTCTGAAATTGTGATAATGTTCCCCTTTAATTATTATTATTTTTAACGGGCATGGTGCGTCGTCACGTCGTGACATAGCTGGGTTTACGAGCAGAGGAGCATGTTCGGCAGCGCACAATCACAGAGTACTTTCAAGCAGACAGAAAAGGGAGAATAAACGCATTTTGGCCAAAAATCTGAGGATAAAGGTGAAGATATGACAGTGAAACGCCCTCAGGAAGAGGTGCTTTGAAACATGACTAGCTAGTTAGCAGCGAACATTCATCCGCAGTCAGCAGTGTTTTAGCTACTTCTAAATCACTAATCCTCGCCTCCATGGCGACGAATAAAGTCAGTTTCTTACAAGATTACAATGATTTGCAAATCCTTTTCAACCCATGTTCAATTGAATGCACTACAAAGACAAGATATTTCATGTTCAAACTCATAAACTTAATTTTTTTTTTTGCAAATAATAATTAACTTAGAATTTCATGGCTGCAACACGTACCAAAGTAGTTGGGAAAGGGCATGTTCGCCACAGTGTTACATGGCCTTTCCTTTTAACAACACTCAGTAAACGTTTGGGAACTGAGGAGACACATTTTTTTAAGCTTCTCAGGTGGAATTCTTTCCCATTCTTGCTTGATGTACAGCTTAAGTTGTTCAACACTCCGGGGGTCTTTGTTGTGGTATTTTAGGCTTCATAATGCGCCACACATTTTCAATGGAAGACAGGTCTGGACTACAGGCAGGCCAGTCTAGTACCCGCACTCTTTTACTATGAAGCCACGTTGATGTAACACGTGGCTTGGCATTGTCTTGCTGAAATAAGCAGGGGCGTCCATGGTAACGTTGCTTGGATGGCAACATATGTTGCTCCAAAACCTGTATGTACCTTTCAGCATTAATGGTGCCTTCACAGATGTGTAAGTTACCCATGTCTTGGGCACTAATACACCCCCATACCATCACAGATGCTGGCTTTTCAACTTTGCGCCTATAACAATCCGGATTGTTCTTTTCCTCTTTGGGCCAGAAGACACAACGTCCACAGTTCCCAAAAACAATTTGAAATGTGGACTCGTCAGACCACAGAACACTTTTCCACTTTGTATCAGTCCATCTTAGATGAGCTCAGGCCCAGTGAAGCCGACGGCATTTCTGGGTGTTGTTGATAAACGGTTTTCACCTTGCATAGGAGAGTTTTAACTTGCACTTACAGATGTAGCGACCAACTGTAGTTACTGACAGTGGGTTTCTGAAGTGTTCCTGGGCCCATGTGGGGATATCCTTTACACACTGATGTGGCTTGTTGATGCAGTACAGCCTGAGGGATCGAAGGTCACGGGCTTAGCTGCTTACATGCAGTGATTTCTCCAGATTCTCTGAACCCTTTGATGATATTACGGACCGTAGATGGGGAAATCCCTAAATTCCTTGCAATAGCTGGTTGAGAAACTCATATGGAAACGGGGTTTGTACAATAGTTCCAAGCTTTTCATCGCTAAGTTGTTGAGTAGGGTTGTCCCAATACCAATATTTTGGTACCGGTACCAAAATGTATTTCGATACTTTTCTAAATAAAGGGGACCACAAAAAATTGCATTATTGGCTTTATTTTAACAAAAAATCTTACGGTACATTGAACATTTGTTTATTACTGCAATTGTGTCCTTAAATAAAATAGTGAACATACTAGACAACTTGTCTTTTAGTAGTAAGTAAACAAACAAAGACTCCTAATTAGTCTGCTGACGTATGCAGTAACATATTGTGTCATTTATACACCTATTTTATCAACATTATGAGGGACAAGTGGTAGAAAATGGATTATTAATCTACTTGTTCATTTACTGTTAATAATATCTGCTTACTTTCCGTTTTAACACGTTCCAACTACACTTATGTTCAAATGTAATAATCACTTATTCTTCTCTTCTTTGATACTTTACATTAGTTTTGGATGATACCACAAATTTGGGTATCGATCCGATACCAAGTAGTTACAGGATCATATATTGGTCATATTCAAAGTCCTCACGTGTCCAGGGACGTATTTTCTCAGTTTATAAACATAATATAAACCTTAAAAAAACGAAAATATATTTTGTGATGCTAAAAAAATCTAGTAGTAGTATGGACTAGATACGCACCTGTACTTGGTATCATTACAGCGGTAAGGTGGAGATGCACCCATGGTGAGCTACGGTGTGTAGTGAAGCATGTTTAGCTATTCCTCGTCCTCCAGTGATAATAATACTTGTAAGAAACTTACTTTTAGAAGTAGCTAAAACACTGCCATGTCTTAAAGCACCTCTTCCTGAGGGCATTTCAGTGTTATAACATCACTTTTATCGTTAGGTTTTAAGCCAAAATGTGTCCGTTCTCTCTTTTCTGGCTACACACTGTGTCTGCTTGTAAGTACTCTGTGTGTGTGCGCTGCCGAATATGCTCCCCTGCTGGTAAAACCAGTAATGTCACAACGTGACGACGGCGTGCCATCATGCCCGTTAAAAAAAAAGGCGGCGGGAACCGGTACTTTTTAGAGGCGGTATATTACCGAATATGATTCACTAGTATCGCGGTGCTGTACTAGTACCGGTGTACCGTACAACCCTAGAAATGGAAGGAACTCCACTTGTTTGTCAAGTTGGCCATCTCAGGTGTAAAACGTCCATCCATCCATCAATTTTCTACCGCTTGTCCCTTTTGGGGTCGCGGGGGATGCTGGAGCCTATCTCAGCTGCATTCAGGCGCCACCTCATCACAGGGCCAACACATATAGACAGACAACATTCACACACTAGGGCCCATTTAGTGTTGCCAATCAATCTATCCCCAGGCGCATGTCTTTGGAGGTGGGAGGAAGCCGGAGTACCCGGAGGGAACCCACGCAGTCACGGGGAGAACATGCAAACTCCACACAGAAAGATCCCGAGCCCGGGATTGAACCCTTCGTATTGTGAGGCACATGCACTAACCCCCTGTTCCACCGTGCTGCCAGGCGTAAAACGTAAAAAAACAAAAACAAATTAGTGACTGATGCTGAGCATGTCAATTTTATTTATTAATTTTTTTTGGCATAAAAAAATACAATCATGCGTGCCTACGGACTGTATCCCTTGAAGACTGTATTGATTTATAATGTAGGAACCAGAAATATTAATAACAGAAAGAAACAACCCTTTTGTGCGAATGAGTGTAAATGGGGGAGGGAGGTTTTTTGGGTTGGTGAATAGAATAGAATAGAATGGACTTTATTGTCATTATATTTGCATATAACGAGATTAAGGACTCCAATTTAAGGTGCAGTAGTGGGAACAAATATAAAATAAATAAATAATAAAATAAAATAAATTACAGGCAATAAAGAAAAAAAACTAACCATTGAAATAAACAGACTACTATCCAATAAGAATAATAAACAATCCTGGAAAACAGGGGTCCCCAAACTACGGCCCACAGGCCGGATCCGGCCCCCCAGCATCCAAAATCCGGCCCACGGGAAGTCCCAAGTTACATTTTTTTTTTTCTAAAGGGCAACATGCAGTCTGCAGGTGTACCTAATGTTGTGGCCCTGCAGTCATTCACAACTCCTCCAACACGAACATTATTGTTTTTGCACTTTTTGGCTTCTTATGAAATAACTTTTTTAAATAGATTCAATCTTGCACGTGGAAAGTTTAAGTGTGGGCTTTAGTTGATATAGCACTCCCGTCAGGGGTTGCCGTGCATTCTACGGCGGGGGTGCAGGAGGCGAGCCTCAGCCAGTGCGTCTTTTGCAGCCGTTTTATGATCGCTCAGCACAAGAAATACTTTACACACATACAGTTGTTGACAAAATACACTGTACATTATATACCTCAGCTAACTAAACTATGGAAATGTATAATATAATTCATATAGCAATACGGTCTCACTGCACAGCAGGCCAGCAGTTAGCCGAGTCCGCAATCCATGGTGAGGCACAACGCAGTGACGTGCCTCAACTGGCTGCTGTTCACCGCACCATCTCTTCTCAGTAATTGAACGGCAAATGTGAAAATTCAGCGATTTTAAATAAAAATAATCTAAAACGGGTGAAGTTAAATGGAAAATAACTTTATAGTATAATCACTGGATACATATAACAATTTAATTAAAAAAAATTATTTTTACAATTTTTTTTCTTTCCATGATGGCAGGTGAGGCCCTGCCTCACCTGCCTCTAGTGACTGCACGTCACTGATATATACATATATATTAGGGATGTCCCGATCCGATATTTGGATCGGATCGGCTGCCGATATTTGCCAAAAATTGCGTATCGGCAAGGCATGGGAAAATGCCGATCCAGATCCAGTTTTTAAAAAAAAAACTCTGGTCCGTGTTTTCCAACGCACCAATTTAAATAATACATTCCACTTTTCTGCTGCTCCGTAAGTTCCGTTCCGCATTTTCCAGCACACCTTCAACACATCCACAATTGTCACGCAGTTGCTTTTAGCTGCTGGCATTACACGACAGGCTCTTCTCACACTTTCCTGTGTCTCCCTCTCACAGACAGACAAGCGCACCTTCTTACACACGTCACATACTGTCACGTCATACGTCACATACTGTCACATACGTATACGTCCTCTCCCAGCAGAGAGGTAGCAGCATGGCTAACGTTAGCTGTGATGCTAGCGCAGCCGTGCGAGCAACGCTCCCTCTAAGGTGCTCGCATATCAAACTCTTTTGGCTGTCTTTTTGACACTTACATCCGGCGCCCCCCTCCACACCCTGGATTATAAATAATTCAATGTGATTATCTTGTGTGATGACTGTATTATGATGATAGTATATATCTGATAGTATATATCTGTATCATGAATCAATTTAAGTGGACCCCGACTTAAACAAGTTGAAAAACTTATTGGGGTGTTACCATTTAGTGGTCAATTGTACGGAATATGTACTTCACTGTGCAACCTACTAATAAAAGTCTCAATCAATCAATCAAAACACATAGAATCATCATACTGCTGTGATTATATGCATCAAGTGTTCATTCAAGGCTAAGGCAAAATATCGAGATATATATTGTGTATCGCAATATGGCCTTAAAATATCGCAATATTAAAAAAAGGCCATATCGCCCAGCCCTAGTTCAATGATGCCATTTCTGTTTGTCATGTATAATTTTGTCTATTTTGTGTTTATCCTTGAATAAACAGGTCAGTTTCTTGTTACCAACCATTGTGTATTATTCAAACTCCCCTAATTCAGCTGGCTAGTTGTTATCAAGAGTACTAAAACCCTTTTCAACATGATTCTGACAACTAAGTAGGCTAAATAACTTTAAACTTTAATACATGCTCGGATAGGCCAGTATCGGTCAGTATCGGTATCGGATCGGAAATGCAAAAACAATATCGGGATCGGATCGGAAGTGCAAAAACCTGGATCGGGACATCCCTAATATATATACATACATATATATATACACATATACATATATACACACACACACACACACACACACACACACACACACACACACACACACACACACACACACACACACACACACACACACACATATATATAACCCAATGCGGCCCCCGAGTCAAAAAGTTTGGGGACCCCTGCTGTACAATATACAAAACACTATAGAAATACAAAATACTGTACAATATACAGAACAAGACAAGAGTACTTGTCTTGGTGCACTAATTGTAAGTGTATCTTGTGTTTTTTATGTTGATTTAATAAAAAAAATAATTTAAAAAAATACATTTTAATTTTTTTTTTTAATTCCTGTGCGGCCCGGTACCAATCAATCCACGGACCGGTACCAGGCCGCGGCCTGGTGGTTGGGGACCACTGAATTACACAACTAAAAACTTGTTCCCACCATTTTTATTTCCCTCAGTAATGTGTGTATTGGTGAGGAAAAAGAGGCACTGATGGCGTACAGGTGTACGCTCCGATAGTGAATGGATTTGCCATTAGATTGGAAGCTCTATTTTGCTCTTTAACGAGAAGTGGGAGTGTCGCGGTATTTATAGTCACCCCCCAAGCCAGACTGATTAAGCGTAACGCGATGCTTCTATCCCGAGGCGAGTCGGCAATGTTGGAGGCACTTGGGCACGTGTAGCTAGCGAGCTAGGACCAGGCGCCAACTCAAAGTAAAGGCCTCGGCCACATTGCTCGTATTGATTAGATAAACAATGTTCTCCTTTTAGTGAGGCTTGCTGGGTTACAACTCGGGACGGGTAGTGAAAACATCTCCAGCCCGCAGCTCCGAGTTCAACAGCTTCACAAACAGACGGGGCCAAGCGTTAGGGACATAACGTGCCGATTATTTCACAGAAACTCGTGGAAGACGTTTTGGTCTCAGTAAAACAAGCGGGATATTGTTTACGTGGTGGCTTCACCGCAGCCTGAGAACCTCGCTCAATTTTATTACTTAATAAAAGCCATCATCTGAAGAAGTTGGGTCGCGACTAGTTTGTGGAGGTTTTCTGCGAGCACACACTCCCCAGGCTTGTGGTGGCGGATCTCCGCTCCCACATGACCGCTTGTATATGACACAAAACGCACTCCTCTGTTTCGGTGTGTTGTGAAGCGGAGGTGTCCTGGGCATGACGTTAAAGTCAGGGGTGTAACGGTACACAAAAATTTCGGTTCGGTATGTACCTCGGTTTAGAGGTCACGGTTCGGTTCATTTTCGGTACAGTAAGAAAAAACAAAATATACATTTTCTGGTTATTTATTTACCAAATGTGCAAAATCTTCCATCAAAAATATTTTTCTTAGTGGAATATTTGATGTGAAGTAATGGGAACCTTGGATAGGTCAATAATTCATAATAACATTGATTTTGATTCAATATTATGTTTTGAGCAATGACATTTTAAAAGAAAAAAAAAACAGCTTTGTTTTGTTAGTCAACATTGCAACTTTTTTTTTAAATTACATTTAACCTTTAAGCTTTTTTATTTCACTTTTTTTATGTTTTTGTTTATTAGGGACCGCAATGTCCCTTTGGGACAGAGGACCCTATTGTAATTGTAAGGATTTATTATTATTATTCCGCCGCCTCTTTGAGCTGTAATTTGACCCCCTTAACATGCTTCAAAACTCACCATATTTGACACACACATCAGGATCTAATCAAAAAACCAAACCCCAAAACTCAAAATTGCACTCTAGCGCCCCCTAGGAAAAAACACAGACAAAACTGCTTGTAATTTTCGGTAGTAATGTCATAGAGACATGAAACAAAAACCTCTATGTACGTCTGCTTTAGACCTAGATTTCATACATTGACATCGTTTAGCAAAAATCAACAGGAAGTTGGCAATTCCCCCTTCAAAACAAAAATGTAGTAAAAACTGTCACTTTTGCCTCTTTGAGCTGTAATTTGACCCCCTTAACATGCTTCAAAACTCACCATATTTGACACACACATCAGGACTGGCAAAAATTGTCATCTAATAAAAAAACCAAACCCCAAAACTCAAAATTGCGCTCTAGCGCCCCCTAGGAAAAAACAGACAAAACTGCTTGTAACTTCCGGTAGGAATGCCGTAGAGACATGAAACAAAAACCTCTATGTAGGGCTGACTTAGACCTAGATTTCATACATTGACATCTTTTAGCAAAAATCAACAGGATGTTGGCAATTCCCCCTTCAATACAAAATTTTAGTAAAAACTGTCACTTTTGCCTCTTTGAGCTGTAATTTGACCCCCTTAACATGCTTCAAAACTCACCAAACTGGACACACACATCAGGACTGGCAAAAATTGCGATCTAATAAAAAACAACAACTCCAAAACTCAAAATTGCGCTCTAGCGCCCCCTAGGAAGAAAACACAGACAAATGCTCCTAGGAAGAAAACTCAGACAAAACTGCCTGTAACTTCCAGTAGAAATGTCTTAGAGACATGAAACAAAAACCTCTGTATAGGTCTCACTTAGACCTACATTTCATATATTGACAACCCCCAGCAAAAATCAACAGGAAGTTGGCAATTCCCCCTTCAAAACAAAAATGTAGTAAAAACTGTCACTTTTGCCTCTTTGAGCTGTAATTTGACCCCCATAAAATGCTTCAAAACTCAACAAACTGGACACACACATCAGGACTGGCAAAAATTGCGATCTAATAAAAAACAACCCCAAAACTCAAAATTGCGCTCTAGCGCCCCCTAGGAAGAAAACACAGACAAATGCTCCTAGGAAGAAAACTCAGACAAAACTGCCTGTAACTTCCAGTAGGAATGTCTTAGAGACATGAAACAAAAACCTCTGTATAGGTCTCACTTAGACCTACATTTCATATATTGACAACCCCCAGCAAAAATCAACTGGAAGTTGGCAATTCCCCCTTCAAAACAAAAATGTAGTAAAAACTGTCACTTTTGCCCCTTTGAGCTGTAATGTGACCCCCATAACATGCTTCAAAACTCAACAAACTGGACACATACATCAGAACTGGCAAAAATTGCGATCTAATAAAAAAACAACAACCCCAAAACTCAAAATTGCGCTCTACCGCCCCCTAGGAAGAAAACTCAGACAAAACTACCTGTAACTTCCAGTAGTACAAAAACCTCTGCGTAGGTCTCACTTAGACCTACATTTCATATATTGACAACCCCCAGCAAAAATCAACAGGAAGTTTGCAATTCCCCCTTCAAAACAAACGTTTTGTAAAAACCGGTCACCTTTTTTCAAACATTATCTCCTCTGAGCGCGTTTGTCGTGTCGGCTTCAAACTAGCACAGGAGAGAGATTGAACTCTTCTGATTAAAAGTTGACCAAAGAGTTTTAATTACTGCTCCGGTTTGGATTTTATGTGCCCTCAAAGTCGGTCCCGTCCATCGCTGCTTGCAGCTTTAATTTTAATAGTATTTTTAGAATGTGCCGTGGGCCTTTAAAACATTAGCTGTGGGCCGCAAATGGCCTCCGGGGCACACTTTTGACACCCCTGCTATAGATAATAAAAAATGTAATCTGATAAATCTATGGATGAAAAGCAAAAACCTGGCGACGCATGCGCGTTTATCATAACTCTCTCTCTCTCTCTGTCTCTGCCCCTCCCTCACCAATGCTGCTGCGCGCACAATTTGTTTGGTTTTTAACCCCTTCTTAACCCTGAACGTACATTGAAAATCCACGCAACCCTAACTCAAAATGCCGGACATTTGAGGCATTTAAGAAACTCCGCCCTGACAGCTCCACAAAAGAGGACATGTCCGGTGAAAAGAGGACGTATGGTCAGTCTATCCTAGCCCGGTTGTTGCTAGCATGCCGTGTGTTGTGCCTCGGTGTGCATTGTTTACACAACGTGCGTTACGCTACTTAATATGTCCGTGTGGAAACTCGTTCGGTACACCTCCGAACCAAACCGGAACCCCCGTACCGAAACGGTTCAATTCAAATACACGTACCGTTACACCCCTAGTTAAAGTGCATCCGGCAGTGGAGGCTCCTCTATGGGGTCTTGGGGCACTAAGAGGTTAACCCCTTTACTACTGTTACCCCAGGTGGCCCTTGGCAAAGGCCTAGTGCCTGACTGCCCCCTAGCCAGGGATACGGTGAAGACCTCAACGGCGACGGTAGTTTTAAGTACTACCACAACGGCTGCGACGGCGGAAGAAGGCTGCAGCAGAAAAGGGTCCCCAGTCGTCTTGGACTCCATGCCACTGGACCCTGACCCGATTCTGTCAAGGATCGTGTGGTGACTGTCTGTGCACCAGTCTCCCCACGTAAAACAAAGTCACGCACAGGCATCCTCCATAAAGGGATACCCCCCTACCAGTAGGATCGTCATACTTGTTCCGAGTGACCGTCGATGATGATGTGAAGCGGAGTTACCATGCATACTGCCACAGATCCAATTCAATTTGTTTAGGAGCGAGGGTGAACCGGAAGCCCCAAATCCACAAATAGATAAATATATGGTCATCTGTAAAACTTTTTTTTTTGAAGACACCACGTAGAGGTCAGTGCTCACACACTACGAATCGAGGAAAAAGTGATGTACTTTACAGTGCCAGACACTTTCATGCAACAGGGGTAGGTGTTAATGAATACTAGGGATGTCCGATAATGGCTTTTTGCCGATATCCCGATATTGTCCAACTCTTTAATTACCGATGCCGATATCAACCGATATATACAGTCGTGGAATTAACACATTATCATGCCTAATTTGGACAACCAGGTATGGTGAAGATAAGGTCCTTTTTATATAACATTGAAATAATTAAATATTGAAATAATTAATCAAATCATTAAATATTAGGGATGTCCGATAATGGCTTATTGCCGATATCCATACACTATACTTAATTACCGATACCGATATCAGCCGATACCGATATATACAGTCGTGGAATTAACACATTATTATGCCTAATTTGGACAACCAGGTATGGTGAACATAAGGTACTTTTTTAAAAAATGAATAAAATAAAATAAGATAAATAAAGTAAAAACATTTTCTTGAATAAAAAAGAAAGTAAAACAATATAAAAACAGTTACATTGAAACTAGTAATTAATGAAAATGAGTAAAATTAACTGTTAAAGGTTAGTACTATTAGTGGACCAGCAGCACGCACAATCATGTGTGCTTACGGACTGTATCCCTTGCAGACTGTATTGATATATATTGATATATAATGTAGGAACCAGAATATTAATAACAGAAAGAAACAACCTTTTTGTGTGAATGAGTGTGAATGAGTGTAAATGGGGGTGGAAGGTTTTTTGGGTTGGTGCACTAATTGTAAGTGTATCTTGTGTTTTTTATGTTGATTTAATAAAAAAAAAAATAATAAAAAAAAACAAAAAAAAACGATACCGATAATAAAAAAACAATACTGATAATTTCCGATATTACATTTTAACGCAATTATCGGACATCTCTAATGAATACCAAAGTAAAACTCCAGATGGTTAGTATTACCGTTTTAGATTAAAATAACATGATTGATAACCGTCCTTTGATTAACTCGCAGATTGCGAACTTAAATGCTAACATGAAAACAAGAGACATTAACTTCTTTCCCCATTTAGAATCGACATACCCCAATCCAAACTTATACAAACACAATACTGTCGGCGCAACTAAGTAGTTTCAAGTTTCAATTTTTTTCAAGTTTATTCACAATACAATATAACAATTACAATAGTAGGGAAATATCATCATTTAAAGATGTTGGTACGTGAAAGGGTCCCCCAAATAAGCTAGAAGAAGCTTTTGACAGGGGGTCCAGAGGATAGTATATACATGGAATGATGAAACATGGTAGCAAGCACAACAACAACAACAAAACAACGCTATATGATTAACACAAGATAATAGTACTAAAGCAAGCATACACATACATACATACCGTACATTCATTCAACCAAGTAGTCCACATTAAACCTACAAGCAGTGCTTTCTTAGTACAGAGTAGGGTGGTACTAGCATAGTATCGCGATACTAATGAATCAAAAACGGTACTACACTCTGTTTGAAAAGTACCGATTCACCATATTTTTTTTACAGGCATGACGGCGTGTCGTCGTCACATCGTGACATTGCTGGTTTTTACGAGCAGAGGAGCATGTTCGGCAGCGCACAATCACAGAGTACTTACAAGCAGACACATTGTGTAGACAGCAAAGGGAGAATGGACGCGTTTAGGCTTAAAAACTAACAATAAAGGTGAAGCTATAACACTGAAACGCCCTCGCTTCACTACACACCGTAGGAGGATACAATAGCTCACCGGCGTCACAATGTAAACGAACGCCATGGGTGGATCTACACCTTACATCCACTGTAATGATACCAAGTACAATAGCGTATCTAGTCGATACTACTATGATTACATCAATATTTTTTAGCATCACAAAATCTTTTTAAAATGTATATTATGTTTATAAAGTCAGTAAATATGTCCCTGGACACATGAGGACTTTGAATATGACTGTGGAGGGGGGCGTGGCCTGCGGGCCTGCCGCGGAACGGGGTGTGCAAGGACCGGCCTCAAAGACAACGACAGGTGAGTAGATTGCCCGGCTGGGCCTTGTTATCTAATCACCTGTCGCCTTTATTAGCAGCAGCCGGAACGAGACAAGTTGTTGGAGTTGGAGGTGCTGATGAGCGGACGCAAGGGAAAAGACATTTTGCTGGAAAGCAGAAACCTGTCGATATTTATGCAAAAAAAACAGTGTTATACCCTGAATTCCGGGCTCTCCTGGCAGTGTGTGGTGGTCCGAAGAACCCACTAGAGGGCAATGACCAATGTATGATCCTGTAACTACTTGGTATCGGATCGATACCTAAATTTGTGGTATCATCCAAAACTAATGTAAAGTATCACACAACAAAAGAATAGGTGATTATTACATTTGAACAGAAGTGTAGATAGAACATGTTGAAACAGAAAATAAGCAGATATTAACAGTAAATAAACAAGTGGAATAATAATACATTTTTACAGTTTGTCCTTCATAATGTTGACAAAATAATAGGTGTATAAATGACACAATATGTTACTGCATACGTCAGCAGACTAATTAGGAGTCTTTGTTTGTTTACTTACTACTAAAAGACAAGTTGTCTAGTATGTTCACTATTTTATTCAAGGACTAAATTGTTCTTAGATTGCAATAATAAACATACGTTTAATGTACCCTACATTTTCTGTTAATATAGAGCCAATAATGCCATTTTTTGTGGTGCCCTTTATTTCGAAAAGTATCGAAATACATTTTGGTATCGAGACAACTCTAGTACAGAGTGATCGTTCTATACTCAGAGGAATGAGAGACAGTGGAGTTTATATGGTGTGTCAGAAATAATAACAATAATACATTTTATTTACACACTTTTCATTTAAATAAATCTTAAAATGTTAGAGTACAAATTAATATTTAAAACAATAAAAGCTTTTAAAACAGATTCAATACTATGAATGAAACATTATCAGTGAAGCCTAAGAAACATAAAACCTGCAAAATATTTTGGTTACTTTTAAAAAAGAAAAACTTTTTTTGACCATTTTAATTTATAGAAGGTAATATTAACCATCAGGTGTTTTAGCGCAGTTATCATTATTACTGTTTATCGTTACATCCCTATTTCAGATACATTTTGAACATAAATGAATAGATACGTTTTATAAATCATATCATAACACCATTTATGTTTAACACTACAATTCACGACAATGAACATTAGACTAAAAAGAAATTAGGGGTGTGCGATTAACATTAGAAAGTAAATTACCGGGCCATGTTGTATAAAAATTGTTCATATTATTTATTTTGTGTGCCATTTGCACCAAAAGGTCAGCAAACATTCCGCGAGGAGGGGAAAAACATTGAACTGCAATACGAGGTGTTCACAAACTAGTGTTTCACATACATTCATATACAAACCCCGTTTCCATATGAGTTGGGAAATTGTGTTAGATGTAAATATAAAACGGAATACAATGATTTGCAAATCATTTTCAACCCATATTCAGTTGAATGCACTACAAAGACAACATATTTGATGTTCAAACTCATAAACTTTATTTTTTTTTTTGCAAATAATAATTAACTTAGAATGTCATGGCTGCAACACGTGCCAAAGTAGTTGGGAAAGGGCATGTTCACCACTGTGTTACATGGCCTTTCCTATTAACAACTCTCAGTAAACGTTTGGGAACTGAGGAGACACATTTTTTAAGCTTCTCAGGTGGAATTCTTTCCCATTCTTGCTTGATGTACAGCTTAAGTTGTTCAACAGTCCGGGGGTCTCCGTTTTGCTATTTTAATCTTCATAATGCGCCACACATTTTCAATGGGAGACAGGTCTGGACTACAGGCAGGCCAGTCTAGTACCCACTCTCTTTTACTATGAAGCCACGTTGATGTAACACGTGGCTTGGCATTGTCTTGCTGAAATACCGTATTTTCCGCACTATAAGGCGCACCTAAAAACCACAATTTTTCTCAAAAGCTGACAGTGCGCCTAATAACCCGGTGCGCTTTATTACGATTCATTTTCATAAAGTTTCGGTCTCGCAACTTCGGTAAACAGCCGCCATCTTTTTTCCCGGTAGAACAGGAAGCGCTTCTTCTTCTACGCAAGCAACCGCCAAGGAAAGCACCCGCCCCCATAGAACAGGAAGCGCTTCACCCGCCCCCATAGAACAGGAAGCGCTTCACCCGCCCCCGGAAGAAGAAGAAAAAACGCGCGGATATCACCGTACGTTTCATTTCCTGTTTACATCTGTAAAGACCACAAAATGGCTCCTACTAAACGATCCGGGTCATAAAAAGACGCAATCTCTCCATCCGCACACGGATTACTACCGTATTTCACAGCAACTGAACCGCACTGTGGAACGGGAGCACGTACGGTGAATATTCGCTCCACAGGGAATGAGAAGTCATCCTTCACTGTGGTTCTAGCTTGCCATGCTAACTTCCACTCATGGTGATATTCAAAAGGAAGACCTTGCCAAAAGAGACCTTTCCAGCCGGCGTCATCATAAAAGCTAACTCGAAGGGATGGATGGATGAAGAAAAGATGAGCGAGTGGTTAAGGGAAGTTTACGCGAAGCGGCCGGGTGGCTTTTTTCACGCTGCTCCGTCCATGTTGATATATGACTCTATGCGCGCCCACATCACAGATGGTGTCAAAAAACAAGTGAAGCACACAAATACAACACTCGCCGTCATTCCGGGTGGATTAACCAAAGAACTCCAACCGCTGGATATTGGTGTCAACAGGGCATTCAAATCACGACTGCGAACTGCGTGGGAAAAATGGATGACCGAAGGCGAACACACCTTCACTAAGACGGGCAGACAACGCCGGACAACATACGCCAACATCTGCCAGTGGATTGTAAATGCCTGGGCAGATATTTCTGTCACAACTGTGGTCCGAGCTTTCCGGAAGGCAGGATTCACAGAACTGCTGCACAACAACAGCGACACTGAATCCGATGATTTCGAAGAGACGGAGCCCGCCATTTTGGAAGCCACGCTAGCGCAACTTTTCAATTCGGACACCGAAGACGAAGAATTCGAAGGATTTACCGGTACGAATGAAGAATAACTTCAGAAAGTGAGCGCTATGTTTATTTTGTGTGTTGTGTGTTGTGACATTAACGTTCGAGCAACATTACCGGTATGTTGCTATTGCTCTACACCATTTTGAATTTTACTATGTTTGTGATTGCACATTTGTACATTTTGGGACAGAGTTGTTAGAACGCTGGTTTTCAATATATTATTAAAGTTTGACTGAACTATCTGACTGTTTTTTTGACATTCACTTTAGCGCAGCGTTTTTTTGACATTCACTTTAGCGCAGCGTAGGCGCGGCTTTTAGTCCGGGGCGGCTTATTGGTGGACAAAATTATGAAATATGTAATTCATAGAAGGTGCGGCTAATAATCCGGTGCGCCTTATAGTGCGGAAAATACGGTAAGCAGGGGCGTCCATGGTAACGTTACTTAGATGGCAACATATGTTGCTCCAAGACCTGTATGTACCTTTCAGCATTAATGGCGCCTTCACAGATGTGCAAGTTACCCATGTCTTGGGCACTAATACACCCTCATACCATCACACATGCTGGCTTTTCAACTTTGCGCCTATAACAATCCGGATGGTTCTTTTCCTCTTTGGTCCGGAGGACACGACGTCCACAGTTTCCAAAAACAATTTGAAATGTGGACTCGTCAGACCACAGAACACTTTTCCACTTTGTATCAGTCCATCTTAGATGAGCTCAGGCCCAGCGAAGCCGACGGCATTTCTGGGTGTTGTTGATAAACGGTTTTCGCCTTGCATAGGAGAGTTTTAACTTGCACTTGCAGATGTAGCGACCAACTGTAGTTACTGACAGGGGGTTTCTGAAGTGTTCCTGAGCCCATGTGGTGATATCCTTTACACACTGATGTCGCTTGTTGATGCAGTACAGCCTGAGGGATCGAAGGTCACGGGCTAAGCTGCTTACGTGCAGTGATTTCTCCAGATTCTCTGAACCCTTTGATGATATTACGGACCGTAGATGGTGAAATCCCTAAATTCCTTGCAATAGCTGGTTGGGAAAGGTTTTTCTTAAACTGTTCAACAATTTGCTCACGTATTTGTTGACAAAGTGGTGACCCTCGCCCCATCCTTGTTTGTGAATGACTGAGCATTTCATGGAATCTACTTCTATACCCAATCATGGCACCCACCTGTTCCCAATTTGCCTGTTCACCTGTGGGATGTTCCAAATAAGTGTTTGATGAGCCTTCCTCAACTTTATCAGTATTTATTGCCACCTTTCCCAACTTCTTTGTCACGTGTTGCTGGCATCAAGTTCTAAAGTTAATGATTATTTGCAAAAAAAAAAAAATGTTTATCAGTTTGAACATCAAATATGTTGTCTTTGTAGCATATTCAACTGAATATGGGTTGAAAAGAATTTGCAAATCATTGTATTCCATTTATATTTACATCCAACACAATTTCCCAACTCATATGGAAACGGGGTTTGTATATGTAGCGGCCCGCCACAAGTATATTAAGGACCACCACAGGTAAAAGATGACAGTTTTTCGTTTTTATTTCACGATTTTGCAATACAAGTTTGAGGTTTGAGCAACAGGCTTCCGTAGGAGGTCGCCGAGACAAAATTCCAGCCTGTGGGTCCAGAGACCGGAGACTACCGTATTTTCCGGACCATAGGGCACACCGGATTATAAGGCGCATTCAATCAATCAATCAATCAATGTTTATTTATATAGCCCTAAATCACAAGTGTCTCAAAGGGCTGCACAAGCCACAACGACATCCTCGGTACAAAGCCCACATAAGGGCAAGGAAAAACACCCCAGTGGGACGTCGATGTGAATGACTATGAGAAACCTTGGAGAGGACCACATATGTGGGTAACCCCCCCCCCCCTCTAGGGGGGTCATATTATGATATTTTTCTAAATGTAAAAGATTTCCTTGAAGGTCTACATCAGTGGTCCCCAAGGTACCGGTCCGTGGATCGATTGGTACCGGGTCGCACAAGAATTTTTTTATTTAATTTTTTATTAAATTAAATCGACATAAAAAACACAAGATACACTTACAATTAGTGCACCAACCCAAAAAAACCTCCCCCCCATTCACACAAAAAGGTTGTTTCTTTCTGTTATTAATATTCTGGTTCCTACATTATTTATCAATATATATCAATACAGTCTGCAGGGATACAGTCCGTAAGCACACATGATTGTATTTTTTTATGACAAAAAATAAATAAATAAAACAAATTAAAAAATGAAATAATTACCATACCTAGTCATTCCTCAAACACAATTTTTTTTTTTTTTTTTTTGAGGCGGCTCAAACAACAAAACTAAAATATAAAATACAAGGATAGTCAAAGTTTGGGACAATACAAAAAAAAAAAATTAGTCGGACTAAGCATTAACGTAACTCATAGTCTCCTTCGTTGGTTTTAAGTATAACAACCTGGCGGAGGTGGACATTGTAGTCCCTTGTGTGGTGTTCGGGTCTTTTTATTAAAAGAAAAATTACACAATTAATTAATTTTTCAAACTGAGACTCACTGACCTTCGCTCATTTTCTGTGAAGGACATATATCAGAATACATATTTAATGACCACACACCATACACATTTCTATTACATATAAGATGTCCGGGTCCACTGGACCCGGGGCTAAGAGAAGTGTGAAAATTGATGTTCTGTGTACCACACACACCCACCCACCCACAGCAGGCCTAGACAGGAGGAGGACAGAGTGTAGGTACACAGAACAACAGAGGGTCAAATGTGCGAGAAAATGAGAGCAGACGGCGTTGACAAACAATGTTGCAACCTTGTGTGGGAACCGCAGGTGCAGAAACACAAAAATAGAATCCCTGCGGGATGCAGAAACTGGCAGAGAAATTTTCCGTGCAACGTTCATATTGTTGTTGCTCAGCCAGCTTTTTTAATGCCTCACAATCAAACACGTTTATGTTAAAATACTGAACAGATGTTTATTGGGATATGGCAGTGGTTCTTAACCTGGGTTCGATCGAACCCTAGGGGTTCGGTGAGTCGGCCTCAGGGGTTCGGCAAGACACGCCCGACTCATCGTGTAAATAAAAACTTCTCCCTGTCGGCGTATTATGGATACCCCCAAACAATGTTCCCTCTAATTTTCCATATGTGTGAGCAAACGCAAAAACTCCTTGAGCATTCGCTGGCGCGCATGTGAGCGACGTCAGACGTGCACATGCACTGTGGTCACACCTGCAGCACACCTGTCCCAAACCTGACTAAATAACAAGTTCAATGTTTTATTGTTGTAATCAAATGACAGCAGTCATTTCCATGATATTATTTTCTAATATAAGTGTTTTGGCCCACTTGCAATGACTATAACGTATTGTTTTTCATGAGTTGTGTACTAGTATTATATGTCTGGGTAGGGGTCCTGCTTTGGAAATAATGTGTATCCCTTTCAGATATCGCATTTAGTTCCCACTAAAACATTCACATGTTGCACAATGAGATGTAAACATTGGATTATGTGTACATTCCCGTAACTTTGTTTGTAAAATATATCTTTATTAGTATTTCTTTAATATAATAACATAATTGTATGATTACGGTTCGGGTTCGGTGAATGCGCAGATGAAACTGGTGGGGTTCGGTACCTCCAACAAGGTTAAGAACCACTGGGATAAGGTAAACATCTATTCAGTATTTTAACATAAAAGTGTTTGATTGTGAGGCATTAAAAGCCACAAAATGCAACGGGTCCATCAGACCCACAAATATGAACATTACACAAGGGTTAAGTACGGATATAACAACCTGGGGGAGGAGGACATTATAGTCTTCTTGGTTGGTTTTTATGTACAGGTACAAGCTCCTTCAGCCTCCTTCCCGCACTGTGCCATTCAAGAACTCCTTCAATCCACACTCCATCCAACAAGTGTGTGTGTGTGTGTGTGTGTGTGTGTGTGTGTGTGTGTGTGTGTGTGTGTGTGTGTGTGTGTGTGTGTGTGTGTGTGTGTGTGTGTGTGTGGTACACAGAACATCAATTTCCACACTTCTCTTAGCCCCGGGTCCAGTGGACCCGGACATCTTATAAGTAATAGAAATTTGTATGGTGTGTGGTCATTAAATATGTATTCTGATATATGTATACGGTGCGGCGTCTTCACAATCAAACACTTTTATGTTAAAATACTGGACAGATGTTTATTGGGATAAGGTAAACATCTGTTTAGTATTTTAACATAAACATTGTTTGTCAACACTGTCTGCTCTCATTTTCTCGCACATTTGACCCTCTGTTGTTCTGTGTTTAGTATTTTAACATAAAAGTGTTTGATTGTGAGGCATTAAAAGCCACAAAATGCAACGGGTCCATCAGACCCACAAATGCTGGCTGAGTAACAACAATATGAACACAAGGGTTAAGTACGGAAATAACAACCTGGCGGAGGAGGACATTATAGTCTTCTTCGTTGGTTTTATATATACAGGTACAAGTACAGACACAAACACCTGGTCAGCAAAAGTATCAAAAAGACTCAGTTGGCTCCGGGAAACACTTGAAGGCCACCGTGCCTTCATATTTGTGTGATTATTGGAGCGAAGGCAGACAAACAGCTCATTAAAAATATTAATTATCATCGATATCGATGGTCAGGATGCCACCCGAACGCCCCCCTAGGGAGGTGTTTAGGGCACATTGGGAAGACCCAGGACACATTGGGAAGACTATGTCGCCCGGCTGGCCTGGGAACGCTTCGGGATCCCCCGGGAGGAGCTGGACGAAGTGGCTGGGGAGAGGGAAGTCTGGGCTTCCCTGCTTAGGCTGCTGCCCCCGCGACCCGACCTCGGATAAGCGGAAGATGGATGGATGGATGGATCGATATCGACCAACATAATAGCATTTGTGCGATACAGTGTTCAGCAATATCGCCTAGCCCTAATCATAACATAGATGTTATGAAATATTCACTTTTTTCAATCTTCAGTTAGCATGTCAGCTAACAGGTAGCACCTGCGTTGTCATACCTAAAAAAAATTTTTTTATTTTTTTATTTTTTTTTGAGGCGGCTCAAACAACAAAACTAAAATATAAAATACAAGAATAGTCAAAGTTTGGAACACAAAAAAATAAAAAATTAATCGGACTAAGCATTAACGTAACTCGTAGTCTTCTTCGTTGGTTTTAAGTATAACAACCTGGCGGAGGAGGACTTTGTAGTCTTCTTCGTTGGTTTTTAATGTACAGGTACAAGTACCGACACGAACACCTGGTCAACAAAAGTATCGAAAAGGCTCAGTTGGCTCCGGGAAGCACTTGAAGGCCACCATGCCTTCATATTTGTGTGATTATTGGAGCGAAAGCGGACAAAACACAATCTAAAAAGAGACGTACTCACAATGTTAGCATGAGGGAAGTCCGGAGGACGACATCCGCCGCGCGTTCGGAGGCACATCCGCCTTTTTTTTTTTGGTTTTCCCCTGCTCTTCCCTTTCCTTTAATTCCTTTCTTCTCGCTCCGCGAGTCAACGTCGCGTCTTTTTCCGCCGCGTCCGAAGGGGAAGAAGACGAAGAAGGAGTCGTCGTCCTCCTCTTCCTCCTCCTGCTCGGGGGTTTTTCCCCAGCGAGTGGACAGTGCGCATGCGCGCGGTTTAGCGCCCAAATGGACACATTTTATTAATGAATAAAATAAATTTAAAAAATGAAAAGAATGAATGAAACGTTTTTATAATAGAAATATTATGTTTTTTGTGATGAATTAAAAAAAAAAAATCATTATAAAATATCTAATACTTTCTTTTTAATGTATAAGGTTTTATTTAGCGCCATTTTAATGTATGCAATATAGGCTTTTCTGGACAGTGCGCATGCGCGCAGTTTAGCGCCTAAATTGGACCCATTTTATTATTGAATGAATGAAACGTTTTTTTATAATACAAACCCCGTTTCCATATGAGTTGGGAAATTGTGTTAGATGTAAATATAAACGGAATACAATGATTTGCAAATCCTTTTCAACCCATATTCAGTTGAATATGCTACAAAGACAACATTTTTTTTTTTGGTGCAAATAATCATTAATTTTAGAATTTGATGCCAGCAACACGTGACAAAGAAGTTGGGAAAAGGTGGCAATAAATACTGATAAAGTTGAGGAATGCTCATCAAACACTTATTTGGAACATCCCACAGGTGAACAGGCAAATTGGGAACAGGTGGGTGCCATGATTGGGTATAAAAGTAGATTCCATGAAATGCTCAGTCACTCACAAACAAGGACGGGGCGAGGGTCACCACTTTGTCAAGAAATGCGTGAGCAAATTGTTGAACAGTTTAAGAAAAAACCTTTCTCAAGCAGCTATTGCAAGGAATTTAGGGATTCCACCATCTACGGTCCGTAATATCATCAAAGGGTTCGGAGAATCTGGAGAAATCACTGCACGTAAGCAGCTAAGCCCGTGACCTTCCATCCCTCAGGCTGCACTGCATCAACAAGCGACATCAGTGTGTAAAGGATATCACCACATGGGCTCAGGAACACTTCAGAAACCCACTGTCAGTAACTACAGTTGGTCGCTACATCTGTAAGTGCAAGTTAAAACTCCTCCTATGCAAGGCGAAAAC
The DNA here is from genome assembly GCF_033978685.3 of Nerophis lumbriciformis. NCBI lineage: Eukaryota > Metazoa > Chordata > Actinopteri > Syngnathiformes > Syngnathidae > Nerophis > Nerophis lumbriciformis. Next base: position 68,251,990 of record NC_084548.2, read on the forward strand.
CGTTTATCAACAACACCCAGTAACGCCGTCGGCTTCGCTGGGCCTGAGCTCATCTAAGATGGACTGATACAAAGTGGAAAAGTGTTCTGTGGTCTGACGAGTCCACATTTCAAATTGTTTTTGGAAACTGTGGACGTCAATGAGGAAAAGAACCATCCGGATTGTTATAGGCGCAAAGTTGAAAAGGCAGCATGTGTGATGGTATGGGGGTGTATTAGTGCCCAAGACATGGGTAACTTACACATCTGTGAAGGCGCCATTAATGCTGAAAGGTACATCCAGGTTTTGGAGCAACATATGTTGCCATCCAAGCAACGTTACCATGGACGCCCCTGCTTATTTCAGCAAGACAATGCCAAGCCACGTGTAACATCAACGTGGCTTCAAAGTAAAGTGAATATGGGTTGAAAATGATTTGCAAATCATTGAATTCCGTTTATATTTACATCTAACACAATTTCCCAACTCATATGGAAACGGGGTTTGTAGAAATAGTATGGTGTTTTTGCGA
>NC_084548.2:68257500-68290000 GCF_033978685.3 Nerophis lumbriciformis
TAAACATGTCTGTCCATTCAAATACACACAATGTACACATCTGTCTGTTCATTCAGATAATGTAAACATTTGTTTATCCATTCACATACTCATAATGTAAACATCTGTCTGTCCATTCAAATACACACAATGTACACATATGTCAGTCCAATCACATAATGTAAACATTTGTTTATCCATTCACATACTCATAATGTAAACATCTGTCTGTCCATTCAAATACACACAGTGTACACATATGTCAGTCCAATCACATACACATAATGTGCACATCTGTCTGTCAATTCACATACACATAATGTGAACACCTGTCTATCCATTCACATACTCATAATGTAAACATGTGTATGTCCATACAAATACACACAATGTACACATTTGTCTGTCCATTCACATAATGTGAATGCCTGTCTGTCCATTCACATACTCATAATGTAAACATTAGTATGTCCATTGAAATACACACAATGTATACATATGTCTGTCCATTCACGTACACATAATGTGAACACTTGTCTGTCCATTCACATACTCATAATGTAAACATTTGTATGTCCATTAAAATACACACAACGTCCACATCTGTCTGTCCATTCACATACACATGTGAACATCTGTCTGTCCATTGAAATACACACAATGTAAACATCTGTCTGTCCATTCAAATACCCACAATGTACACATCTGTCTGTCCATTCACATAATGTACACATCTGTCTGTCCATTCACGTACACATACTGTAAACATCTGTCTATCCATTCACATACTCATAATGGAATTATCTGACTGTCCATTCAGATATACACAATGTACATATATGTCCGTCCATTCACATAGTGTAAACATATGTCCATCCATTCACATACTCATCGTGTAAACATTTGTCTGTCCATTCAAATACACACAATGTACACATATGTCTGTCCATTCACATACACATCATGTAAACATCTGTCTATCCATTCACATACTCATCATGTAAACATCTGTCTGTCCATTCAAATACCCACAATGTACACATCTGTCTGTCCATTCACATAATGTACACATCTGTCTGTCCATTCATATAATGTACACATCTGTCTGTCCATTCACGTACACATACTGTAAACATCTGTCTATCCATTCACATACTCATAATGAAATTATCTGACTGTCCATTCAGATATACACAATGTACATATATGTCCGTCCATTCACATAGTGTAAACATATGTCCATCCATTCACATACTCATCGTGTAAACATTTGTCTGTCCATTCAAATACACACAATGTACACATATGTCTGTCCATTCACATACACACAATGTACACATCTGTCTGTCCATTCACATAATGTACACATTTGTTTATCCATTCACATACTCATAATGTAAACATCTGTCTGTCCATTCAAATACACATAATGTAAACATTTGTACGTCCATTCAAATACACACAACGTCCACATCTGTCTGTCCATTCACATACACATAATGTGAACACCTGTCTGTCCATTCACATACTCATTATGTAAACATTTGTATGTCCATTCAAATACACACAATGCACACATCTGTCTGTCCATTCACATACACATAATGTAAACATATGTCTGTCCATTCACATACACATACTGTAAACATCTGTCCATCCATTCACATACTGATCATGTAAACATATGTCTGTCCATTCAAATACACACCTGTCTGTCCATTCACATAATGTAAACATTTGTTTATCCATTGACATACTCATAATGTAAACATCTGTCAGTCCAATCAAATACAAATAATGTGCACAGCTGTCTGTCCATTCAAATACACAAAATGTAAACATCTGTCTGTCTATTTAAATACGCACAATGTACACATCTGTCTGTCGCCCCATCCTTGTTTGTGAATGACTGAGCGTTTCATGGAAGCTGCTTTTATGCCCAATCATGGCACCCACCTGTTCCCCAATTAGCCTGCTCACCTGCGGGATGTTCCAAATAAGTGTTTGATGAGCACTCAACTTTCTCAGTCTTTTTTGCCACTTGTGCCAGCTTTTTTGGAAACATGTTGCAGGCGTCAAATTCCAAATGAGCTAATATTTGCAAAAAAAATAAGTTCGAACGTTAAGTATCTTGTCTTTGCTTGTCATCAAGGGTTGGAATTGGGGGTTAAATCCCCAAAAATGATTCCCGGGCGCGGCCACCGCTGCTGCTCACTGCTCCCCTCACCTCCCAGGGGGTGCACGAGGGGATGGGTCGAATGCAGAGGACACATTTCACCACACCTAGTGTGTGTGTGACAATCATTGCTACTTTAACTTTAACTTAAATCTTTCAGCACCACACTATTCGATTCAATTCTTGCGGGTAACGATTCGATTCAGAATCGATTCTCGTTTTTTGTTTTTTTATAACAATGAGTGCCAGTTCTATGATTGACAACATTCTTCCATAAAATAGACCAAACAGCCCTGATACATTTCTATATGACTTAAAAGAATACAAAAAAACTGAATAAACATCCTTCAAGTCTGCTGATTCCAGCATTTTTCCCAGGGGTGGTATACATCATATCAGGTAGAGACAAGTGATTAAACCGAAATCCCGCCGTACCTCTTGTGGAGGGGGGGCGTGGTCGGCGCGCCTCCTGCAGGAATGGGGTGTGTATGGCCTGGCCTCGAAGCCAACGGCAGGTGAGTAGATTGCCCAGCTGGGGCTGGTTTATCTAATCCCATGTCGCCTTCATTAGCACATACTTGCCAACCCTCCCGAATTTTCCGGGAGACTCCCGAAATTCAGCGCCTCTCCCGAAAACATCCCGGGACAAATATTCTCCCGAAAATCTCCCGATTTTCAGCCGGAGCTGGAAGCCACGCCCCCTCCAGCTCCATGCGGACCTAAGTGAGGAAAGCCTTTTTTCATGACGGGAGGACAACAGGGTGACAAGAACTAAATCATACAGACTAGAGATAAATTGTACTATTATGTTTATCTTACCTAAAAATAAATATATTTATTATTAAAAAATAAAAAATAAACTAAATACATGTTTACTATATTTTGCTAAAAACATCAAAATTAATTGTATTTTTATTTGTATTTTTTCCTGACTCCTTATTACATCCAGCCATAGAATTATACATTAAAATAAACATATTTGAAATAATTGATTTTAAATTATCATAATAATTCATTTAAAATGACCATATTTAAATGTTAAAATAATTGCTTGTTTATCAACAACTTTAGCATTTTATTCATTACATTTTGAAACTCTCAGAAGCCAAGTTATGTTATATTCCTTAATATTTATTTATGCAAGTTTGAAGTATCAATTATCTAAACACAGTTTTGTTTGCATATTTTCAGGATGTAGATATCTATATCTATCTATCTATCTATCTATCTATATATATATATATATATATGTATGAAATACTTGACTTGGTGAATTCTAGTTGTCAATATACTCCTCCCCTCTTAACCACGTCCCCAACCACGCCCCGCCCCACCCCCAACCACGCCCCCACCTCCCGAAATCGGAGGTCTCAAGGTTGGCAAGTATGCATTAGCAGCAGCCGGCCCGAGACACGTCGTTGGAGTTGGAGCCAGAGAAAGAGAGAGAGACACGCCGGACTGAAAAGTCCTAACTATATACTGCTGGAAAGCAAACCATACCGGTGTATGAAATTAAAAGACTTGATCCAACCTGTCTACCGGGCGTCAGGGGAACCCGCCACAAGCAGAGACTTTCCCGCCTCTGCATTGTTCAATTAATTCCACTCTGACATTGTCAATCAAAGGCGATCTTTTATGCAAGTTCTACTGTAGCTAAACTACCGTATTTTTCGGATTATAAATCGCAGGATTTAGACGGTGTACCTATTGTTGTGGCCTTCGAGCGTATTAATACGTTTTTATCCGTCCACGTCGGGCCTTTAAAAGTGACCTTGCCGCGGATTTGAGCACGGCCGTGACATTAGCCCATTGCTGCGGCGTGTCACGCTTAACCGCCGTTCCAAGGACGGCGCACCGCCTCTGTGAGCACGCGTGTTTTCCTCATTTGGAGCTTTGCTTCGAACGAGATCAGGTCATTAACATAGTAATTCCACTCTGTGTGTGTGTGTGTGTGTGTGTGTGTGTGTGTGTGTTCTGATGCAGGAAGAGTAATGAGATGTGCGAATTGACGGACAGAGAAGATTTTTCCCATAGGAAATAAGGGCAACGGAAATATTCGATTCCCGGGTAAAACGGTGTGTTCATCATGAAAGGTTTATTAAAGGGGAACATTATCACCAGACCTATGTAAGCGTCAATATATACCTTGATGTTGCAGAAAGAAGATAAAAAAGCCTTGCCTGTACCGGAAGTAGCAGACGAGTAGCGTGACGTCACAAGTTGTGGAGCTCCTCACATCCGCACATTGTTTACAATCATGGCCACCAGCAGCGAGAGCGATTCGGACCGAGAAAGCGACGATTTCCTCATTAATATGAGCGAGGATGAAAGATTTGTGGATGAGGAAAGTGAGAGTGAAGGACTAGAGGGCAGTGGGAGCGATTCAGATAGGGAAGATGCTGTGGGACCTGATATTCAGCTGGGAATGACTAAAACAGTAAATAAACACAAGACATATATATACTCTATTAGCCACAACACAACCAGGCTTATATTTAATATGCCACAAATTAATCCCGCATAACAAACACCTCCCCCCTCCCGTCCATATAACCCGCCAATACAACTCAAACACCTGCACAACACACTCAATCCCACAGCCCAAAGTACCGTTCACCTCCCCAAAGTTCATACAGCACATATATTTCCCCAAAGTCCCCAAAGTTACATGCACATAGCGGCACGCACGTACGGGCAAGCGATCAAAAGTTTGGAAGCCGCAGCTGCATGCGTACTCACGGTACCGCGTCTGCGCATCCAACTCAAAGTCCTCCTGGTAAGAGTCTCTGTTGTCCCAGTTCTCCACAGGCCAATGGTAAAGCTTGACTGTCATCTTCCGGGAATGTAAACAATGAAACACCGGCCGTGTTTGTGTTGCTGCAGTCGCCCGCAATACACCGCTTCCCACCTACAGCTTTCTTCTTTGCTGTCTCCATTGTTCATTGAACAAATTGCAAAAGATTCACCAACACAGATGTCCAGAATACTGTGGAATTTTGGGATGAAAACAGACGACTTAATAGCTTAATCATACCGAGACGTTTTCAGCAGGATATTTTGCGCAAAATTTAAAATTGCACTTTAGTAAACTAACCCGGCCGTATTGGCATGTGTTGCAATGTTAAGATTTCATCATTGATGTATAAACTATCAGACTGCGTGGTCGGTAGTAGTGGGTTTCAGTAGGCCTTTAATCTTACTTAGATTTCAGTTTTTAGACTTAGACTTCCTTTTTATTGTCATTCAAATTTGAACTGTACAGCACAGATAAAAACGAAATTTCGTTACATAAGCTCATGGTAGTGCAGGATAAAAAAGCAATAAGGTGCATATATAAATAAATAAATATATATAAATAATATATATAATATATATATAAAACAAATAAATATATATAAATAAATAAATAGATTACTGTACAGATAAATATATTGCACTTTTTCACATGCGTCCAAGTTTATGGATGTATGTTATATTGTCTTTTTTATTCCAGCGAGTTAATCCATTTTGGGGGGAGTTGAGGGGATAATTTAATTATGATGCGTTCAAGAGTCTTACGGCCTGAGGGAAGAAGCTGTTACAGAACCTGGAGGTTCTGCTTCGGAGGCTGCGGAACCTCTTTCTAAAGTCCAGCAGTGAAAACAGTCCTTGGTGGGGGTGGGAGGAGTCTTTGCAGATTTTCTGAGCCATGGTCAGGCAGCGGCTTTTTGCGATCTCCTGGATAGGAGGAAGAGGAGTCCTGATGATCTTTTCCGCCGTCCTCACCACTCTCTGGAGAGACTTCCAGTCTGAGGCACTGCAGGCTCCAGTCCAGACAGAGATGCTTTTGGTCAGCAGGCTCTCTATAGTCCCTCTGTAGAATGTGCTGAGAACAGGGGGAGGGAGCTGTGCTCTTTTCATCCGACGCAAAAAGTGCATGCGCTGCTGAGCTCTTTTTACAAGAGCTCCTGTGTGTAGGGACCAGGTTATATTGTCAGTTATCTGCACCCCCAGGAACTTGGTGCTGCTTACTATCTCCACTGCTGTGCCGTTGGATGTAGAGTGGAGCGTGGCTGGACTGGTGCTTCCTGAAGTCAACGATGATCTCCTTGGTCTTGTTGACATTCAGGACCAGGTTGTTGGTTCTGCACCAGTCAACCAGATATTTCACCTCCTCCCTGTAGTCCATGTCGTTGTTGTCACGGATGAGGCCCACTACTGTCGTGTCGTCTGCATACTTCACAATGTGGTTAGTAGTGGACCTGGCGCAGCAGTCATGAGTCATCAACGTGAACAGCAGTGGACTCAGGACGCAGCCCTGGGGGGAGTCGGTGCTCAGGGAGATGGCACTGGAGGTGTTGTTGCCCACTCTCACAGATTGTGGTCTATCTGTGAGGAAGTCAAGCAGCCAGTTGCAAAGGGGGGTACTGAATCCAAGGGGGACCAGTTTGCTCACCAAGTGCTGCGGGATGATGGTGTTGAATGCTGAGCTGAACAACATCCGCACGTGTGTGTCCTTTCCTTCCAGATGTTCTAAGCTCAGGTGGAGTGCAGAGGAGATGGCGTCCTCTGTGGAGCGGTTAGGGCGATAAGCAAACTGGTATGGGTCCAATGTGGGGGGGAAGTCTGGAGACAATATATTCCTTTACCAGCCTCTCGAAGCACTTCATTATGATGGGGGTGAGTGCAACAGGGCGATAATCATTGAGGGAGGAGATTGTGGGTTTTTTTTGGCACTGGAATGATTGTGGCCGTCTTAAAACATGATGGTACCACAGCCTGGGTCAGCGAGATGTTGAAGATGTCTGTGAGAACCCCAGCCAGCTGGTCTGCACATCCCTTAAGCACCTTGCCCGGAATGTCATCAGGTCCCGGTGCTTTCCGGGGGTTCACTCTCCTCAGGGTTTTCCGGACATCCGCTATATCCAGGTTGAGCGGTTGCTCATCAGGGCGAGGGATGGATTTTCTCGCCGGAGTGGTGTTAAGTGCCTCAAACCTTGCAAAGTAGTTGTTAAGATCATCTAGGAAGCTGATACTGTTGTCACAGGGACAGGGGGCAGCTTTATAGTCCGTGATGACCTGTATGCCCTGCCACATTCGTCTAGTGTTTGTAGGGTTTTCGAAGAAGTCCTGCACTTTCTGACTGTGAGCACGCTTTGCAACCTTAATGGCACGGTTCCAGTTAGCTCTGGCAGATTTTAATGCCACCATGTCGCCAGACTTGAAAGCCTTGTTCCGAGCCTTCAGCATTGCACGTACCTCACTGTTCATCCAGGGTTTCTCGTTGGCCCGTGTGGGGATGTTCTTGATCACACTGACATCCTCCATGCACTTCTGAATGTATGTGGACACAGACTTTGCATACTCCTCCACACATGTGTGGTGATTTTCGGTGGCGGCTGCCTTGAACATGTCCCACCCAGTCTGTGGTTTTGAAGCAGTCTTGTAATGCTGACATTGCTCCCTCTGGCCAGGTCCTCATCTGCTGCACTGTAGCTTGCTTCCTGATCAGCAGGGGCTTATATGCAGGAATTAGCATCACAGATAGATGGTCTGAGGAGCCGAGGTGGGAGCGTGGTGCAGCTTTATACGCCTGTTTAATATTACTATACACCAAGTCCAGCTTGCTTCCACCCCTGGTTGCAAAATTCACATATTGATGGAAATGAGGGAAAAATGTTTTCATGTTAGCTTGATTAAAATCCCCTGCCCCGATGAAAACTCCCTCTGGATGTGTAGTTTGCAGTTCATTGATGGAGCAGTACAAAGCATTCAAAGCTTCTTTGGTGGAATGTACACTACTGTGAAGATCATAGCACTGAATTCCCTGGAAAATAAAATGGCCTGCATTTTATAGTTAATAGTTCAACATCAGGAAAGCAGTGACGTGATACTATCTTCCCATTATTGCACCACCGCCTCGGGATGTACCAGTGATTTGCTCCTGTCCGACTGAAACATAGTTAGCCCCTCGATGCTAACTGCCTCGTCCGGAACGGATGATTTCAACCACGTTTCTGTGAGAAATATGGCGCGGCAGTCTCTCATCTCACGTCTTGCATTTAAATCCAGCTTCAGGTAGTCCAGTCTGTTCTCCAGGGAGCGGACGTTTGAAAGCAGGATGGAAGGAAGCGGCGTTCTGTGGGGATTAGCCTTTAGCTTTGTTGTTAGCCCCGCTTCTGCTTCCGATCACACCGCTTACGTGTCTTCCGTTGACGGTCCCCGCTGGTACTTGACTCCGCTGCTTCAAAGGCCGCTGGATGTAGCCGGCGAAGTATTCCCATGCTCGCGAGGAGGTCCAACATACACGCATCTTTCAGTCCAAAAACGGCCCGATCTAGCCACATCCAGAATTGTCTGTCGGTCGTATGTGACCACGGAGTGTCCACGCTGTAAGCCAGCCATGAAATATGAATAATTGTCCGGTATTGCTCCAAAACCTGTATGTACCTTTCAGCATTCACAGATGTGTAAGTTACCCATGTCTTGGGCACTAATACACCCCCATACCATCACAGATACTGGCTTTTCAACTTTGCGCCTAGAACAGTCTGGATGGTTCTTTTCCTCTTTGGTCCGGAGGACACGACGTCCACAGTTTCCAAAAACAATTTGAAATGTGGACTCGTCAGACCACAGAACACTTTTCCACTTTGTATCAGTCCATCTTAGATGAGCTCAGGCCCAGCGAAGCCGATGGTGTTTCTGGGTGTTGTTGATAAACGGTTTTCGTCTTGCATAGGAGAGTTTTCGAGTTTTAACATGCACTTATAGACGTACCGACGAACTGTGGTTACTGACAGTGGTTTTCTGAAGTGTTCCTGAGCCCATGTGGTGATATCCTTTACACACTGATGTCGGTTTTTGATGCAGTACCGCTTGAGGGATCGAAAGTCACGGGCTTAGCTGCTTACGTGCAGTGATTTCTCCAGATTCTCTGAACCCTTTGATGATATTACGGACCGTAGATGGTGAAATCCCTAAATTCCTTGCAATAGCTGGTTGAGAAATGTTGTTCTTAAACCATACTTGCCAACCCTCCCGAATTTTCCGGGAGACTCCCGAAATTCAGCGCCTCTCCCGAAAACCTCCCGGGACAAATATTCTCCCGAAAATCTCCCGATTTTCAGCCGGAGCTGGAAGCCACGCCCCCTCCAGCTCCATGCGGACCTGAGTGAGGACAGCCTTTTTTCACGACGGGAGGACAACAGGGTGACAAGAACTAAATCATCCAGACTAGAGATAAATTGTATTATTATGTTTATCTTACCTAAAAATAAATATATTAATAAAAAAAAAAAAAAAACTAAATACATGTTTACTATATTTTGCTAAAAACATCAAAATTAATTGTATTTTTATTTGTATTTTTTCCTGACTCCTTATTACATCCAGCCATAGAATTATACATTAAAATAAACATATATGAAATCATTGATTTTAAATTATCATAATAATTCATTTAAAATGACCATATTTAAATATTAAAATAATTGCTTGTTTATCAACAACTTTAGCATTTTATTCATTACATTTTGAAACTCTCAGAAGCCAAGTTATATTCCTTAATATTTATTTATGCAAGTTTGAAGTATCAATTATCTAAACACAGTTTTGTTTGCATATTTTCAGGATGTAGATATCTATCTATCTATCTATATATATATATATATGTATGTATGTATGAAATACTTGACTTGGTGAATTCTAGCTGTCAATATACTCCTCCCCTCTTAACCACGCCCCACCCCACCCCACCCACCCCCGACCACGCCCCCACCCCCCACCTCCCGAAATCGAGGTCTCAAGGTTGGCAAGTATGTCTTAAACTGTTGAGTCCTATCTCTTGACCAAGCCTGACAAGCCCATAAATCACTTTATGGATGGCAGGTACTTTTTTGCCTCTGGGTTACAGCGACTGAATAATTGGGGGGGGGGGGTTGAAGAAGCGCATTTAATCGATATTTTCTGCAAAGATTGAACTGTTCCTGAATGTTCAATGTATGCCGTGCAACTAATCAGGATGTTTGTGTGTGTGTGTGTGTGTGGTCAAATGTCTCCTTTTTATCGGCACTTGGGAATAAATGAGCCCATTTAACCGAGCATTGATTAGAGGAAGGCACTGAAACACTGTAAACTACTGTCAAGGCAGTTAAAACACACACACACACACACACACACACACACACACACACACACACACACACACACGCACACACACACACACAAAAGCACCATCACGCAATCACCAGCTATTGTGCGTGTTGAACGAGCTTGTTTGCTCTCGCCGGGTCCTTTTTTGCGAAGTAAGTTCCAATCTGAATTCATTGGGGACATTTTTGCTTGAAAGATCAGGAGCCTCATCAACAAGCGCGCGCGTTCTATTACTCATCCCCGCGCTGCATTTGCATGCAAATTGCCAAGAAGCAGTAGGAAGTAAACAAACTCGTGCACTTAGGGAGACCGGTTGCGTTGAATTACAAACCCCGTTTCCATATGAGTTGGGAAATTGTGTTAGATGTAAATATAAACGGAATACAATGATTTGCAAATCATTTTCAACCCATATTCAGTTGAATATGCTACAAAGACAACATATTTGATGTTCAAACTCATAAACTTTTTTTTTTGTTGCAAATAATCATTAACTTTACGTGACAAAGAAATTGGGGAAGGTGGCAATAAATACTGATAAAGTTGAGGAATGCTCATCAAACACTTATTTGGAACATCCCACAGGTGAACAGGCAAATTGGGAACAGGTGGGTGCCATGATTGGGTATAAAAGTAGATTCCATGAAATGCTCAGTCATTCACAAACAAGGATGGGGCGAGGGTCACCACTTTGTCAACAAATGCGTGCGCAAAGTGTTGAACAGTTTAAGAAAAACCAATCTCAAGCAGCTATTGCAAGGAATTTAGGGATTTCACCATCTACGGTCCGTAATATCATCAAAGGGTTCAGAGAATCTGGAGAAATCACTGCACGTAAGCAGCTAAGCCCGTGACCTTCCATCCCTCAGGCTGCACTGCATCAACAAGCGACATCAGTGTGTAAAGGATATCACCACATGGGCTCAGGAACACTTCAGAAACCCACTGTCAGTAACTACAGTTGGTCGCTACATCTGTAAGTGCAAGTTAAAACTCCTACGCAAGGCGAAAACCGTTTATCAACAACACCCAGAAACGCCGTCGGCTTCGCTGGGCCTGAGCTCGTCTGAGATGGACTGATACAAAGTGGAAAAGTGTTCTGTGGTCTGACAAGTCCACATTTCAAATTGTTTTTGGAAACTGTGGACGTCGTGTCCTCCGGATCAAAGAGGAAAAGAACCATCCGGATTGTTATAGGCGTAAAGTTGAAAAGCCAGCATGTGTAATGGTATGGGGGTGTATTAGTGCCCAAGACATGGGTAACTTACACAGCTGTGAAGGCGCCATTAATGCTGAAAGGTACATACAGGTTTTGGAGCCATCCAAGCAACGTTACCATGGACGCCCCTGCTTATTTCAGCAAGACAATGCCAAGCCACGTGTTATATCAACGTGGCTTCATAGTAAAAGAGTGCGGGTACTGGACTGGCCTGCCTGTAGTCCAGACCTGTCTCCCATTGAAAATGTGAAGCCTAAAATACCACAACGGAGACCCCCGGACTGTTGAACAACTTAAGCTGTACATCAAGCAAGAATGAGAAAGAATTCCACCTGAGAAGCTTCAAAAATGTGTCTCCTCAGTTCCCAAACGTTTACTGAGTGTTGTTAAAAGGAAAGGCCATGTAACACAGTGGTGAACATGCCCTTTCCCAACTACTTTGGCACGTGTTGCAGCCATGAAATTCCAAGTTAATTATTATTTGCAAAAAAAAAAAAAAAAGTTTATGAGTTTGAACATCAAATATGTTGTCTTTGTAGTGCATTCAACTGAATATGGGTTGAAAAGGATTTGCAAATCATTGTATTCCGTTTATATTTACATCTAACACAATTTCCCAACTCATATGGAAACGGGGTTTGTAGATTTACTGACTCAGTTTGTTTCCTGAAATGGGCCGTGTTCTCAAAAACCCGGTAGTGAGCCGTGACATTGGCGTACCATTACACCACTACTAAACCCGCTTTGGTCGGACCTCGAGGCCATGTTGAGAACCCAACAGTGCAGGCTTCATCCCAAAGTCTCTGGGCGCTCCTGTAATTGCTTTCCGACCTGCGGCGTCCAGAGCGTGTGCTCACTTTCTCCCCTATCAGCGGGAGGGCAGCGGCATTCGATGAAAGGTCTCTGGCATGATTCCTCACACGGCGGTGGGAGCAGGCTCCTCGCACGCCCCCTCACCCCCTCCTGTGTTAAGCGGCGAGGCACACGAGTGAACGCGGTGGGAAGAACATCCCGGCATTCCAGAAGACAGCAGGTGTGCTGTGTTAGCGCGCCGCGTGATAAAACCAAATGGTTCAGGAGAGCGGTGCAAGTCGGCGGAACGTTCCTACTGGGGCCCGCACTACAGAAACACAGTGCTTCGTACTCCAAGTGCTTTGGGGGTTCTTTTTTAGACAAAGAAGAATATTATCGGCCGATAAATGCTTTAAAATGTAATATCGGAAATTATCGGTATCGTTTTTTTTTTTAATCTGTATCGTTTTTTTTGTTTTTGTTTTTGTATTAAATCAACATAAAAAACACAAGATACACTTACAATTATTACACCAACCCAAAAAACCTCCCTCCCCCATTCACACTCATTCACACAAAAGTGTTGTTTCTTTCTGTTATTAATATTCTGGTAGGTTCCTACATTATATATCAATATATATCAATACAGTCTGCAAGGGATACAGTCCGTAAGCACACATGATTGTGCGTGCTGCTGGTCCACTAATAGTTAACCTTTAACAGTTAATTTTGCTCATTTTCATTAATTACTAGTTTCTATGTAACTGTTTTTATATTGTTTTACTTTCTTTTTTATTCAAGAAAATGTTTTTAATTTATTTATCTTATTTTATTTTATAAATTAAAAAAAAAAAGTACCTTATCTTCACCATACCTGGTTGTCCAAATTAGGCATAATAATGTGTTAATTCCACGACTGTATATATCGGTATCGGCTGATATCGGTATCGGTAATTAAGTATAGTGTATGGATATCGGCAAAAAGCCATTATCGGACATCCCTAATATTTAATGATTTGATTAATTATTTCAATATTTAATTATTTCAATGATTAATTATTGAAACATGAAATAATTAAATGGTGAAATAAGTAATTACATTTAGATATAGTTAAATAATGAAATAAATGATCAAATGGTTAAATGATTAAAAAGTTAAATAAGTACTTATTTTATTAATTTTTTTAAAAAGGACCTTATCTTCACCATACCTGGTTGTCCAAATTAGGCATAATAATGTGTTAATTCCACGACTGTATATATCGGTTGATATCGGTATCGGTAATTAAGGGTTTGGTCAATCTCGGAATATCGGATATCGGCAAAAAGCCATTATCGGACATCCCTAACGGTTAGTAATACCGTCTAATTTTTTTATTACGGGAAAAAAACAAACGTAATGTATTAATGCATTTTAGGCAAGAGGAAGTCAGGCGCCTGCGCACTATGGCTTGATAATTATGGCGGACAAACTACACGGACTTTGCTCTGGAGATTTTCCCTCGGAGTAAATAGAGCCAAGCGCTTGGTTTAATGTCATTTTCGTCTATAAAAATTAGGGATGTCCGATAATGGCTTTTTGTCGATATCCGATATTGTCCAACTCTTTAATTACCGATACCGATATATACAGTCGTGGAATTAACACATTATTATGCCTAATTTGGACAACCAGGTATGGTGAAGATAAGGTCCTTTTTTTTGAAAATTAATAAAATAAAATAAGATAAATAAATGAAAAACATTTTCTTAAATAAAAAAGAAAGTAAAACAATATAGAAACAGTTACACAGAAACTAGTAATTAATGAAAATGAGTCAAATTAACTGTTAAAGGTTAGTACTATTATCAATCAATCAATGTTTATTTATACAGCCCTAAATCACAAGTGTCTCAAAGGGCTGCACAAGCCACAACGACATCCTCAGTACAGAGCCCACATAAGGGCAAGGAAAAACTCACCCCAGTGGGACGTCGATGTGAATAACTATGAGGAACCTTGGAGAGGACCGCATATGTGGGTAACCCCCCCCTCTAGGGGAGACCGAATGCAATGGATGTCGAGTGGGTCTGACATAATATTGTGAGAGTCCAGTCCATAGTGGATCCAACATAATAGTAAATTACTATTATGTTGGTCGTATTAGTGGACCAGCAGCACGCACAATCATGTGTGCTTACGGACTGTATCCCTTGCAGACTGTATTGATATATATTGATACATAATGTAGGAACCAGAATATTAATAATACTACAATCACCGGGAATTCTTCAGTTAACATCTCAACCGGTGATTAAAGTGGTAACGGGTGTTTAAAGGCAAAGGCTCCATGTGCTGATTGATATTGAAATATCGTCAACGCCGATACCAGGGCTCCAATTTAACCCTGGCAACTGTGGCAAAAGCCGCGACCGCCCTTGTGACTTGCCGTAAATGCCCTAAGAAAATGACCAACATCGACGGCAACAACATGCCGTGGCCGCCCTTGACTTTGTACTTGTTAATGGACCAGGGATGATCCGCGATAAAATTCCCGACGGTTAGTAGAGAATATCGGCAGGCCGATACTATCGGCCGATAAATACTTTAAAATGTAATATCGGAAATTATCGGAATATTTTTTTTTTTTTATTATCGGTATCGTTTTTGTTGTTGGTTTTTTTTTTTTTTTTTGTATTTAATCAACATAAAAAACACAAGATACACTTACAATTAGTGCACCAACCCAAAAAACCTCCCTCCCCCATTCACACTCATTCACACAAAAGGGTTGTTTCTTTCTGTTATTAATATTGTGGTTCCTACATTATATATCAATATATATCAATACAGTCTGCAAGGGATACAGTCCGTAAGCACACATGATTGTGCGTGCTGCTGGTCCACTAATAGTACTAACCTTTAACAGTTAATTTTACTCATTTTCATTAATTACTAGTTTCTATGCAACTGTTTTTATATTGTTTTACTTTCTTTTTTCCATCCATCCATTTTCTACCGCTTATTCCCTTTTGGGGTCGCGGGGGGCGCTGGAGCCTATCTCAGCTTTTTTATTCAAGAAAATGTTTTTAATTTATTTATCTTATTTTATTTATTTTTTTAAAAAGGACCTTATCTTCACCATACCTGGTTGTCCAAATTAGGCATAATAATGTGTTAATTCCACGACTGTATATATCGGTTGATATCGGTATCGGTAATTAAGGGTTTGGTCAATCTCGGAATATCGGATATCGGCAAAAAGCCATTATCGGACATCCCTAACGGTTAGTAATACCGTGTAATTTTTTTATTACCGAAAAAAAAACCCCCGTAATGTATTAATGCATTTTAGGCAAGAAGAAGTCAGGCGCCTGCGCAGTATGGCTTGATAATCATGGCGGACAAACTACACGGACTTTGCTCTGGAGATATTCCTTCGGAGTAAATGGAGCCAAGCGCTTGGTTTTATGTCATTTTTCTCTATAAAAATTAGGGATGTCCGATAATGGCTTTTTGCCGATATCCGATATTGTCCAACTCTTTAATTACCGATACCGATATATACAGTCGTGGAATTAACACATTATTATGCCTAATTTGGACAACCAGGTATGGTGAAGATAAAGTCCTTTTTAAAAAAAAAAAAAATAAGATAAATAAATTAAAAACATTTTCTTGAATAAAAAAGAAAGTAAAACAATATAAAAACAGTTACACAGAAACTAGTAATTAATGAAAATGAGTAAAATTAACTGTTAAAGGTTAGTACTATTAGTGGACCAGCAGCACGCACAATCATGTGTGCTTACGGACTGTATCCCTTGCAGACTGTATTGATATATATTGATATATAATGTAGGAACCACAATATTAATAACAGAAAGAAACAACCCTTTTGTGTGAATGAGTGTAAATGTGGGAGGAAGGTTTTTTGGGTTGGTGCACTAATTGTAAGTGTATCTTGTGTCTTTTATGTTGATTAAATACAAAAAAAAAAAAAAAACGATACTGATACCGATATTTAAAAAACCTGATACCGATCATTTCCAATATTACATTTTAAAGCATTTATCGGCCGATAGTATCGGCCTGCCGATATTCTACTAACCGTCGGGAATTTTATCGCGGATCATCGTTTTACTGTTGTAATGTTTTTAATTTATTTATCTTATTTTATTAATTTATTTAAAAAGGACCTTATCTTCACCATACCTGGCATAATAATGTGTTAATTCCACGACTGTATATATCAGTTGATATCGGTATCGGTTGATATCGATATCGGTAATTAAGCCATTATCGGACATCCCTAACGCTTAGTAATACCGTCTAATTTTTTTATTACCGAAAAAACCCCCGTAATGTATTAATGCATTTTAGGCAAGAGGAAGGCAGGCGCCTGCGCACTATGGCTTGATAATCATCGCGGACAAACTACACGGACTTTGCTCTGGAGATATTCCTTCGGAGTAAATGGAGCCAAGCGCTTGGTTTATTGTCATTTTCCTCTATAAAAATTAGGGATGTCCGATAATGGCTTTTTGTCGATATCCGATATTGTCCAACTCTTTAATTACCGATACCGATATCAACCGATACCGATATATGCAGTCGTGGAATTAACACATTATTATGCCTAATTTGGACAACCAGGTATGGTGAAGATAAGGTCCTTTTTTTTGAAAATTAATCAAATAAAATAAGATAAATAAATGAAAAACATTTTCTTAAATAAAAAAGAAAGTAAAACAATATAAAAACAGTTACATAGAAACTAGTAATGAATGAAAATGAGTAAAATTAACTGTTAAAGGTTAGTACTATTAGTGGACCAGCAGCACGCACAATCATGTGTGCTTACGGACTGTATCCCTTGCAGACTGTATTGATATATATTGATAGATAATGTAGGAACCAGAATATTAATAACAGAAAGAAACAACCCTTTTGTGTGAATGAGTGTAAATGGGGGAGGGAGGTTTTTTGGGTTGGTGCACTAATTGTAAGTGTATCTTGTGTTTTTTATGTTGATTTAATAAAAAACATAAAAATAAAAACAACAACAAAAAAACGATACCGATAATAAAAAAACCGATACTGATATTTTCCGATATTACATTTTAAAGCATTTATTGGCCGATATTATCGGCCTGCATCTCTAATAAAAATGTAAACATTGAGATAAAGGCATCATGAAATGACAAAAAGCTGATAAGTTGATATTAATAATGTATAAAAAATAGTTTAGATAGATAGATAGATAGATAGATAGATAGATAGATAGATAGATATACAGTATATATACAGCCGTAGTCAAAAGTTGACATACACTTGTAAAGAACATAATGTCATGGCTGTCTTGATATTCCAAAACATTCTACAACTGTTATTGTTTGATTGGAGCACATACTTGTCGGTTTGGTTCTTTTATGAATTTATTATGGGTCTACTGAAAATGTGACCAAATGTGCTGGGTCAAAAGTATACATTACATCAACGTTAATATTTTGTTATATGTCCTTTGGCAAGTTTCACTGCAATAAGGCGCTTTTGGTAGCCGTCCACAAGCTTCTGCTTGAATTTTTGACCACTCCTCTTGACAAAATTGGTGCAGTTCAGCTAAATTTGTTGGTTTTCTGACATGGACTTGTTTCTTCAGCATTGTCCACACTTTGGTAAGGCCATTATAAAACCTTAATTCTAGCCTGATTTAGCCATTCCTTGACCACTTTTGACATGTGACGGACTCTGATATTGCCAAAAGAAACAATAATGAAATACTAAACTATGTCTGTCTGTAAATAAATAAATAACAGTTCATAGCCGCTTTACTATGACCATTTTGTTTTCCTTCTCAATTGGTCATTTTGTCGCCCTTGAGGCCATACAACGATTCAGAGACAACACCAAGTGCCCTCAACAGTGGTTTTAAAAGGATACATTATTTTCTAGAACAACGGCGTCAAACTAAAGTACCGGGAACCGGATCTGTGTGACCAGCAAACGCCTGGAAATAATGTGCGTCGATAAAGCACTTCATCTTTCTCGCTAGATGTATTTGTTCTTTCAATTACGACAGAACGACTGCACTCATGCTCACACACAACTCCACGTGTCCGAAAAGGTGTAGGAAGAAACAGAGCTTTGATAATACTAACCCTTCTACATATCACAACAATCACAAATAGAGCTTTTAAATAGGGATGTCCGATAACGGCTTTTTTGCCGATATTGTCCAACTCTTAATTACCGATACCGATATATACAGTCGTAGAATTAACACATTATTATGCCTGATTTGGACAACCAGGTATGGTGAAGATAAGGTCCTTTTTAAAAAAATAAAATAAGATAAATAAATTAAAAACATTTTCTTGAATAAAAAAGAAAGTCAAACAATATAAAAACAGTTACATAGAAACTAGTAATTAATGAAAATGAGTAAAAATTAACTGTTAAAGGTAATTAAAGAGTTGGACAATATCGGATATCGGCAAAAAGCCATTATCGAACATCCCTAATTTTTATAGAGGAAAATGACATTAAACCAAATGTTTGGCTCCATTTACTCCGAGGGAAAATCTCCAGAGCAAAGTCCGTGTAGTTTGTCCGCCATGATTATCAAGCCATACTGCGCAGGCGCCTGACTTCCTCTTGCCTAAAATGCATTAATACATTACGTTTTTTTTTTTCGGTAATAAAAAAATTAGACGGTATTACTAACCGTTAGGGATGTCCGATAATGGCTTTTTGCCGATATCCGATATTCCGCGATTGACCAAACCCTTAATTACCGATACCGATATCAACCGATATATACAGTCGTGGAATTAACACATTATTATGCCTAATTTGGACAACAAGGTATGGTGAAGATAAGGTCCTTTTTAAAAAAATTAATAAAATAAGATAAATTAAAAACATTTTCTTGAATAAAAAAGAAAGTAAAACAATATAAAAACAGTTACATAGAAACTAGTAATTAATGAAAATGAGTAAAATTAACTGTTAAAGGTTAGTACTATTAGTGGACCAGCAGCACGCACAATCATGTGTGCTTACGGACTGTATCCCTTGCAGACTGTATTGATATATAATGTAGGAACCAGAATATTAATAATACTACAATCACCGGGAATTCTTCAGTTAACATCTCAACCGGTGATTAAAGTGGTAACGGGTGTTTAAAGGCAAAGGCTCCATGTGCTGATTGATATTGAAATATCGTCAACGCCGATACCAGGTAGGGATGTCCCGATCCAGGTTTTTGCTCTTCCGATCCGATACCGATATTGTTTTTGCACTTCCGATCCGATACCGATACTGACCGATACCGATACTGGCCTATCGGAGCATGTATTAAAGTTTAAAGTTATTTAGCCTACTTAGTTGTCAGAATCATGTTGAAAAGGGTTTTAGTACTCTTGATAACAACTAGCCAGCTGAATTAGGGGAGTTTGAATAATACACAATGGTTGGTAACAAGAAACTGACCTGTTTATTCAAGGATAAACACAAAATAGACAAAATTATACATGACAAACAGAAATGGCATCATTGAACTAGGGCTGGGCGATATGGCCTTTTTTTAATATTGCGATATTTTAAGGCCCTATTGCGATACACAATATATATCTCGATATTTTGCCTTAGCCTTGAATGAACACTTGATGCATATAATCACAGCAGTATGATGATTCTATGTGTTTTGATTGATTGATTGAGACTTTTATTAGTAGGTTGCACAGTGAAGCACATATTCTGTACAATTGACCACTAAATGGTAACACCCCAATAAGTTTTTCAACTTGTTTAAGTCGGGGTCCACTTAAATTGATTCATGATACAGATATATACTATCATCATAATACAGTCATCACACAAGATAATCACATTGAATTATTTACATTATTTATAATCCAGGGTGTGGAGGGGGGCGTCAAAAAGACAGCCAAAAGAGTTTGATATGAGAATAAATCTAAAGTTAAAATATAGGGTAGAAATGCACCCATTTGCAGGAAATGTAGTCTTGATTTTCAACATTTTCTTTCAAGGCTTGCATGTCTACATTAAAACATTCTTCTTCATACTGCATTAATATATGCTACTTTTAAACTTTCATGCAGAGAAGGAAATCACAACTAAAAAAATCACTAATTTTTTCATACGGTGTTGATGTGGAAATTTTTGCCTCGGCATTGTGATGGTGTGGGCGTGTGGCACCGAACGGAGATAAGCGTCTTGACAGACGTCACAATATTTGAACAATGATGACGAAAACTGTTTTCTCTGTCGTGTCGGTGTGTCGAAAATTGTTATGCGCTTATTTTTTTATTTGATTTTGTGCGTGGCATATAATTGCTATGCGCAGAGGACGCTTAAACAGTGCGCAATTGCACAGGCGAGCACCTTAGAGAGAACGTTGGTCACACGGCTGCGCTAGCATCACAGCTAACGTTAGCCATGCTGCTACCTCTCTGCTCGGGGAGGACGTATACGTATGTGACGTATGACGTGACAGTATGTGACGTGTGTAGAAGCTGCGCTTGCTGTCTGTGAGAGGGAGACACAGAAAAGAGTGAGAAGAGCCTGTCGTGTAATGCCAGCAGCTAAAAGCACAGACCTGTGGGTGTGTTGAAGGTGTGCTGGAAAATGCGGAACGGAAATTATAGGGAGCAGCAGAAAAGTGGAATGTACTATTTAAATAGGTGCGTTGGAAAACACGGAGCGGCGTTTGTTTTTTTAACTGGATCTGGATCGGCATTTTCCCATGCCTTGCCGATACGCATTTTTTTGCAAATATCGGCGGCCGATCCGATCCAAATATCGGATCGGGACATCCCTAATACCAGGGTTGGAATTTAACCACGGCAACTGTGGCAAAAGCCGCGATCGCCCTTGTGACTTGCCGTAAATGCCCTAAGAAAATGACCAACATCGACGGCAACAACATGCTGTGGCCGCCCTTGACTTTGTACTTGTTAATGGACCAGGGATGATCCGCGATAAAATTCCCGACGGTTAGTAGAGAATATCGGCAGGCCGATACTATCGGCCGATAAATGCTTTAAAATGTAATATCGGAAATTATCGGTATCGTTTTTTTTTATTATCGGTATCGTTTATTTTATTTTTTTTGTATTTAATCAACATACAAAACACAAGATACACTTACAATTAATACACCAACCCAAAAAACCTCCCTCCCCCATTCACACTCATTCACACAAAAGGGTTGTTTCTTTCTGTTATTAATATTCTGGTTCCTACATTATATATCAATATATATCAATACAGTCTGCAAGGGATACAGTCCGTAAGCACACATGATTGTGCGTGCTGCTGGTCCACTAATAGTACTAACCTTTAACTGTTCATTTTACTCATTTTCATTAACTACTAGTTTCTATGTAACTGTTTTTATATTGTTTTACTTTCTTTTTTAGTCAAGAATTTTTTTTTAAATGTATTTATTTTATTTTTTTAAAAAGGACCTTCTCTTCACCATACCTGGTTGTCCAAATTAGGCATAATAATGTGTTAATTCCACGACTGTATATATCTGTATCGGTTGATATCGGTATCGGTAATTAAGAGTTGGACAATATCGGAATATTGGATACCGATAATGAAAAAAACGATACCGATAATTTCCGATATTACATTTTAAAGCATGCATCGGCCGATAATATCGGACATCTCTACTTTTAAACATGAATGGTATTTTTCGGACTATACAGGACTGTCTCATAAAATTAGAATATTGTGATAAAGTCCCTTATCGCGGGCGGTATAGCTCGGTTGGTAGAGTGTCCGTGCCATCAACCTGAGGGTTGCAGGTTCGATCCCCGCTTCCGCCATCCAAGTCACTGCCGTTGTGTCCTTGGGCAAGACACTTTACCCACCTGCTCCCAGTGCCACCCACACTGGTTTAAATGTAACTTAGATATTGGGTTTTCACTATGTAAAGCGCTTTGAGTCACTAGAGAAAAGCGCTATATAAATATAATTCACTTCACTTCACTTATTTTCTGTAATGCAACTAAAAACATGAAGATGTCATACATTCTGGATTCATTACACATCAACTGAAATATTGCAAGCCTTTTATTATTTTAATATTGCTGATTATGGCATACAGCTTAAGAAAACTCAAAAATCCCATCTCAAAAAATTTGAACATTTCCTCAGACCAAGTAAAAAATAAAGATTTATAACATCCATCCCATCCATTTTCTAACGCTTATTCCCTTTGGGGTCGCTGGAGCCTATCTCAGCTACAATCGGGCGGAAGGCGGTTTACACCCTGGACAAGTTGCCACAGCAAAACAAAATAAAACATTTGAAAATGTCAATTAATGCACTCAGTACTTGGTTGGGAATCCTTTTGCACGGATTACTGCGTCAATGCGGCGTGGCATGGAGGCAATCAGCCTGTGGCATTGCTGAAGTGTTATGGATGCCTAGGATGCTTCAATAGCGGCCTTTAGCTCATTTGCATTATTGGGTCTGGTGTCTTTCAGCTTCTTCTTCACAATACCCCACAAATTCTCTATGGGGTTCAGGTCAGGGGAGTTGGCAGGCCAATCGAGGACAGTAATGCCATGGTCAGTACACCAGTTACTGGTGGTTTTAGCACTGCTGGATCATGCTGGAAAATGAAATCATCATCTCCATAGAGCTTTTCAACAGATGGAAGCATGTTGTGCTCTAAAATCTCAAACCTTAATGCCAAGTTCTGACCACCGAGTCAATAAGAGAACGGTCCCTTTCGCGCCAAAATTAGCTGCAAAACATTCAAAACCTTCCTGTGATCTCGGAGACTCGTCGGGCTTCTTCAAAAAACCTGCAGCAGAAGCGTCAGATGTGACCTCATTAAGACGGCGCTCCACCCCGAGAGGGAGGATGAGTGCAACTCTTGTTCCTTCCACCCCCCCCGGCCCCAGCTGGCGCCCTCCCTTCGCCCGCTGCCTCTTTCACTGACCCAGCTCGTCTTATTGAGACGGGCTGCTAAAAGATGTTACTTGTAAGACACTCACCACGAGGCCACTTATTAGGCACACCTGGTTCCACAGTGGGAACAATTATTTGCATGTTTACACCACCACTTCAAACCCTTCTGACAATTTGGGGGAATATTGGCCCCTGAAGCATACCTGTCAATGTTTCTACTTCAAAATAAGGGACATTTCCTGGGAAAATAACCCATTTTCTATTATGTTCTGACATCTGCTGTAGCCTATCCCAGCTGACTTGGGTGCTGAGCAGAGGTGGGTAGTAACGCGCTACATTTACTCCGTTACATCTACTTGAGTAACTTTTGGGATAAATTGTACTTCTAAGAGTAGTTTAACATACTTTTACTTGAAAATATTTATAGAGAAGAAACGCTACTTTTACTTTTTCTTATTTAAACGGGAATAGCAGGTCCATTCTATGTGTCATACTTGATCATTTCCCGATATTGCCATATTTTTGCTGAAAGGATTTAGTAGAGAACATCGACGATAAAGTTCGCAACTTTTGGTCGCTGATAAAAAAAAGCCTTGCCTGTACCGGAAGTAGCAGACGATATGCGCGTGATGTCACAAGTTGTGGAGCTCCTCACATCTGCACATTGTTTACAATCATGGCCACCAGCAGGGAGAGCGATTTGGACCGAGAAAGCGACGATTCGTGGATGAGGAAAGTGAGAGTGAAGGACTAGAGGGCAGTGGGAGCGATTCAGATAGGGAAGATGCTGTGAGAGGCGGGTGGGACCTGATATTCAGCTGGGAATGACTAAAACACTAAATAAACACAAGACATATATATACTCTATTAGCCACAACACAACCAGGCTTATATTGAATATGCCACAAATTAATCCCGCATAACAAACACCTCCCCCCTCCCGTCCATATACAATACAACTCAAACACCTGCACAACACACTCAATCCCACAGCCCAAAGTACCGTTCACCTCCCCAAAGTTCATACAGCACATATATTTCCCCAAAGTCCCCAAAGTTACGTACGTGACATGCACATAGCGGCACGCACGTACGGGCAAGCGATCAAAAGTTTGGAAGCCGCAGCTGCATGCGTACTCACGGTACCGCGTCTGCGCATCCAACTCAAAGTCCTCCTGGTAAGAGTCTCTGTTGTCCCAGTTCTCCACAGGCCAATGGTAAAGCTTGACTGTCATCTTCCGGGAATGTAAACAATGAAACACCGGCTGTGTTTGTGTTGTTGCTGCAGTCGGCCGCAATACACCGCTTCCCACCTACACCTTTCTTCTTTGCTGTCTCCATTGTTCATTGAACAAATTGCAAAAGATTCACCAACACAGATGTCCAGAATACTGTGGAATTTTGCGATGAAAACAGACGACTTAATAGCTGGCCACCATGCTGTCCCAAAATGTCCTCCACAATCCGTGACGTCACGCGCTGACGTCATCATACCGAGACGTTTTCAGCAGGATATTTCGCGCAAAATTTAAAATTGCACTTTAGTAAGCTAACCCGGCCGTATTGGCATGTGTTGCGATGTTAAGATTTCATCATTGATGTATAAACTATCAGACTGCGTGGTCGGTAGTAGTGGGTTTCAGTAGGCCTTTAAGCTTACATGAACTCAACGTCAAATTTGAGGAAGCACATCGGGGTAAGTAACGTTAGTAGATATTTTGGCTGTCACCTTAGGCTGATGTTAGCTTCCCTGCTATGAATCACTGTCAAATGTACATCGTGTGGGGACATTTATTAACGCACTGCAGCCTCACACACACACACACACACACACACACACACACACACACACACACACACACACACACACACACACACACACACACACACACACACACACACACACACACACACACACACACACACACACACACACACACACACACACACCAATTAGTGTGTTCCCAGGTGCAGCCCACACCTATCAGTTTATGGTTTGCGTAAAGGCTAACTTGTTATTTTCCTTTGTAATCTCTGTCTACTGAGCCTATGGTGCTGTTAAGTTATTGTGGCTCAATTTGCCTTTGTTTTTTTTATGTTAATGTATTATTATTTAATATATATTACTGTTTTAGTTGCTTAAGAGATATTCCTGGATCTGAATTTGCTCATTGCTATTTTTATGTTTTTGTGCATTATTTGTTGCCGTCATCATTAAACGAACAGGTTACTCAGTGCTTGAATAGTTTTTTCACAACATTTTACTTTTACTCAAGTAAATATTTGGGTGACTACTCCTTACTTTTACTTGAGTAATAAATCTCTAAAGTAACAGTACTCTTACTTGAGTACAATTTCTGGCTACTCTACCCACCTCTGGTGCTGAGTCACTCGCAGAAAACTTACTTAAAATCTTGCTTCACTTTTTGTATGTGGCCTCAGCAACTGTACTGCCAAACATTGCGCCTGCGGAATGCAAATAACCCTAAGTAATGCACCGTGGGGCCAAAGAAAGTTGTGAGTGCCAGAACTTAGATGAAGAAGGTGAGAAACACGAATACATTCAGGTAAGAACTTGTGGCAAAGTACGAAGGTACCTCTCTCCTCCCTTTCCTCTTCAAATAAGGTAAAATTGATGTTAAATGTTAATTTGCACATATTTCCCAATGATATGTGCATGTAAAACGATAATTATTCTCAAATAATTCATATTCTAAGGTGTCTGGAATGGAATAACTTGAATTTACATTATTTTCATATTCCTGTAATACATAACCCGAAACCATTAAAGGTGGCACGTTGTGTAAATGGTAAATAAAAACAGAATACAATGATTTGCAAAAATCCTTTTCAACTTATATTCAATTTAATAGACTGCAAAGACAATATATTTAATGTTCACACTGAGAAACTTTTTTTTGTGTGCAAATAATCATTAAGTTAGAATTTAATGGCAGCTACACATTGCAAAAAAGTTGGCACAGGGGCATTTTTACCACTGTGTTACATGGCCTTTCCTTTTAACAACACTCTGCGCCTATAACAGTCTAGACGGTTCAGTTCCTCTTTGGTGCGAAACACACGACGTCCACAGTTTCCAAAAACAACTTGAAATGTGGCACCGTCAGACCACAGAACACTTTTCCACTTTGCATCAGTCCATCTTAGATGAGCTCGGGCCCAGCGAAGCTGTCGACTTTTTCTGGGTGTTGTTGATAAATGGCTTTGGTTTTGCATAGTAAAGTTTTAACTTGCACTAACAGACGTAGGGACAAACTGTAGTTACTGACAGTGGTTTTCTGAAGTGTTCCTGAGCCCATGTGGTGATATCCTTTACACACTGATTTCACTTTTTGATGTAGTACCGTCTGAGGGATCTAAGGTCACAGGCATTCAATGCTACGTGCAGTGATTTCTCCAGATTCTATGAAACTTTTGATGATATTACAGACCGTAGCTGGAGAAATCCCTAAATTCCTTGCAAGAGCTCGTTGAGAAATGTTGTTCTTAAACTTTTCGACAATTCGCTCAGGCATTTGTTGACAAAGTGGTGACCCTCGCCTCATTCCTGTTTGTGAATGACTGAGCATTTCATGGAAACTGCTTTTATACCCAATCATGGCACCCAATTTGCCGGTTCACCTGTGGGATGTTCCAAATAAGTGTTGGATGAGCATTCCTCAACTTTCTCGGTCTTTTTTGCCACTCGTGCCAGTTTTTTTTTTAAACATGTTGCAGGCATCAAATTCCAAATGAGCTAATTTTTACAAAAAATAAAGTTTACCAGTCCGAACGTTAAGTATCTTGTCTTTGCAGTCTATTCAATTCAGTATTGGTTGAAAAGGATTTGCAAATCATGGTATTCTGTTTTTATTTACCATTTACACAACGTGACAACTTCACTGCTTTTGGGCTTTGGATAAAACTGTCAGAAAATATTTTACTCCTATTTCCATGCCTTTTGCTCACCACTTTTGAGGGGAGGATCGGGGGCGGAGCTTGGAGTGTGAGAACTCCCTTCCTGGTTTTCAGGACAGTCTAAGTATTTTTAGTACTCAAGGTGTCTAAAATGCGGGCGGGCAATTTCAGCCCAAAGCTCGTTATTCATTGGCCCTCGGCAGATTGTGAAACTTAAATGAATTCATTATTATCAATACGGCCCCGGGAGGGACAAGCGGTAGAAAATGGATGGATGGATGTTATTGGTAATGCTGTCAAACTATACATTTGAAAAAACAGGTTAATCGCAGTTTAGAATTTGGATTAATCCCGATTAATCACAAGCATTACTAGTAGTATAAGCTCGCTCGCGTGATTTTCACAGACCACAATACTTGGTCACAAATTCAATTTTATTGTCAGAATAGATTGAAGGTAAAAGACCAAAATAAATTGTGTGATTAATCTGTGTATATATGGGATTAATGCATTTTTTAAATTTTTATTAATTGCATGAGTTAATTTGTTATTTTTTGTCACCTATTACACAAAGCTAACGTTGATGTTTAGTTTAGCTACATTTGCATATATTGATGGCCATTGTTTTGCTTTTTAGCATCTTTAACGTACAGAATGTATCAAAGTGGCCCCCGCATCCTTCGATTTTGCTGAATGTGGCCCTCGCTAGAGAAAGTTTGGACAGCCCTGGTCTAAGCTATAGAAATGTGTGTGTGTGTGTGTTTGTGTTTGTGTAAAATTGGGCAATACATTAACTCACTTTGTAAAGAATCCTTTTTGAAGTTTGGTGCATTTTTTTGGTATTATTTGCTTTTAATTAAACAATTGAAAAAGGCACTTTCATTTCCTTGCTTTTGTTAACAGGGCAGGTCTATGGAGGGTCAAATGGAACCAAATAAAATATATGAAAACATCTTTAATTACTTACTTAAATGTATCATTAATTATCAAAACTGAAAAAAATATATATACATGAATGCATTATTAAATGTGTTAATTAATTGAATGCAAAATTATATTAATAAATAATTTCCTATTTTAATACTTGAGTATTTAATTAATTATTATAATATTTAATAGAGATGTCAGATAATAAATGCGCTAAAATGTAATATCGGAAATATACGTTTTTAAAAAAAAATAATTTATTATTATTATTTTATTAAATCAACATAAAAAACACAAGATACACTTACAATTAGTAAAATTAAAATCAAAAAATTAGTAAAAAAAAAAAAAAAAAAAAAAAAAAATGTGTGTTGTACTGTGCAGGTTTGAAATAAATATTTCAATCAATCAATCAATTAGTGCACCAACCCAAAAAAAAACTTCCCTCCCCACAAAAGGGTTGTTTCTTTCTGTTATTAATATTCTGGTTCCTACATTATATATCAATATATATCAATACAGTCTGCAAGGGATACAGTCCGTAAGCACACATGATTGTGCGTGCTGCTGGTCCACTAATAGTACTAACCTTTAACAGTTAATTTTGCTCATTTTCATTAATTACTAGTTTCTATGTAACTGTTTTTATATTGTTTTACTTTCTTTTTTATTCAAGAAAATGTTTTTAATTTATTTCTTATTTTATTAATTTAAAAAAAAAAAAGTACCTTATCTTCACCATACCTGGTTGTCCAAATTAGGCATAATAATGTGTTAATTCCACGACTGTATATATCGGTATCGGTAATTAAGTATAGTGTATGGATATCGGCAATAAGTCATTATCGGACATCCCTAATATTTAATGATTTGATTAATTATTTCAATATTTAATTATTTCAATGATTAATTATTGAAACATGAAATAATTAAATGGTGACATAAGTAATTACATTTAGATATAGTTAAATATTGAAATAAATGATCAAATGGTTAAATGATTAAAAAGTTAAATAAGTATATTTCTACAATAAATTAATTGATGAAATATTTAATAACACATTTGTGTACTTAGTTCCAGTTTTAATTAGTTGACACATTTAACTACATTTTCAAATATGTATTTACAGTATTTCACTCTGTTCCGATTGACCCTCAATATTTGTATCTTATTGCTATAATATGGGGCATTTAGTTAAATCTTCTTGACAAAATGACTTGAGTAATGATAACCACAAATAAAACATAAAATTTTGACCTGAGTTCAGTCCGTATGCGCGTCCCTCCGCAGCCTCACACCTGCCCTGATGAGCAGCAGCAGGCAGAACACTCCCGTCATGGTGGCATAGCACTTCAAAACGACCTGCATAGCTGTGGAAAACTCCGGATGTGACCAGATGGACGAGTTTTTCCCAAAACTGGTGTAAACCAGCAGGTGTATCTCGGCGACCCGGCGCCCCTGAAGCCAGCAGTAGTAGACGTCTAAAAAAAGAATAAAAGCGTCAGCATCTAATCAAAGGCAAACCACAACAAATCCGTACCGGAGTCCTGAAGTGTGGCCGGTTTGAAGACCAGATGATGCCCAGCATCGATATAAAGCCTCGGACTCGCCTGGCTGTGCAAGCGATAAATAGGCTTGGATCCTCTGTCCCACGCCACCGCCATGCCCGGCCTGGCATCGGGACAGCCCAGGGTCAGGATCTGGTCAGCCGGGTGGTTGAGGTAGGAAACCTGCACCTGCGTTTCTTTAGAACTACAGGAAGAACGGAGTGCAAGTAAACATATCATATATAATACTGCCATTGTGTTTGACATTATATACTTTTGTAATACATTTTCATTCATTAAATTACAATAAACGCACACAGGGGTGAAAATTCGTTTGCATAGAACAGCAAGCAGGGTGAAGTTAAAATAAGCAGGGGCGTCCATGATAACGTTGCTTGGATGGCAGCATTAATGGTGCCTTCACAGATGTGTAAGTTACGCATGCCTTGGGTATTAATACACCCCCATACCATCACAGATGCTGGCTTTTGAAATTTGCGCCTCGAACAATCCGGATGGTTCTTTTCCTCTTTGTTCCGGAGTACACGACGTCCACAGTGTCCAGAAACAATTTGAAATGTGGACTCGTCAGAACACAGAACACTTTTATACTTTGCATCAGTCTATCTTAGATGAGCTCAGGCCCGGCGAAGCCTGCGGAGTTTCTGGGTGTTGTTGATAAATGGCTTTCGCTTTGCCTAGTAGAGTTTTAACTAGGGATGTCCGATAATGGCTGTTTGCCGATATCTGATATTGTCCAACTCTTAATTACCGATATCAACCGATATATACAGTCGTGGAATTAACACGTTATTATGCCTGATTTGGACAACCAGGTATGGTGAAGATAAGGTCCTTTTTAAAAAAAATTAATAAAATAAGATAAATAAATAAAAATATTTTCTTGAATCAAAAAGAAAGTAAAACATTATAAAAACATAGAAACTAGTAATTAATGAAAATGAGTAAAATTAACTGTTAAAGGTTAGTACTATTAGTGGACCAGCAGCACGCACAATCATGTGTGCTTACGGACTGTATCCCTTGCAGACTGTATTGATATATATTGATATATAATGTAGGAACCACAATATTAATAACAGAAAGAAACAACCCTTTTAAATGGGGGAGGGAGGTTTTTTTGGCGTTACTAATTGTAAGTGTATCTTGTGTTTTTTATGTTGATTTAATACAAATAAAAAATAATAAAAAATAAAAAAAACGATAAAAAAAACCGATACTGATAATTTCCGATATTACATTTTAAAGAATTTATCGGCCGATAATATCGGCAGGCAGATATTATCGGACATCTCTAGTTTTAACATGTACTTACAGATGTAGCGACAAACTGTAGTTACTGACAGTGGTTTTCTGAAGTGCTCCTGAGCCCATGTGGTGATATCCTTTACATCAGGGGTCCCCAAACTTTTTGACTGGTGGGCCGCATTGGGTTAAAAAAAATTTGGCCGGGGGCCGGGCTGTATACACACACACACACACACACACACACACACACACACACACACACACACACACACACACACACGCGTATATATATATATACATACATACATACATACATACATACATACATACATACATACATACATACATACATACATACATACATACATACATACATACATACATACATACATACATACATACATACATACATACATACATACATACATACATACATACATACATACATATATATATATATATATATATATATATATATATATATATATATATATATATATATACATACACACATTGTTTTTTTTAATCCGTTTTGACATTCAACATTGTCACGTTATCGATGGGAAAATTCATTTTTAGACAATATGATTTGCCTGAGCGGCTAGGAGACACCGAGAGTAACAAGCGGTAGAAAATGGATTAGAAAGGAAAGATTTAAAATAAATAAATTTAAAAAAAATACATATTTTTTTTTTACTTGGGACTTCCCGTGGGCCGGATTTTGGATGCTGGGGGTCCGGATCCGGCCCGCGGGCCGTAGTTTGGGGACCACTGCTTTACATACTGATGTCACTTTTTGATGCAGTACCGCCTGAGGGATCGAAGGTCACGGGCATTCAATTTTGGTTTTCAGCCTTGCTGCTTACGTGCAGTGATTCCTCCAGATTCTCTGAAGCTTTTGACGATATTTTCGGACCGTAGTTGGTGAAATCTCTAAATTCCTTGCAATAGCTCGTTAAGAAATGTTATTCTTAAAACAATTTGCTCAGGCATTTTGTTGACAAAGTGGTGACCCCCGCCCCATCCTTGTTTGGGAATGCATTTCATGGAAGCTGCTTTTATACCCAATCATGGCACCCACCTGTTCCCAATTAGCATGTTCCAAATAAGTGTTTGATGAGCATTCCCCAACTTTCTCAGTCTTTTTTGCCACTTGTGCCAGCTTTTTTGAAAACATGATGCAGGCATCAAATGCCAAATGAGCTGAAAAAATAAAGTTTTCCAGTTCGAACGTTAAGTATCTTGTCTTTGCAGTTTATTCAATTGAACAGTTGAAAAGGATTTGTAAGTCATTGTATTCTGTTTTTATTTACCATTTACACAACGTGCCAACTTCACTGGTTTGGGGTTTTGTATTTACAGAGTAGAATAGTGAGGTGTGCTTACCTGTGTCCCACAAACACCATAATGTTGTCCACCACGGAAGGGGGAGGAGCTTCATTTGGACAGGTCACATGACAGCTCCTGACCTCTAAACTGGCCCCTGGCCGGCTGCGCTTCAGACGGCTAAAAGCCTCAGGCACCGCCTCCGACCCGCAGGACACCACGGTGCGATTGGTCCCCTGGTAGCGCACGTGCAGGAAGCGGGAGTGCACGTAGCAAA
>NC_084548.2:68297500-68307500 GCF_033978685.3 Nerophis lumbriciformis
TTCTTATCAAGTAAGATCCGAGGGCTTCACATATTTGTAATCATATTGTCTTTGATCTATCATTAGATATCTTGCAGTATTAATTTAACTATAATCTTCTTTACAGGGATTAAAAAAACTAATCAAAACTGTGATTACTTTTTTTACGTCTCCACACGCAAACAAACAATATTTACAATGCTCGGTAAAGTTTTAGGCTTCATATGTGACATTTCCGACTCCCCAGTAGCCTCAAACGCAACACATAACATTGTTTCTGCGGGTAAGTTTGTTCGATTCTGTGCGAGGGGCGCACCGCGTGGGCGGATACTCTCCGCTTCCTGTCACCGAGCACCCTTTAAATTCACCTGTTTCGCTTAAATAAAAAATAAAAAAAACACCTTGAATTGCCGTCTAAACGCTTCAAAAGTAGTCACAAAGTAAACTAGTCGAGGTACAACCGCCTTTTGATGCGTGGCGGCGTCGCTTAATAAATACAAAGCACTCCTTCGAAACCTTGCTCTTTTATTGACGTGACGTAATGACGCAACCTCCATGAACTAATAATGACTCGAATAAAATTTAAAATATATATATATATATATATATATATATATATTAAAAACACTGAACATGACTCACATTGATTAGGCGGGGTTAAGCAAAACCTCCAAAGTCTGGGGACACTTGAAAGTAAATAAGCTCTCCAAAGCTAACTCTTTGTACTTCCTGCTAATTTGGCTAGTTGTCACGACGTCATATTACGTCATGACGTCACGTATGCAACGTAAACGTAAAATCATCCTACTGACGAATACATGTATTTCATTACTAAAGCCAGATTAGTCGCCAGATTAGTTTACTAATGTAAACATTATGTAACCGATGGTTTATATATGTTGCCTATATTGTATAAAACTACAAAATAACAAACACGGAGGCTCCAGATTTACACGAGGACCACTTTATTTCGTTTGTTTTCAAAACTCCGCTCCACCACAACGTGTCACCACTTCCGTTCTCCGCGCCTTCAAAATAAGAGCTCAAGGCATATACTGTATAACAGCTTATAACAAAAATTTAACATCACAAAGAGGCAAGTCCATAAAAATAGGTTACAATATTTTCACTCCCTGGTGTTCAAATCCAATTAGTCCAATTAGATATATTGGTCGTTTATTTCTTTTTCACACATTTTATTTATGTATTACATTTAATTATTTAATGTATCTATTGTGTGACCCTTTATCAGTGGCGGTCCGTGCGTTTCCCACCTAGGCCTTCAGTGATGTCCGACTTCAATGAAAATCGAGAATTCTGGGAAAATCTGGGAATTTTTTTGAACTTGAAAAAAAAAGCTTGTTTGAATTTCCTGGATGGTGGAAAATGTTGAAGGTGGAATGGTTCGAATTGGTTGAAAAATGTGGAAACAGTAGAAGTTTGAAAAATGGCCAATTCATTTTCAATGGGAAAAATGTCCCCGGAAAACCGGGAATTCTGGGAAAATCTGGGAATTTTTTTGAACTTGGAAAAAAAAACTTGTTTGAATTTCCAGGATGGTGGAAAATGTTGAAGGTGGAATGGTTCGAATTGGTTGAAAAATGTGGAAACGGTGGAAGTTTGAAAAATGGCCAATTCATTTTCAATGGGAAAAATGTCCCTGGAAAACCAGGAATTCTGGGAAAATCTGGGAATTTTTTTGAACTTGGAAAAAAAGCTAGTTTGGATTTCCAGGATGGTGGAAAATGTTGAAGGTGGAATAGTTCGAATTGGTTGAAAAATGTGGAAATGATAGAAGTTTGAAAAATGGCCAATTCATTTTGAATGGGAAAAATGTCCCCGGAAAACCGGAAATTCTGGGAAAATCTGGGAATTTTTTTGAACTTGGAAAAAAAGCTAGTTTTAATTTCCAGGATGGTGGAAAATGTTGAAGGTGGAATGGTTTGAATTGGTTGAAAAATGTGGAAATAGTGGAAGTTTGAAAAATGGCCAATTCATTTTGAATGGGAAAAATGTCCCCGGAAAACCGGGAATTCTGGGAAAATCTGGGAATTTTTTTGAACTTGAAAAAAAAAGCTAGTTTGAACTTCCAGGATGGTGGACAATGTTGAAGGTGGAATGGTTCGAATTGGTTGAAAAATGGGGAAATGGTGGAAGTTTGAAAAATGGTCAATTCATTTTGAATGGGAAAAATGTCCCCGGAAAACCGTGAATTCTGGGAAAATCTGGGAATTTTTTGAAAAGCTAGTTTGAATTTCCAGGATGGTGGAAAATGTTGAAGGTGGAATGGTTCGAATTGCTGGAAAAATGTGGAAATAGTGTGGGAATTTTTTTGAACTTGGAAAAAAAGCTAGTTTGAATTTCCAGGATGGTGGAAAATGTTAAAGGTGGAATGGTTCGAATTGGTTGAAAAATGTGGAAAAGGTGGAAGTTTGAAAAATGGCCAATTCATTTTGAATGGGAAAAATGTCCCCGGAAAACCGGGAATTCTGGGAAAATCTGGGAATTTTTTTGAACTTGGAAAAAACCTAGTTTGAATTTCCAGGATGGTGGAAAATGTTGACGGTAGAATGGTTCTAATTGGTTGAAAAATGTGGAAATGGTGGAAGTTTGAAAAATGGCCAATTCATTTTGAATGAGAAAAATGTCAACGGAAAACCGGGAATTCTGGGAAAATCTGGGAATTTTTTTGAACTTGGAAAAAAAGCTTGTTTGAATTTCCAGGATGGTGGAAAATGTTAAAGGTGGAATGGTTCGAATTGGTTGAAAAATGTGGAAAAGGTGGAAGTTTGAAAAATGGCCAATTCATTTTGAATGGGAAAAATGTCCCCGGAAAACCGTGAATTCTGGAAAAATCTGGGAATTTTTTTGAACTTGGAAAAAACCTAGTTTGAATTTCCAGGATGGTGGAAAATGTTGACGGTGGAATGGTTCGAAATGGTTGAAAAATGTGGAAATGGTGGAAGTTTGAAAAATGGCCAATTCATTTTGAATGAGAAAAATGTCAACGGAAAACCGGGAATTCTGGGAAAATCTGGGAATTTTTTTGAACTTGGAAAAAAAGCTAGTTTGAATTTCCAGGAATGTGGAAAATGTTGAAGGTGGAATGGTTCGAATTGATTGAAAAATGTGGAAATGGTGGAAGTTTGAAAAATGGCCAATTCATTTTGAATGAGAAAAATGTCAACGGAAAACCGTGAATTCTGGGAAAATCTGGGAATTTTTTTGAACTTGGAAAAAAAGCTAGTTTGAATTTCCAGGATGGGGGAAAATGTTGAAGGTGGAATGGTTCGAATTGGTTGAAAAATGTGGAAATGGTGGAAGTTTGAAAAATGGCCAATTCATTTTGAATGGGAAAAATGTCCCCAGAAAACCGGGATTCTGGGAAAATCTGGGAATTTTTTTGAACTTGGAAAAAAAGCTAGTTTGAATTCCCAGGATGGTGGGAAATGTTGAAGGTGGAATGGTTCGAATTGGTTGAAAAATGTGGAAATGGTGGAAGTTTGAAAAATGGCCGATTCATTTTGAATGGGAAATATGTCCCTGGAAAACCAGGAATTCTGGGAAAATCTGGGAATTTTTTTTAACTTGGAAAAAAAGCTAGTTTGAATTTCCAGGATGGTGGAAAATGTTGAAGGTGGAATGGTTTGAATTGGTTGAAAAATGTGGAAATAGTGGAAGATTGAAAAATGGCCAATTCATTTTGAATGGGAAAAATGTCCCCGGAAAACCGGGAATTCTGGGAAAATCTGGGAATTTTTTTGAACTTGGAAAAAAAAGCTAGTTTGAATTTCCAGGATGGTGGAAAATGTTGACGGTGGAATGGTTCGAATTGGTTGAAAAATGTGGAAATGGTGGAAGTTTGAAAAATGGCCAATTCATTTTGAATGAGAAAAATGTCAACGGAAACCCGGGAATTCTGGGAATTTTTTTGAACTTGGAAAAACCTAGTTTGAATTTCCAGGATGGTGGAAACTGTTGAAGGTGGAATGGTTCGAATTGCTGGAAAAATGTGGAAATGGTGGAAGTTTGAAAAATGGCCAATTCATTTTGAATGGGAAAAATGTCCCCGGAAAACTGGGAATTCTGGGAAAATCTGGGAATTTTTTTAACTTGGTAAAAAAGCTAGTTTGAATTTCCAGGATGGTGGAAAATGTTGAAGGTGGAATAGTTCGAATTGGTTGAAAAATGTGGAAATGATAGAAGTTTGAAAAATGGCCAATTCATTTTGAATGGGAAAAATGTCCCCGGAAAACCGGAAATTCTGGGAAAATCTGGGAATTTTTTTGAACTTGGAAAAAAAGCTAGTTTTAATTTCCAGGATGGTGGAAAATGTTGAAGGTGGAATGGTTTGAATTGGTTGAAAAATGTGGAAATAGTGGAAGTTTGAAAAATGGCCAATTCATTTTGAATGGGAAAAATGTCCCCGGAAAACCGGGAATTCTGGGAAAATCTGGGAATTTTTTTGAACTTGAAAAAAAAAGCTAGTTTGAACTTCCAGGATGGTGGAAAATGTTGAAGGTGGAATGGTTCGAATTGGTTGAAAAATGGGGAAATGGTGGAAGTTTGAAAAATGGTCAATTCATTTTGAATGGGAAAAATGTCCCCGGAAAACCGTGAATTCTGGGAAAATCTGGGAATTTTTTGAAAAGCTAGTTTGAATTTCCAGGATGGTGGAAAATGTTGAAGGTGGAATGGTTCGAATTGCTGGAAAAATGTGGAAATAGTGTGGGAATTTTTTTGAACTTGGAAAAAAAGCTAGTTTGAATTTCCAGGATGGTGGAAAATGTTAAAGGTGGAATGGTTCGAATTGGTTGAAAAATGTGGAAAAGGTGGAAGTTTGAAAAATGGCCAATTCATTTTGAATGGGAAAAATGTCCCCGGAAAACCGGGAATTCTGGGAAAATCTGGGAATTTTTTTGAACTTGGAAAAAACCTAGTTTGAATTTCCAGGATGGTGGAAAATGTTGACGGTAGAATGGTTCTAATTGGTTGAAAAATGTGGAAATGGTGGGAGTTTGAAAAATGGCCAATTCATTTTGAATGAGAAAAATGTCAACGGAAAACCGGGAATTCTGGGAAAATCTGGGAATTTTTTTGAACTTGGAAAAAAAGCTTGTTTGAATTTCCAGGATGGTGGAAAATGTTAAAGGTGGAATGGTTCGAATTGGTTGAAAAATGTGGAAAAGGTGGAAGTTTGAAAAATGGCCAATTCATTTTGAATGGGAAAAATGTCCCCGGAAAACCGGGAATTCTGGAAAAATCTGGGAATTTTTTTGAACTTGGAAAAAACCTAGTTTGAATGTCCAGGATGGTGGAAAATGTTGACGGTGGAATGGTTCGAAATGGTTGAAAAATGTGGAAATGGTGGAAGTTTGAAAAATGGCCAATTCATTTTGAATGAGAAAAATGTCAACGGAAAACCGGGAATTCTGGGAAAATCTGGGAATTTTTTTGAACTTGGAAAAAAAGCTAGTTTGAATTTCCAGGAATGTGGAAAATGTTGAAGGTGGAATGGTTCGAATTGATTGAAAAATGTGGAAATGGTGGAAGTTTGAAAAATGGCCAATTCATTTTGAATGAGAAAAATGTCAACGGAAAACCGTGAATTCTGGGAAAATCTGGGAATTTTTTTGAACTTGGAAAAAAAGCTAGTTTGAATTTCCAGGATGGGGGAAAATGTTGAAGGTGGAATGGTTCGAATTGGTTGAAAAATGTGGAAATGGTGGAAGTTTGAAAAATGGCCAATTCATTTTGAATGGGAAAAATGTCCCCAGAAAACCGGGATTCTGGGAAAATCTGGGAATTTTTTTGAACTTGGAAAAAAAGCTAGTTTGAATTTCCAGGATGGTGGGAAATGTTGAAGGTGGAATGGTTCGAATTGGTTGAAAAATGTGGAAATGGTGGAAGTTTGAAAAATGGCCGATTCATTTTGAATGGGAAATATGTCCCTGGAAAACCAGGAATTCTGGGAAAATCTGGGAATTTTTTTTAACTTGGAAAAAAAGCTAGTTTGAATTTCCAGGATGGTGGAAAATGTTGAAGGTGGAATGGTTTGAATTGGTTGAAAAATGTGGAAATAGTGGAAGATTGAAAAATGGCCAATTCATTTTGAATGGGAAAAATGTCCCCGGAAAACCGGGAATTCTGGGAAAATCTGGGAATTTTTTTGAACTTGGAAAAAAAAGCTAGTTTGAATTTCCAGGATGGTGGAAAATGTTGACGGTGGAATGGTTCGAATTGGTTGAAAAATGTGGAAATGGTGGAAGTTTGAAAAATGGCCAATTCATTTTGAATGAGAAAAATGTCAACGGAAACCCGGGAATTCTGGGAATTTTTTTGAACTTGGAAAAACCTAGTTTGAATTTCCAGGATGGTGGAAACTGTTGAAGGTGGAATGGTTCGAATTGCTGGAAAAATGTGGAAATGGTGGAAGTTTGAAAAATGGCCAATTCATTTTGAATGGGAAAAATGTCCCCGGAAAACTGGGAATTCTGGGAAAATCTGGGAATTTTTTTAACTTGGTAAAAAAGCTAGTTTGAATTTCCAGGATGGTGGAAAATGTTGACGGTGGAATGGTTCGAATTGGTTGAAAAATGTGGAAATGGTGGAAGTTTGAAAAATGGCCAATTCATTTTGAATGAGAAAAATGTCAACAGAAAACCGTGAATTCTGGTAAAATCTGGGAATTTTTTTTAACTTGGAAAAAAAGCTAGTTTGAATTTCCAGGATGGTGGAAACTGTTGAAGGTGGAATGGTTCGAATTGGTTGAAAAATGTGGAAATGGTGGAAGTTTGAAAAATGGCCAATTCATTTTGAATGGGAAATATGTCCCTGGAAAACCAGGAATTCTGGGAAAATCTGGGAATTTTTTTTAACTTGGAAAAAAAGCTAGTTTGAATTTCCAGGATGGTGGAAAATGTTGAAGGTGGAATGGTTCGAATTGGTTGAAAAATGTGGAAATGGTGGAAGTTTGAAAAATGGCCAATTCATTTTGAATGGGAAAAATGTCCCCAGAAAACCGGGATTCTGGGAAAATCTGGGAATTTTTTTGAACTTGGAAAAAAAGCTAGTTTGGATTTCCAGGATGGTGGGAAATGATGAAGGTGGAATGGTTCGAATTGGTTGAAAAATGTGGAAATGGTGGAAGTTTGAAAAATGGCAGATTCATTTTGAATGGGAAATATGTCCCTGGAAAACCAGGAATTCTGGGAAAATCTGGGAATTTTTTTTAACTTGGAAAAAAAGCTAGTTTGAATTTCCAGGATGGTGGAAAATGTTGAAGGTGGAATGGTTTGAATTGGTTGAAAAATGTGGAAATAGTGGAAGATTGAAAAATGGCCAATTCATTTTGAATGGGAAAAATGTCCCCGGAAAACCGGGAATTCTGGGAAAATCTGGGAATTTTTTTGAACTTGGAAAAAAAAGCTAGTTTGAATTTCCAGGATGGTGGAAAATGTTGACGGTGGAATGGTTCGAATTGGTTGAAAAATGTGGAAATGGTGGAAGTTTGAAAAATGGCCAATTCATTTTGAATGAGAAAAATGTCAACGGAAACCCGGGAATTCTGGGAATTTTTTTGAACTTGGAAAAACCTAGTTTGAATTTCCAGGATGGTGGAAACTGTTGAAGGTGGAATGGTTCGAATTGCTGGAAAAATGTGGAAATGGTGGAAGTTTGAAAAATGGCCAATTCATTTTGAATGGGAAAAATGTCCCCGGAAAACTGGGAATTCTGGGAAAATCTGGGAATTTTTTTAACTTGGTAAAAAAGCTAGTTTGAATTTCCAGGATGGTGGAAAATGTTGACGGTGGAATGGTTCGAATTGGTTGAAAAATGTGGAAATGGTGGAAGTTTGAAAAATGGCCAATTCATTTTGAATGAGAAAAATGTCAACAGAAAACCGTGAATTCTGGTAAAATCTGGGAATTTTTTTTAACTTGGAAAAAAAGCTAGTTTGAATTTCCAGGATGGTGGAAACTGTTGAAGGTGGAATGGTTAGAATTGCTGGAAAAATGTGGAAATAGTGGAAGTTTGAAAAATGGTCAATTCATTTTGAACGGGAAAAATGTCCCCGGAAAACTGGAAATTCTGGGAAAATCTGGGAATTTTTTTTAACTTGGAAAAAAAGTTGGTTGAATTTCCAGGATGGTGGAAAATGTTGAAGGTGGAATGGTTCGAATTGGTTGAAAAATGTGGAAATGGTAGAAGTTTGAAAAATGGCCAATTCATTTTGAACGGGAAAAATGTCCCCGGAAAACCGGGAATTCTGGGGAAATCTGGGAATTTTTTTTAACTTGGAAAATAAGCTAGTTTGAATTTCCAGGATGGTGGAAAATGTTAAAGGTGGAATGGTTCGAATTGGTTGAAAAATGTGGAAATGGTGGAAGTTAGAAAAATGCCCCCCCGGAAAACCGGGAATTCTGGGAAAATCTGGGAATTTTTTTGAACTTGGAAAAAAAGCTAGTTTGAATTTCCAGGATGGTGGAAAATGTTGACGGTGGAATGGTTCGAATTGGTTGAAAAATGTGAAAATGATGGAAGTTTGAAAAATGGCCAATTCATTTTGAATGAGAAAAATGTCAACGGAAAACCGTGAATTCTGGGGAAATCTGGGAATTTTTTTGAACTTGGAAAAAAAGCTTGTTTGAATTTCCAGGATGGTGGAAAATGTTGACGGTGGAATGGTTCGAATTGGTTGAAAAATGTGGAAATGGTGGAAGTTTGAAAAATGGCCGATTCATTTTGAATGGGAAAAATGTCCCTGGAAAACCAGGAATTCTGGGAAAATCTGGGAATTTTTTTGAAAAGCTAGTTTGAATTTCCAGGATGGTGGAAAATGTTGAAAGTGGAATGGTTCGAATTGGTAGATAAATGTGGAAATGGTGGAAGTTTGAAAAATGGCCAATTCATTTTGAATGGGAAAAATGTCCCTGGAATTCTGGGAAAATCTGGGATTTTTTTTTAACTTGGAAAAAAAGCTAGTTTGAATTTCCAGGATGGGGGAAAATGTTGAAGGTGGAATGGTTCGAATTGGTTGAAAAATGTGGAAATGGTGGAAGTTTGAAAAATGGCCGATTCATTTTGAATGGGAAAAATGTCCCCGGAAAACCGGGAATTCTGGGAAAATCTGGGAATTTTTTTGAACTTGGAAAAAACCTAGTTTGAATTTCCAGGATGGTGGAAAATGTTGACGGTGGAATGGTTCGAATTGGTTGAAAAATGTGGAAATGGTGGAAGTTTGAAAAATGGCCAATTCATTTTGAATGAGAAAAATGTCAACGGAAAACCGGGAATTCTGGGAAAATCTGGGAATTTTTTTTAACTTGGAAAAAAAGCTAGTTTGAATTTCCAGGATGGTGGAAGCTGTTGAAGGTGGAATGGTTCGAATTACTGGAAAAATGTGGAAATGGTGGAAGTTTGAAAAATGGCCAATTCATTTTGAATGGGAAAAATGTCCCCGGAAAACTGGGAATTCTGGGAAAATCTGGGAATTTTTTTTAACTTAAAAAAAAAGCTAATTTAAATTTCCAGGATGGTGGAAAATGTTGAAGGTGGAATGGTTCGAATTGGTTGAAAAATGTGGAAATGGTGGAAGTTTGAAAAATGGCCGATTCATTTTGAATGGGAAAAATGTCCCTGGAAAACCGGGAATTCTGGGAAAATCTGTGAATTTTTTTTTAACTAAAAAAAAAGCTAGTTTGAATTTCCAGGTAGGTGGAAAATGTTGAAGGTGGAATGGTTCGAATTTGTTGAAAAATGTGGAAATGGTGGGAAGTTTGAAAAATGGCCAATTCATTTTGAATTGTAGTCAGCACTGCGGGAAAAGAACCTCCACGGCCCCTGGTTAGCATGCAGAGTGTTGTTATCAGCGCAATCAAACTGGCCTCGTTAATACCGCCATTGTTTGCCGGCCGTCTCTACCCACTGATGGCAAACATGGCCGAAGCCAACGTTCCCTCTAAGGTGCGCGCCTGTGCAATTGCCCACTGCTCAAGCGTCCTCTGCGCACGGCAAATCT
>NC_084548.2:68312500-68327500 GCF_033978685.3 Nerophis lumbriciformis
GTGATTCAAACGAGAGAGTTGGGTCGAAGATAATACCCAGATTCTTTACTGATTCGCCTTGTGTAATTGTTTGGTTGTCAAATGTTAAGGTGGTATTATTAAATAAATGTCGGTGTTTAGCAGGACCGATAATCAGCATTTCCGTTTTCTTGGCGTTGAGTTGCAAGAAGTTAGCGGACATCCAATGTTTAATTTCATTAAGACACGCCTCCAGCTGACTACAATCCGGCGTGTTGGTCAGCTTTAGGGGCATGTAGAGTTGGGTGTCATCAGCATAACAATGAAAGCTAACACCGTATTTGCGTATGATGTCGCCTAGCGGCAGCATGTAAATACTAAAGAGTGCAGGGCCAAGAACCGAACCCTGAGGAACTCCGCACGTTACCTTAACATAGTCCGAGGTCACATTATTATGGGAGACGCATTGCATCCTGTCAGTAAGATAAGAGTTAAACCACGACAAAGCTAAGTCTGACATACCAATACGTGTTTTGATACGCTCTAATAAAATATTATGATCGACGGTATCGAAAGCAGCGCTAAGATCAAGAAGCAGCAACATAGATGACGCATCAGAATCCATCGTTAGCAGTAGATCATTAGTCATTTTTGCGAGGGCTGTCTCCGTAGAGTGATTTGCCCTGAAACCGGATTGAAAAGGTTCACAGAGATTGTTAGACACTAAGTGTTCATTTAGCTGCTGTGCGACAATTTTTTCGAGGATTTTCGAAATAAAGGGAAGGTGGGACACCGGTCGGTAGTTTACCATGAGGTCAGGATCAAGGTTAGGTCTTTTGAGCAGAGGATGAATAACCGCTTTCTTGAATGCTAGGGGAACAGTGCCAGAGGAAAGTGATAAGTTTATAATATTTAGCACTGATGGACCTAATAATACAAAAAGCTCCTTGATAAGTTTCCCAGGAAGTGGGTCAAGTAAACATGTTGTTTTGTTTTATCCCACTTACACGCTGTAATAGTTCCTCTAATGTTATTTCATCAAAAAGAGAGAGACTATTTTGTATTGCAGTATCCGTCGTAGATACAGTTGTATCTGTGTTCATAGAACCCAGTTGTAGCTGGGATGCGTTGTCTTTAATCTCCTTTCTAATGAGTTCAATTTTCTTATTAAAAAAATTCATAAAGTCATCTGCCGAGTGGGTGGAGCTATTGGGAGGAGTCCCTTGTTGGGTTAGCGATGCTACTGTACTAAACAAAAATTTAGGGTCGTTTTTGTTGAGGCGGATGAGATTTGAGTAATATTTAGCTTTAGCTAAGGTAAGCATGCGTTTATACGATATTAAACTATCACTCCATGCTTGATGGAAAACCTCAAGCTTGGTCGCGCGCCATTTGCGTTCCAACTTTCTACATGATAATTTATGAGCTCTGGTTGCCTCTGTAAACCATGGGGTGCGCCTTTTA
The DNA here is from genome assembly GCF_033978685.3 of Nerophis lumbriciformis. Lineage (NCBI taxonomy): Eukaryota > Metazoa > Chordata > Actinopteri > Syngnathiformes > Syngnathidae > Nerophis > Nerophis lumbriciformis. Next base: position 68,313,923 of record NC_084548.2, read on the forward strand.
GGGGCCCTTTTTTGTTTTAGCGGTGCTATACTATCAATGGTTTTGCGCAGGGCATTGTCAAAGTTGTTAGTGAGGTTATCAATAGAGCCGACATAATTTGGGAATGGTGCCATTACCGAAGGCAGTAGGTCAGCAAGAGTCATCGTTGTGGCGGCATTAATGTTGCGGCTGCTATAGCAGTTATTATTATTATTAGTTTGTTGACAATGAGTCAGAACTTCGAATTTTATAAGGTAATGATCGGACATTACTTTAGTATACGGGAGTACCATAACTTTGGAGGTGGTGACACCCCTGACCAGCACTAGATCTATCGTATTGCCGTTGCGATGCGTAGGTTCATTTATTATTTGTGTAAGACCACAGCTATCAATTATAGTCTGGAGCGCCACGCACTGAGGGTCCGATGGGGTATTCATATGGATATTAAAGTCCCCCATTATGATTATATTGTCTGCGTGCGTCACTAGATCAGCAACGAACTCTGAGAATTCATTAATAAAGTCCGAGTAGGGCCCTGGGGGGCGGTAGATAACAGCCATATCGAGAGGCAGCGGTGCGACAGACCTCATAGTAAGCACCTCAAACGATTTGTATTTATTATTTAGGTTAGGGGTAAGGTTAAAGTTTTCATTGTATATTAGTGCGACCCCCCCACCCCTTTTAAGGGGACGGGCAATATGCGCATTCGTATAGTTAGGAGGAGATGCCTCATTTAGCGCAAAAAATTCGTCTGGTTTGAGCCAGGTTTCGCTAAGACCAATGACGTTAAGATTGTTGTCTCTAATGACCTCATTAACTAATAACGTTTTGGGAGACAATGATCTTATGTTTAAAAAGCCCATATTATAAGTATTGGGCTGTTTTGACGAGTTTTTGTTTAAATTATCCGTAGTAGAAATATTAATAATGTTGCGTTTATTATACATAGTGCACTCTAAATAGTTTCGACCATATCAAGGAATTGATACGACGGGAATTTTCAGATTGTTTGCTTGATGCTGCGATCGACTGAACGCATCATGATTTGCCACCTCAGTAGAATGCATATCTACCCCGGACACATTCACAACAGAAAACACATTATGTGAGTTGTGTGTTATTCTAAGAAAATTGCTATGCGTACAGGAATTATCCAGCCTGGTGCTGGCTAGTTCTAGCTTAACTGACTCCTCACCCGGACTAGCAGGCTCTGTAATTGCCTGTGACCGGGCTTGCTCTAGTGTAGTTAGTCAAATGTGACTTAAACAGTAGTCTATATTCTTAGACAGGATGATGGCGCCTTCCTGGTTAGGGTGAAGGCCGTCCCTCATCAGCAAGCCTGGTTTGCCCCAGAAAGAGGGCCAATTATCAATAAACGTTAGTCCCTGTTGTCTACAGAAGCTAGCCAGCCACTTGTTAAGCGAGACTAATCTGCTATATCTCTCATCATTGCCTCTCGCAGGCAGGGGGCCAGAGACAATTACTCGATGCCTGGACATCTTTCTAGAGAGATCACAAGTCCTGGCTATGTTTCTCTTTGTAATCTCTGACTGTCTCATTCTAGTGTCATTGGAGCCAAAGTGTACAACTATATTCGCATAACTAGTGGTGCGATTAGCCTGTCGTACGTGTTTACTAGGCCTGTTGCGAGTTAGCTCCCTAAGATTAGCCTCAATGTCAGGTGCTCGGGCCCCCGGGATGCACTTAATTGTGGCTGGTTTGCTAAGCTTTATGTTTCGGGTGATGGAGTCCCCTATGACTAAGGTGTGGTGCCCGGTAGACTGGGGTGTAGGACTAGCTAAAGAGCTAAATCTATTATGCGTCTCAACCGGTACACCGTAGCTTGTAGGCCGCTTAGGACTGCTACAGGCTGGGCTAGTTAGCTCGCTACAGCTAACGCTAGCAGATGTGTCCGCAACATCTAAAGTTACGAGATTACTCTGCTCTAACTGGCGGACACGGCCCTCTAGCAGAGCCAGCCTCTCCGTGAGTAAGGTGCAAGACGCGCAGGAAGCCATACTCACGGTGTTTTCTGTCACCGAGTGAAGTTCCTGCTGTCTTCCGAGAAGTCCTGGTCACGGTGTGCAGGAGTAGACTCCTTCTGACCGGCGCCCGGCGACGCCTTTCTCCGCGCTAGCTTCGTTAGCTTAGCAGCTAGCTGCTAGCTAGCTGCGGGAGGGGTGGAGAGACAGAGATCGGGTGATTTGCAAGTTAAATAGTACTACTAAATATGTTGAGAAAGTAATAAAGAAAGCTGCAGAACAATTTAAAAGCACACAAATAGAACGATACTTAGCTTTTTCGAAACAGCGAGCAGTCAGCGAGCAGTCACGCACGGTGAACCGGCCAAAAGTACAGTACAGTACAGGCCAAAAGTTTGGACACACTTTCTCATTCAATGGGTTTTCTTTATTTTCATGACTATTTACATTGTACTGTAGATGGTCACTGAAGGCATCAAAACTATGAATGAACACGGATCCCCAGGCGTTCCCAGGCCAGCCGGGAGACATAGTCTTCCCAACGTGTCCTGGGTCTTCCCCGTGGCCTCCTACCGGTCGGACGTGCCCTAAACACCTCCCTAGGGAGGTTTTCGGGTGGCATCCTGACCAGATGCCTGAACCACCTCATCTAGCTCCTCTCCATGTGGAGGAGCAGCGGCTTTACTTTGAGCTTCCCCCGGATGGCAGAGCTTCTCACCCGATCTCTAAGGGAGAGCCCCGCCACCCGGCGGAGGAAACTAATTTCGGCCGCTTGTACCCGTGATCTTGTCCTTTCGGTCATAACCCAAAGCTCATGACCATAGGTGAGGATGGGAACGTAGATCGACCGGTAAATTGAGAGCTTTGCCTTCCGGCTCAGCTCCTTCTTCACCACAACGAATCGATACAGTGTCCGCATTACTGAAGACGCCGCACCGATCCGCCTGTCGATCTCACCATCCACTCTTCCCTCACTCGTGAACAAGACTCCGAGGTACTTGAACTCCTCCACTTGGGGCAGGGTCTCCTCCCCAACCCGGAGATGGCACTCCACCCTTTTCCGGGTGAGAACCATGGACTCGGACTTGGAGGTGCTCATCCTCATCCCAGTCGCTTCACACTCGGCTGCGAACCGATCCAGTGAGAGCTGAAGATCCTGGCCAGATGAGGCCATCAGGACCACATCATCTGCAGAAAGCAGAGACCTAATCCTGCAGCCACCAAACCGGATCCCCTCAACCCCTTGACTGCGCCTAGAAATTCTGTCCATAAAAGTTATGAACAGAATCGGTGACAAAGGACAGCCCTGGCGGAGTGCAACTCTCACTGGAAACGTGTCCGACTTATTGCCGGCAATGCAGACCAAGCTCTGACTCTGATCATACAGAGACCGGACCGCCACAATCAGACAGTCCGATACCCCATACTCTCTGAGCACTCCCCACAGGACTTCCCGAGGGACACGGTCGAATGCCTTCTCCAAGTCCACAAAGCACATGTAGACTGGTTGGGCAAACTCCCATGCACCCTCAAGGACCCTGCCGAGAGTATAGAGCTGGTCCACAGTTCCACGACCAGGACGAAAACCGCACTGTTCCTCCTGAATCCGAGGTTCCACTATCCGGCGTAGCCTCCTCAGAACAGAATCGGTGACAAAGGACAGCCCTGGCGGAGTGCAACCCTCACTGGAAACGTGTCCAACTTACTGCCGGCAATGCGGACCAAGCTCTGACACTGATCATACAGGGAGCGGACCGCCACAATCAGACAGTCCGATACCCCATACTCTCTGAGCACTCCCCACAGGACTTCCCGAGGGACACGGTCAAATGCCTTCTCCAAGTCCACAAAGCACATGTAGACTGGTTGGGCAAACTCCCATGCACCCTCAAGGACCCTGCCGAGAGTATAGAGCTGGTCCACAGTTCCACGACCAGGACGAAAACCGCACTGTTCTTCCTGAATCCGAGGTTCCGCTATCCGGCATAGCATCCTCAGAACAGAATCGGTGACAAAGGACAGCCCTGGCGGAGTGCAACCCTCACTGGAAACGTCTCTGACTTACTGCCGGCAATGCGGACCAAGCTCTGACACTGATCATACAGGGAGCGGACCGCCACAATCAGACAGTCCGATACCCCATACTCTCTGAGCACTCCCCACAGGACTTCCCGAGGGACACGGTCGAATGCCTTCTCCAAGTCCACAAATCACATGTAGACTGGTTGGGCAAACTCCCATGCACTCTCAAGGACCCTGCCGAGAGTATAGAGCTGGTCCACAGTTCCACGACCAGGACGAAAACCGCACTGTTCCTCCTGAATCCGAGGTTCCACTATCCGGCGCAGCCTCCTCTCCAGTACACCTGCATAGACCTTACCGGGAAGGCTGAGGAGTGTTGCCTTCATTATAAGACTTATATAAGACTTTTAAAGTCATTTTGAAAGAGACGGCACGACAACAGGAGGTCTAGCTCAACGGGTTTTATTGAGCTCTTGATGAATACGTGGAGTGTGTATGCTACTATGTGTGTGCATGCGAGGTTGTGTGTAGAATTTAACCAAATAGGATTTACAGGAGGTTGTTGTCAGTGCGTGTTGGTTGTGGATGCAAACGAGTCCAAAGGGCAAGAGGTGCGTGATCCAAGTGAGGTCCGTGGGGCTGGAGAGAGACGTCCTAAGGTCCAGGTCCGAAAGCGGGGGAGTCGAGGATGGAAGTCAGGATCCAGGGAATTAAAGTCACTGGTCAATCCCAAGTTCTTTAGATGACATATATGCAGAGTAAGAAGGACCATCGAGACAGTATAGGAGTATTAACAAGTTTTACTGAAGCTTCAGGAGACCAGCCCACATCAATACAGTCATACCGTCATCTCGGGATGGTCTAACATTCAAACGGAAGAGACAACTTCTTGCATACAAAGAAAGCCCCCACCCTCTCCAGAAAGGAATACAGGCTCATTGTTCTACTACAGATAAGATATAAGGGAGTACTCAACTACGACATTGCAAGCCTTCAAGGTAACACACACAGTTTAGTTGCGGACATAAAATGAAAAAATAGAAAGAGTACAAATGGAAAAACACTAGCTGATTTAAACATGACTAGGAATAAAGAAAGAACTCTTAACATATATGCATTCTCCACAGTAAGTAATAGGGACAGGTAAGTAATAGGGACAGGTAAATAATAGGGACAGGTAAGTCATAGGGACGAGGGAACGAGGAGAGAGCAGACACAGGAAAGGAGCCAGACATGCGAAGCTTACTAAGACAGAGGCTACGTTCCGGCGCAGGGTCGTCTGCATGGTGAGCCTTTATGCTGCTGTTCCTCATCAAGTCCAGGTGCGCTGATTGCAGATTGCCTCCGGCTGTGGAGGCGCGTGGCCGCGGTCTGCGCGGCGCGTGTGCGGGCGTGTCCTGCGGTGTTCACCGTGGAGCCTCTAGGTGCTCCCGCCGTGGAAGGAGAAGCAGACTGCGCGTGCGCCATAACTCTTATATAAGACTTTTTAAGTAATTTTGATAGTAGGCTAATATAGCCAATATAGACACTTACATCATGTGTTGTCGTCATTATAACACTTATATAAGACTTTTAAAGTAATTTTGATAGTAGGCTAATATAGCTAATATAGACACTTACATCATGTGTTGTCTTCATTATAGCACTTTTAGAAGTCTTTTAAAGTCATTTTGATAGTAGGCTAATATAGCTAATATAGATACTTACATCATGTGTTGTCTTCATTATAGCACTTTTAGAAGTCTTTTAAAGTCATTTTGATAGTAGGCTAATATAGCTAATATAGACACTTCCATCATGTGTTGTCTTCATTATAAAACTTATATAAGACTTTTAAAGTCATTTTGATAGTAGGCTAATATAGCTATTATAGACACTTACATCATGTGTTGCCTTCATTATGACACTTACATAATACTTCTAAAGTCATTTTGAAAGTAGGCTACTAGAGCTAATATAGACACTTACATCATGTGTTGCCTTCATCGAGCACTTTTAGAAGTCTTTTAAAGTCATTTTGATAGTAGGCTAATATAGCTAATATAGACACTTACATCATTGTTGCCTTCATTATAGCACTTATATACGACTTTTAAAGTCATTTTGATAGTAGGCTACTATAGCTAATATAGACACTTCCATCATGTGTTGTCTTCATTATAAAACTTATATAAGACTTTTAAAGTCATTTTGATAGTAGGCTAATATAGCTATTATCGACACTTACATCACGTGTTGCCTTCATTATAACACTTATATAAGACTTTAAAAATCATTTTGATAGTAGGCTAATATAGCTAATATAGACACTTACATCACGTGTTGTCTTCATTATAAGACTTATATAAGACTTTTAAAGTAATTTTGATAGTAGGCTAATATAGCTAATATCGACACTTACATCATGTGTTGTCATCATTATAACACATATATAAAACTTTTAAAGTCATTTTGATAGTAGGCTACTATAGCTATTATCGACACTTACATCACGTGTTGCCTTCATTATAACACTTATATAAGACTTTTAAAGTCAATTTGATAGTAGGCTAATATAGACACTTACATCATGTGTTGCCTTCATTATGACACTTATATACGACTTTTAAAGTCAATTGATAGTAGGCTAATATAGCTAATATCGACACTTGCATCATGTGTTGCCTTCATTACAGCACTTATGTCACGACGTGGACTATGGGGGTTTTGTTTTCCCGAGATGCAAGAATTGGAGCTAACACTAACAAAAAGAACAAAGAAAAAGTGCGCACAAGGCGGAGATTCAAACTTGACTCTGCAACAAAGTACTAGCACAAAGGCAAAACCATGGACATGAAACAAACAACACTTACTGTGGCATGAAAAAGGCGCATGGAAGAATGGCCTGGAATGAAGGCCTGCATGACAAAGGTCACAGAAGCACCAGAGGTATCAGAGTTAATGTCGCCAGGCCGACTGCCTGGCAACTACAAGCTCAAATACTCAAGGCTCATCATTAGTGACAACAGGTGCGTGACTCAAAACACCAGCAGCAGGTGAAAATCATATGTCACCATGGCAACCAAAACAAGGGAGTGTAAACAGGAACTAAAAGCGTCCAAAACCCAACAGAACATAACCAAAACAAAACATGACCACAGAACATGACAACTTATATAAGACTTTTAAAGTCATTTTGATAGTAGGCTAATATAGCTAATATAGACACTTACACCATGTGTTGTCTTCATTATAACACTTATATAAGACTTTTAAAGTAAATTTGATAGTAGGCTACTGTAGCTAATATCGACACTTACATCATGTGTTGCCTTCATTATAACATGTATATAATACTTTTAAAGTCATTTTGATAGTAGGCTAATATAGACACTTACATCATGTGTTGCCTTCATTATAACACTTATATAATACTTTTAAAGTCATTTTGATAGTAGGCTAATATAGCTAATATCGACACTTACATCATGTGTTGCCTTCATTATAAGACTTATATAAGACTTTTAAAGTAATTTCGATAATAGGCTTATATAGCTAACATAGACACTTACATCATGTGTTGCCTTCATTACAACACTTATATAAGACTTTTAAAGTCATTTTGATAGTAGGCTAATAAAGCTTATATAGACACTTACATCATGTGTTGCCTTCATTACAACACTTATATAAGACTTTTAAAGTCATTTTGATAGTAGGCTACTATAGCTAATATAGACACTTACATCATGTGTTGTCTTCATTATAACACTTATATAATACTTTTAAAGTCATTTTGATAGTAGGCTACTATAGCTAATATAGACACTTACATCACGTGTTGCCTTCATTATAAGACTTATATAAGACTTTTAAAGTCATTTCGATAGTAGGCTAATATAGCTAAAATAGACACTTACATCATGTGTTGCCTTCATTACAACACTTATATAAGACTTTTAAAGTCATTTTGATTGTAGGCTAATATAGCTAATATAGACACTTACCATGTGTAGCCTTCATTATATCACTTATATACAAATTTTAAAGTCATTTTGATAGTAGGCTAATATTGCTAATATAGACACTTACATCATGTGTTGCCTTCATTATAGCACTTACATACGACTTTTAAAATAATTTTGATAGTAGGCTAATAAAGCTAATATAGACACTAACATCATGTGTTGTCTTCATTATATCACTTATATAAGACTTTTAAAGTAATTTTGATAGTAGGCTACTATAGCTTATATAGACACTTACATCATGTGTTGCCTTCATTATGACACTTATATAAGACTTTTAAAGTCATTTTGATAGTAGGCTACTATAGCTAATATAGACACTTACATCATGTGTTGTCTTCATTATAACACTTATATAATACTTTTAAAGTCATTTTGATAGTAGGCTACTATAGCTAATATAGACACTTACATCACGTGTTGCCTTCATTATAAGACTTATATAAGACTTTTAAAGTCATTTCGATAGTAGGCTAATATAGCTAATATAGACACTTACATCATGTGTTGCCTTCATTACAACACTTATATAAGACTTTTAAAGTCATTTTGATTGTAGGCTAATATAGCTAATATAGACACTTACATCATGTGTTGCCTTCATTATAGCACTTATATACGACTTTTAAAATAATTTTGATAGTAGGCTAATAAAGCTAATATAGACACTTACATCATGTGTTGTCTTCATTATAACACTTATATAAGACTTTTAAAGTCATTTTGATAGTAGGCTAATATAGCTAATATAGACACTTACATCATGTGTTGTCTTCATTATATCACTTATATAAGACTTTTAAAGTCATTTTGATAGTAGGCTACTATAGCTTATATAGACACTTACATCATGTGTTGCCTTCATTATGACACTTATATAAGACTTTTAAAGTCATTTAGATAGTAGGCTACTATAGCTAATATAGACACTTACATCACGTGTTGCCTTCATTATAAGACTTATATAAGACTTTTAAAGTCATTTCGATAGTAGGCTAATATAGCTAATATAGACACTTACATCATGTGTTGCCTTCATTACAACACTTATATAAGACTTTTAAAGTCATTTTGATTGTAGGCTAATATAGCTAATATAGACACTTACCATGTGTAGCCTTCATTATATCACTTATATACAAATTTTAAAGTCATTTTGATAGTAGGCTAATATTGCTAATATAGACACTTACATCATGTGTTGCCTTCATTATAGCACTTACATACGACTTTTAAAATAATTTTGATAGTAGGCTAATAAAGCTAATATAGACACATCATGTGTTGTCTTCATTATAACACTTATATAAAACTTTTAAAGTCATTTTGATAGTAGGCTAATATAGCTAATATCGACACTTACATCACGTGTTGCCTTCATTATAACACTTATATAAGACTTTTAAAGTCATTTTGATAGTAGGCTACTATAGCTAATATAGACACTTACATCATGTGTTGTCTTCATTATAACACTTATATAATACTTTTAAAGTCATTTTGATAGTAGGCTACTATAGCTAATATAGACACTTACATCACGTGTTGCCTTCATTATAAGACTTATATAAGACTTTTAAAATCATTTCGATAGTAGGCTAATATAGCTAATATAGACACTTACATCATGTGTTGCCTTCATTATAAGACTTATATAAGACTTTTAAAGTCATTTTGATAGTAGGCTACTATAGCTAATATAGACACTCACATCATGTGTTGTCTTCATTATAACACTTATATAATACTTTTAAAGTCATTTTGATAGTAGGCTAATATAGACACTTACATCATGTGTTGCCTTCATTATGACACTTATAAAAGACTTTTAAAGTCATTTTGATAGTAGGCTAGTATAAACACTTACATCACGTGTTGCCTTCATTATAACACAGTATATAAGACTTTTAAAGTCATTTTGATAGTAGGCTAAAATAGCTAATATAGACACTTATATCATGTGTTGCCTTCATTATATCACTTATATAAGACTTTTAAAGTCATTTTGATAGTACGCTAATATAACTAATGTAGACACTTCCATCATGTGTTGTCTTCATTATGACACTTATATAAGACATTTAAAGTAATTTTGATAGTAGGCTAATATAGCTATTATAGACACTTACATCATGTGTTTCCTTCATTATGACACTTATATAATACTTTCAAAGTCATTTCGATAGTAGGCTACTATAGCTAATATAGACACTTACATCTTGTGTTGCCTTCATTATAGCACATATATACGACTTTTAAAGTAATTTTGATAGTAGGCTAATAAAGCTAATATAGACACTTACATCATGTGTTGCCTTCATTATAACACTTATATAAGACTTTCAAAGTCATTTTGATAGTAGGCTACTATAGCTAATATAGACACTTACATCATGTGTTGCCTTCATTATAACACTTATATAAGACTTTTAAAGTCATTTTGATAGTAGGCTAATATAGCTAATATAGACACTTACATCATGTGTTGCCTTCATTATAGCACTTATTTTCGGGTTTCTTTGGGTTAAATTCTGACCTTTTGGATACTTTGAATAACAGGTTTGGTCAATTTTTGACCCCTACTGTGCGGAAAGTAATGAGTGAATGAATGTAATATTGCTACTTTTGTATTTTAAGCTACTAATAAATACACTTTGGGAAGTAACACACACAATCTTTCACAGACTCACATTGTCCAACATCAATCTCTTTATTAATCATATGCAAAATATATATATTTATATAGATTTATATACATCCACAGTTTCAGCAAAAAAGTCTACGCGTCGACGACGGGGCCAGAGTCATGTGACGCCAACAGCCGGGCCGCGGCAGCCCCCAAAACTGTTGTGACGTCACAAACTCCAACCAACTGAGACACAAAGAGAGTCGACATTCGTCCTGCGTGGCGAAAACAGTAAAAGCGACACGATCACTTCAACAATGCGTGTCCTGCATTTGGATTTCAACACTTCTTCATTAGTTTGACATTCATGAGGTCTGCAAAATGTAAACGCATGAGAGACGCATCTTTACACTTTTTTTGCTTCTTTTTATTATTTTTTTTTAAGAGGCATTCCACCCAATCAGTGCCGCTTGCGCGCCCAGGAATGAAAATGTCAACAGTGAAATACGTTTTTTTGACTTAAAGTGTGCTATCTAAAAGCTAAATGCAATTTAGAAGTTGGAGGAAAAACAAACATTTGTTGTCAGTCCCTAAAATGAGACTTTACCAGGAAATAGAAATCCTTCCTAAAAGTGATATTGTTGACATGTTTGCGTTACTCATCACAACTTTTACTTTCTTAAAAAATGGAAAAAATTCAAACTTTAGTTGTGTTCCTGGGGTATTCACTCAGTCCTGTTACCTCTGGACAATATTCCACAAAACACATTTTTTACACTATTTACTTGTGAATATTTGTTTCACATTAACATTCTATACATTTTAGCTTCAATACCATGTGGCTATATTTCATGTACTTGATAGTTCTATGCTAAAACTCACTCCTGTTACTTTCAGTCCTGTTACTTACACACATTTTTTTAATACTATTTGCTCATTAATATTTTTTTTTACATTAACATTCTATACATTTTAGCTTCAATACCATGTGGCTATATTTCATGTATTTGCTAGTTCTATGCTAAAACTCACTCCTGTTACTTTCAGTCCTGTTACCTACACACATTTTTTTAATACTATTTGCTTATAAATATTTGTTTTACGTTAACATTCTATACATTTTAGCTTAAATACCATGTGGCTATATTTCATGTAGAATATTTGCTAATTTTATGCTAAAACTCACTCCCGTTACTTTCAGTCCTGTTACTTACACACATTTTTTTTTATACTATTTGCTTATGAATATTTGTTTTACGTTAACATTCTATACATTTTAGCTTAAATGCCATGTGGCTATATTTCATGTATTTGCTAATTTTTTGCTAAAACTCACTCCTGTTACTTTCAGTCCTGTTACCGACACACATTTTTTTAATACTATTTGCTCATTAATATTTTTTTTTACATTAACATTCTATACATTTTAGCTTCAATACCATGTGGCTATATTTCATGTACTTGATAGTTCTATGCTAAAACTCACTCCTGTTACTTTCAGTCCTGTTACTTACACACATTTTTTTAATACTATTTGCTCATTAATATTTTTTTTTACATTAACATTCTATACATTTTAGCTTCAATACCATGTGGCTATATTTCATGTAGAATATTTGCTAATTTTATGCTAAAACTCACTCCCGTTACTTTCAGTCCTGTTACTTACACACATTTTTTTTTATACTATTTGCTTATGAATATTTGTTTTACGTTAACATTCTATACATTTTAGCTTAAATGCCATGTGGCTATATTTCATGTATTTGCTAATTTTTTTGCTAAAACTCACTCCTGTTACTTTCAGTCCTGTTACCGACACACATTTTTTTAATACTATTTGCTCATTAATATTTTTTTTTACATTAACATTCTATACATTTTAGCTTCAATACCATGTGGCTATATTTCATGTACTTGATAGTTCTATGCTAAAACTCACTCCTGTTACTTTCAGTCCTGTTACTTACACACATTTTTTTAATACTATTTGCTCATTAATATTTTTTTTTACATTAACATTCTATACATTTTAGCTTCAATACCATGTGGCTATATTTCATGTATTTGCTAGTTCTATGCTAAAACTCACTCCTGTTACTTTCAGTCCTGTTACCTACACACATTTTTTTAATACTATTTGCTTATAAATATTTGTTTTACGTTAACATTCTATACATTTTAGCTTAAATACCATGTGGCTATATTTCATGTAGAATATTTGCTAATTTTATGCTAAAACTCACTCCCGTTACTTTCAGTCCTGTTACTTACACACATTTTTTTTTATACTATTTGCTTATGAATATTTGTTTTACGTTAACATTCTATACATTTTAGCTTAAATGCCATGTGGCTATATTTCATGTATTTGCTAATTTTTTGCTAAAACTCACTCCTGTTACTTTCAGTCCTGTTACCGACACACATTTTTTTAATACTATTTGCTCATTAATATTTTTTTTTACATTAACATTCTATACATTTTAGCTTCAATACCATGTGGCTATATTTCATGTATTTGCTAGTTCTATGCTAAAACTCACTCCTGTTACTTTCAGTCCTGTTACCTACACACATTTTTTTTTACTATTTGCTTATGAATATTTTTTTTACATTAACATTTTATACAATTTAGCTTAAATACCAAGTGGCTATACTTCATGTACAGTATTTGCTAATTCTATGCAAAAACTCACTCCTGTTACTTTCAGTCCTGTTACCTACACACATTTTTTTTTTTTTTACTATTTGCTTATGAATATTTTTTTCACATTAACATTTTATACATTTTAGCTTAAATACCATGTGGCTATATTTCATGTATTTGCTAATTTTATGCTAAAACTCACTCCTGTTACTTTCAGTCCTGTTACCGACACACATTTTTTTAATACTATTTGCTCATTAATATTTTTTTTTACATTAACATTTTATACATTTTAGCTTATATGCCATG